>NC_091328.1:17169155-17264155 GCF_038502225.1 Cherax quadricarinatus
CCAGAAGATAACGTAATTTCATTACAAATTCCATTCCAAGAAGAAACCTGTTACTGGGGTGATGAGATCCCGCGTGATTATGAAACAAGCTAATTGAAAAAAACTACTTATCCATGCGCACATATTCTTGCTGTCTCAGCGTAAAAAATCTCTAAATTTTCCATTGTGAATATGCTTCATTATTTTCATATTCAACTCTAACTGCTGCTTAATGCGAACATGCTCATGGTTACGTACATTCTTGCATGAAGACGACGTAGGTGATAAGGATAACATTCCAAGTTAGCCAATAGGAAGGCAAGATTCACTAGCTAGGCGATAACACTGAGATAACAGTTATCAAGCCCTGGCTTCCCGGTGAGACGCGAGTGGTAGTTGTGCTCCTTTCTTAGTGCGTGAACCTACACAGCGTGCTCACGGTAATTATCAACTTTCATATTGATCTTACACAAGATATATATTTTCAGGACCTCATTGCGAACCTATTTAGATGCAAATTCTCTTCAAATTAGTGTATGATTTTATTGTTTCAGATTTTACACTCTTCAAGGGGTGTGCTTGATGCTGGTGAAGAACTAATCTGTCGTCCACCTCCTTGAAGGCTAGGCTAAGGTTAGGTTAAGTTAGGTAAGGTTCGTCGGGAAACACGACAAGTGTTTCCTGACGCGGGTCTTACCCAGATGATGACCCGCCGTTGGAGCTTATGGTCATCTGACCGAGGCCTTTCGCTAGCTTACCGGTCCACCCCTTTACAAATTATGGTCATGGTTATAACTATTTCTCTTTAGGCTTAGAGAGAAGCTGGGCTTTCAAAGCCACAACGTGACCAGCCGGCTCTGAAGTGCTCTCCGCAGATAACAAATGGCTCGAGTCACGGTAGAGATACTAGGAAACTGGTGGTGATATATTTGTCAGGAGACAGGACAAGTGTCTCCTAGCACGGATTTTTGTCATATGATGACCTCTTATTGGTTGAACATTCACTGGCTTACTGCTATGTAATATACCCCACTTACAGAACAGACTCACTACCTATTAGTGTTTGAGGGAAAGACAAATGCTGTGTAATGCGATCCTTTATACTGACAACGTTTCGCCCACACAGTGAGCGCGCACACACACAAAGTTCAGTAATCTTTACTGTTCCATCGTTCTTATTCTTATATTTTTTTTTATTATCACACTGGCCGATTCCCACCAAGGCAGGGTGGCCCGAAAAAGAAAAACTTTCACCATCATTCACTCCATCACTGTCTTGCCAGAAGGGTGCTTTACACTACAGTTTTTAAACTGCAACATTAACACCCCTCCTTCAGAGTGCAGGCACTGTACTTCCCATCTCCAGGACTCAAGTCCGGCCTGCCGGTTTCCCTGAATCCCTTCATAAATGTTACTTTGCTCACACTCCAACAGCACGTCAAGTATTAAAAACCATTTGTCTCCATTCACTCCTATCAAACACGCTCACGCATGCCTGCTGGAAGTCCAAGCCCCTCGCACACAAAACCTCCTTTACCCCCTCCCTCCAACCCTTCCTAGGCCGACCCCTACCCCGCCTTCCTTCCACTACAGACTGATACACTCTTGAAGTCATTCTGTTTCGCTCCATTCTCTCTACATGTCCGAACCACCTCAACAACCCTTCCTCAGCCCTCTGGACAACAGTTTTGGTAATCCCGCACCTCCTCCTAACTTCCAAACTACGAATTCTCTGCATTATATTCACACCACACATTGCCCTCAGACATGACATCTCCACTGCCTCCAGCCTTCTCCTCGCTGCAACATTCATCACCCACGCT
Source organism: Cherax quadricarinatus (assembly GCF_038502225.1). NCBI lineage: Eukaryota > Metazoa > Arthropoda > Malacostraca > Decapoda > Parastacidae > Cherax > Cherax quadricarinatus. The sequence goes on from NC_091328.1 coordinate 17,170,958, forward strand.
TCACACCCATATAAGAGCGTTGGTAAAACTATACTCTCATACATTCCCCTCTTTGCCTCTAAGGACAAAGTTCTTTGTCTCCACAGACTCCTAAGTGCACCACTCACTCTTTTTCCCTCATCAATTCTATGATTCACCTCATCTTTCATAGACCCATCCGCTGACACGTCCACTCCCAAATATCTGAATACGTTCACCTCCTCCATACTCTCTCCCTCCAATCTGATATTCAATCTTTCATCACCTAATCTTTTTGTTATCCTCATAACCTTACTCTTTCCTGTATTCACCTTTAATTTTCTTCTTTTGCACACCCTACCAAATTCATCCACCAATCTCTGCAGCTTCTCTTCAGAATCTCCCAAAAGCACAGTGTCATCAGCAAAGAGCAGCTGTGACAACTCCCACTTTGTGTGTGATTCTTTATCTTTTAACTCCACGCCTCTTGCCAAGACCCTCGCATTTACTTCTCTTACAACCCCATCTATAAATATATTAAACAACCACGGTGACATCACACATCCTTGTCTAAGGCCTACTTTTACTGGGAAAAAATTTCCCTCTTTCCTACATACTCTAACTTGAGCCTCACTACCCTCGTAAAAACTCTTCACTGCTTTCAGTAACCTACCTCCTACACCATACACTTGCAACATCTGCCACATTGCCCCCCTATCCACCCTGTCATACGCCTTTTCCAAATCCATAAATGCCACAAAGACCTCTTTAGCCTTATCTAAATACTGTTCACCTATATGTTTCACTGTAAACACCTGGTCCACACACCCCCTACCTTTCCTAAAGCCTCCTTGTTCATCTGCTATCCTATTCTCCGTCTTACTCTTAATTCTTTCAATTATAACTCTACCATACACTTTACCAGGTACACTCAACAGACTTATCCCCCTATAATTTTTGCACTATCTTTTATCCCCTTTGCCTTTATACAAAGGAACTATGCATGCTCTCTGCCAATCACTAGGTAAATTACCCTCTTCCATACATTTATTAAATAATTGCACCAACCACTCCAAAACTATATCCCCACCTGCTTTTAACATTTCTATCTATATCCCATCAATCCCGGCTGCCTTACCCCCTTTCATTTTACCTACTGCCTCACGAACTTCCCCCACACTCACAACTGGCTCTTCCTCACTCCTACAAGATGTTATTCCTCCTTGCCCTATACACGAAATCACAGCTTCCCTATCTTCATCAACATTTAACAATTCCTCAAAATATTCCCTCCATCTTCCCAATACCTCTAACTCTCCATTTAATAACTCTCCTCTCCTATTTTTAACTGACAAATCCATTTGTTCTCTAGGCTTTCTTAACTTGTTAATCTCACTCCAAAACTTTTTCTTATTTTCAACAAAATTTGTTGATAACATCTCACCCACTCTCTCATTTGCTCTCTTTTTACATTGCTTCACCACTCTCTTAACCTCTCTCTTTTTCTCCATATACTCTTCCCTCCTTGCATCACTTCTACTTTGTAAAAACTTCTCATATGCTAACTTTTTCTCCCTTACTACTCTCTTTACATCATCATTCCACCAATCGCTCCTCTTCCCTCCTGCACCCACTTTCCTGTAACCACAAACTTCTGCTGAACACTCTAACACTACATTTTTAAACCTACCCCATACCTCTTCGACCCCATTGCCTATGCTCTCATTAGCCCATCTATCCTCCAATAGCTGTTTATATCTTACCCTAACTGCCTCCTCTTTTAGTTTATAAACCTTCACCTCTCTCTTCCCTGATGCTTCTATTCTCCTTGTATCCCATCTACCTTTTACTCTCAGTGTAGCTACAACTAGAAAGTGATCTGATATATCTGTGGCCCCTCTATAAACATGTACATCCTGAAGTCTACTCAACAGTCTTTTATCTACCAATACATAATCCAACAAACTACTGTCATTTCGCCCTACATCATATCGTGTATACTTATTTATCCTCTTTTTCTTAAAATATGTATTACCTATAACTAAACCCCTTTCTATACAAAGTTCAATCAAAGGGCTCCCATTATCATTTACACCTGGCACCCCAAACTTACCTACCACACCCTCTCTAAAAGTTTCTCCTACTTTAGCATTCAGGTCCCCTACCACAATTACTCTCTCACTTGGTTCAAAGGCTCCTATACATTCACTTAACATCTCCCAAAATCTCTCTCTCTCCTCTGCATTCCTCTCTTCTCCCGGTGCATACACGCTTATTATGACCCACTTCTCGCATCCAACCTTTACTTTAATCCACATAATTCTTGAATTTACACATTCATATTCTCTTTTCTCCTTCCATAACTGATCATTTAACATTACTGCTACCCCTTCCTTTGCTCTAACTCTCTCAGATACTCCAGATTTAATCCCATTTATTTCCCCCCACTGAAACTCTCCTACCCCCTTCAGCTTTGTTTCGCTTAGAGCCAGGACATCCAACTTCTTTTCATTCATAACATCAGCAATCATCTGTTTCTTGTCATCCGCACTACATCCACTCACATCCAAGCATCCCAGTTTTATAAAGTTTTTCTTCTTCTCTTTTTTAGTAAATGTATACAGGAGAAGGGGTTACTAGCCCATTGCTCCCGGCATTTTAGTCGCCTCATACGACACGCATGGCTTACGGAGGAAAGATTCTTTTCCACTTCCCCATGGACAATAGAAGAAATAAAAAAGAACAAGAGCTATTTAGAAAAAGGAGAAAAACCTAGATGTATGTATATATATATATATGCATGTGCGTGTCTGTGAAGTGTGACCAAAGTGTAAGTAGGAGTAGCAAGATGTCCCTGTTATCTAGCGTGTTTATGAGACAGAAAAAGAAACCAGCAATCCTACCATCATGCAAAACAGTTACAGGTTTTTGTTTCACAGTCATCTGGCAGGAAAGACAAATGCTGTGTAATGCGATCCTTTATACTGACAACGTTTCGCCCACACAGTGAGCGCGCACACACACAAAGTTCAGTAATCTTTACTGTTCCATCGTTCTTATTCTTATAATATTTCCTTAACATTTTAAGAGGCTTAGTGTGATATGGGACAGGGAGGGAGAGAGACGATCCTCGTAACTTCCTCAGGATGACTTCACATATAAACTAGATCTCGGAGCTCGTCATTTTATTTGTTTATTGGGCTATCATAACTGCATCTTTCTCCACCCCTCTTTTCCCTATACATAGGAGTAGTCTCTCACCCCCCCCCCACATACACTGGAAGACAGGAGGAATAGGAAGGACATGATAACAATATATGAAATACTGAGAGGAAATGACAGGGTGGATAGGGACAGAAAGTTTCAGAGATATAACACAGTAACAAGGGGTCAACTGGAAGTTAAAAACTCAGATGAGTCACAGGGATGTCAGGAAGTATTTCTTCAATCGTAGAGTTGTCAGGAAGTGGAATAGTCTGGAGAGCGATGTAGTGGAGGCAGGATCCATACATAGTTTCAAGAAGACGTATGTTAAAGCTCATGGAGCAGGGAGAGAGAGTGGACCTAGTAGCGCCCAAACAGGCCAAGTGTCTATCGACAAGTGCCTCTGACAGCTAGTAGGTAACTAATTAACACACATATTTTATATATGTCGTGCCGAATAGGTAAAACTTGCGATTTTGGCTTAAATAGCAACTCTCTTCTTGCCGAATAATGCAAGCGAAAATTTGTGTATGCAATAATTATCAAAAATCATTCTGAACCTAACTAAAATAAAATATTTCATTGTTTTTGTTTATTATTAAATTCTTGCAAACTTATCTAAAATATAAATAGTAGTTGGATTAGTCTAAATCAAATTACACATGTTATAATAAGGTTAGATAAGTTGTCTAAGGTTCTTTTGGTACAAAATTAATAATTTTTACATTAACATCAATGAAAAAATATATCTGGTTAGCAGTAATCTAAAACCAAGACAATAAAGCTAACAGCTAACAGAATTCTTGGCTTCATATATAGAAATATAAATAATAGAAGTCCTCAGGTTGTTCTTCAACTCTATATATCTTTGGTTAGGCCTCATTTAGATTATGCTGCTCAGTTCTGGCCACCGTATTACAGAATGGATATAAATGCTCTGGAAATCGTACAGAGGAGGATGGTAGGTAAGACACATAGGCAACAGTTAATAAATTAGACACATGTGCAACTCTTGGGTATCTTTATTGAGGAAACGTTTCGCCACACAGTGGCTTCATCAGTCCATACGTAGGAGAAACTTGAAGAACAGGAGGAGAATGAGGTAATCAGTCCCTCAACCTTGAGTCGATGTGTTCAGTCCATCAATCTTGAATAGAATACGGCATATGAGCGGAGAAGCAGCTTATAAACCGTATGGCAGGAGAGGTGCAGCAGTCATAGGTGGTGTCACATTTGTTCAATGTCAGACACTGCAACTTCTTGGGATCTTATTACTTAGGAATTCTTCCCTTGCCTAATTCTTGGGCACGACCTACTTCCACATTGAACATATGTGACACCACCTACGACTGCTGCACCTCTCCTGCCATACGGTTCATAAGCTGCTTCTCCGCTCATATGCCGTATTCTATTCAAGATTGATGGACTGAACACATCGACTCAAGGTTGAGGGACTGATTACCTCATTCTCCTCATGTTCTTAAAGTTTCTCCTACGTATGGACTGATGAAGCCACTGTGTGGCGAAACGTTTCCTCAATAAAGATACCCAAGAGTTGCACATGTGTCTAATTTATCAACATGTCGGTTCTCTGAACCATTCATCTACAAACAGGCAACAGTTAGGCAACTTTATTCCGAAACGTTTCGCCTACACAGTAGGCTTCTTCAGTCGAATACAGAAAGAAGGCAGGAACAGTAGAGATGTGAAGACGATGTAATCAGTCCATCACCCTTGAAGTCGTAGAATTTGAGGTTGTCAGTCCCTCAGCCTGGAGAAGTTCAGTTCCATAGTCAGGAACTATCTGAAGATCAAGCGACAGTGAGGAGACTTAAATACTGTCGGAAGGAGACGTGCAGAGTAGTAGTAGTAGTGGAAATGTAGCTACTGAGAGGTCATGTCCCTCTCAGATCCAACAATTCTCACTTGAAAACGTGTCCAAGGTGTTTTCTGTACCAAGAGGAGGATGACAAAGATGATCCCATGTATCAGAAATCTTGGTATAAACCTTGGTAATAAATACCGACAGAAGTGATCAAGGTCCCAGGACCGAAACGTTTTCTAATAAATATGTTATAGTGTTTGCTTACGTGTCTTTCTAAACTTATCAGAAATCTTCCCTATGAGGATAGACTGAGGGCCCTGAATCTGCACTCTCTCGAAAGGCGCAGAATTAGGGGGGATATGATCGAAGTGTATAAATGGAAAACAGGAATAAATAAAGGGGATGTAAATAGCGTGCTGAAAATTTCCAGCCAAGACAGGACTCGCAGCAATGGTTTCAAGTTGGAAAAATTCAGATTCAGGAAGGATATAGGAAAGCACTGGTTTAGTAATAGAGTTGTGGATGAGTGGAACAAACTCCCGAGTACAGTTATTCAGGCTAAAACGTTGTGTAGTTTTAAAATCGAGCACATTTCATTCTTTGTCAGTAAGATGCCCATAGTTATTTTTAAGGGGACCTATCTTATCTCTAACTTTTGTTCTATAGACCTGGAAAAAACTTTTTGGGTTAGTTTTAGAATCTCTAGCAACTTAAATTTCATAGTCCCTTTTAGCTTTTCTTATTCCCTTTTTAATGTCCCTCTTAATGTCAATATACTGATTAATAAGGTGACCCTCACCTCTTTTGATACGCCTATAAATTCCTTTCTTATGCCCTAGTAGATATTTGAGCCTATTATTCATCCATTTTGGGTCATTTCTATTTGATCTAATTTCTTTATACGAGATAAACGTTCTTTGAGCAGCATGTATAATGTTCAGAAAACTCATATTGAGAGCCCTCTTCGTTACCCCAGTCAACAGTTGATAAGTGTTCTCTAAGCCCATCGTAATCTGCTATGCGAAAATCTGGGACTGTTACTGAGTTATCGCTACTATCGTACTTCCATTCAATGCTAAATGTAATTGATTTGTGGTCGCTAACACCCAATTCCTCTGAAATTTCTAAATTATTAACAAGGGATTCATTGTTTGACAGAGCTAAGTCAAGCAGGTTATTTCCCCTTGTAGGTTCTGTCACAAACTGCTTCAAAAAACAATCCTGAACTACTTCTAAGAAGTCGTATGATTCTAAAATCCCAGTCAAGAAATTCCAATTAATATGACTAAAGTTAAAGTCTCCTAGAATTACTACATTATCGTGCCTTGTGGCCTTAACAATTTCCTCCCATAGTAGTCTCCCTTGGTCCCTATCTAAGTTTGGGGGATGGTATATCACTCCTAAAATCAGTTTTTCATGCCCCTCTGAAAATTCTATCCAGACAGACTCTGTATGTGTTACTTCAGACTTAATACCCATTTTTATGCAACAGTTCAAGCGATCTCGGACATACAATGCCACCCCACCCCCCTTCCCGATACTTCAATCTACTTGGAACAATTTAAAACCCTGAATGTGAGATTCCGCATGCATGTCCCGACTTTTTTTAATTAAACCACGTCTCAGTTAAGGCAAATACATCAATGTTACCTGCACTAGCAACTAATCTCAACTCGTCCATCTTATTCCTAGCACTACGGCTATTAGCATAATAAACATTGAAAGACTCTCCTTTCTCTTTACCCTTCCTGCTCATTTCTGTTTTTCTACTAAACCTATTACTGTCCTTATCACCCAGTGTCACTGGCTTTTCAATATCTACCTCGTTCTGCTTATTACTAGTTCCCCTAGAACTCATAATATTACTACACTGGGACTTCACTGTTTTCCTGCCAAAACCCATACCACTAACTATTCCTAGCTTAAAGTCCTAACAGCTCCCTCCACTGCAGTTGCCAGTTCTCCCACCCCAGACCTAGATAAGTGAACCCCATCCCTGGCATACATGTCATTTCTGCCATAGAAGAGGTCCCAGTTGTCAATGAATGTTACCGCATTTTCCTTACAGTATTTGTCCAGCCAGCAATTGACACCAATTGCCCTGGACAACCATTCATTTCCAACTCCTCTCCTTGGCAAAATACCACATATGACAGGGTTCCCACCCTTACTCCTAATTATTTCTATTGCTGACCTATACCTGCTAATCAGGTCTTCACTCCTATGTCTGCCAACATCGTTGCCTCCAGCACTGAGACAGATAATAGGATTGCTCCCATTACCTCTCATGATGTCATCCAGACAGTTAACAATATCCTCCATCCCAGCCCCAGTAAAGCAAACCCTCTGTCTCCTCCTCCTGTCCTTCAAGCAGAACGCCCTATCCATATACCTAACTTGGCTATCCCCAACAACAACAATATTCTTACCTTCCTTGATGTCGTTCGTCGTGACGTTCCCAGTAGTCGACTCACATTCGTCGGGTAGCACTAAGAATGTATTAGATGTTGCCACAACAGTTTCCACGGCAGTCTCTTTCTTCTTCATTGTTTCTACCTTTCCATTCGTCTTCTTGATCGTCAACTTCGTTCCCTGCTGTCCAGCCACTGACCAGTTTCCCTTCTTGACCTGAGGACTCAAAACAGGAGGACTACTACGAATCTTCTTGTTTTCCTCGGTCAGTCGCCGAATCTCCATCTTCGCCATCCTCAATTCTTCCTTAAGCTGTTGGTAAAGTTGCTCGATGGAGGGCATCTTGCTTCAATTCGTAGAGAGCACGCAAACAGGTCTTCACAGAGCTAAGTACATGTCACCACTCAAATCCAACCCCTCTTACTCATATATTTATCCAACCTAAATTTGAAACTACCCAAAGTCCTAGCCTCAATAACCCAACTAGGTAGACTGTTCCACTCATCAACTACCCTATTTCCAAACCAATACTTTCCTATGTCCTTTCCTATATCTCTCCGAGAGAGAACCCGCAGTAATGGATTTAAATTAGATAAGTTTAGATTTAGAAAGGACATAGGAAAGTATTGGTTTGGAAATAGGGTAGTTGATGAGTGGAACAGTCTACCTAGTTGGGTTATTGAGGCTAGGACCTTGGGTAGTTTCAAATTTAGGTTGGATAAGTGGAGTCGGAGTGGTGACGTGTACTTAGCTCAGTGGTGATGTGTACTTAGCTCAGTGGTGACGTGTACTTAGCTCAGTGGTGACGTGTACTTAGCTCTGTGAAGACCTGTTTGTGTGCTCTCTGTGAATCTGATCCAGGATGCCCTCTCTTGAGCAGCTTTACCAGCAGCTGAGAGAAGAGCTCAGAGTTACTAAGCTGGAGATACGGCGATTAACGGAGGAGAACAAGAGGATTCGTAGTAATCCTCCTGTTGTGAGTCCCTAGGTTAAGAGGGGAGCTTGGTCAGTGGCCGGGCAACATGGAACCAAGCTGAGGATCAAGAAAACGGTTGGAGAGGCAGAAACAACAAGAAACCAGAAGACTACCGTGGAAACTTCCAACTCATTCTCGGTGCTACCTGACGAATGTGAGTGTTCTACTGGGAATGCCACAATGAGCACCAAGGAAGCATTGGCAGATGTGAGTGAGACATCCCTAGAAACCCAAACGAAGACCATCGAGAACGTCTTGACGAATTCCACAAGTGGTGTAATGCTACCTGACGAATGTGAGTCGTCTACTCGGAGCATCACGACGGACGACGCCAAGGAAGGTAAAAACATGTTGTTGTTGGGGATAGCCAGATTAGGTACATGGACAGGGGATTCTGCTTGAAGGATAGGAGTAGGAGGCAGAGAGTGTGTTTTCCTGGGGCTGGGATGAAGGATATTGTTAGCCGTCTGGATGACATCATGAGAGGTAATGGGAGCAATCCTATTATCTGTCTCAGTGCTGGAGGGAACGATGTTGGCAGACGTAGGAGTGAGGACCTGATTAGCAGGTATAGGTCAGCAATAGAGATAATTAGGAGGAAGGGTGGGAAACCTGTCATATGTGGCATTTTGCCAAGGAGAGGAGTTGGAAACGAATGGTTGTCCAGAGCAATTGGTGTCAATTGCTGGCTGGACAAATACTGTAAGGAAAATGCGGTAACATTCATTGACAACTGGGACCTCTTCTATGGCAGAAATGACATGTATGCCAGGGATGGGGTTCACTTATCTAGGTGTGGGGTGGGAGCACTGGCAACTGCAGTGGAGGGAGCTGTTAGGACTTTAAACTAGGAATAGTTAGTGGTATGGGTTTTGGCGGGAAAACAGTGAAGTCGCAGGGTAGGAGAACTAGTAATAGGCAAAACGAGGTGGATATTGGAAAGCCAGTGGCACTAATTGACAAGGACAGTAATAGGTTTAGTGGAATAACAGAAAGGAGCAGGAAGGGTAAAGAGAGAGGAGGGTCTTTAAATATATATTACACAAATAGTCGCAGTGCCAGAAATAAGATGGACGAGTTGAGACTAGTTGCTAGTGCAGGTAACATTGATGTATTTGCCTTAACTGAGACGTGGTTTAATTCAAAAAGTCGAGACATGCCTGCGGGATGTCACATTCAGGGTTTTAAATTGTTCCAAGCAGATAGAAGTGTCGGGAAGGGAGGTGGGGTGGCATTGTATGTCCGAGATCGCTTGAACTGTTGCATAAAAACGGGTATTAAGTCTGAAGTAACACACAGAGAGTCTGTTTTGATAGAATTTTCAGAGGGGCATGAAAAATTAATTTTAGGTGTGATATACCGTCCCCCAAACTTAGATAGGGACCAGGGGAGACTACTATGGGAGGAAATTGTTAGGGCCACAAGGCACGATAATGTAATAATTCTAGGAGACTTTAACTTTAGTCATATTGATTGGAATTTCTTGACTGGGAATTTAGAATCATACGACTTCTTAGAAGTAGTTCAGGATTGTTTTTTGAAGCAGTTTGTGACAGAACCTACAAGGGGTAGTAACCTGCTTGACTTAGTTCTGGCAAACAATGAATCCCTTGTTAATAATTTAGAAGTTTCAGAGGAACTGGGTGCTAGCGACCACAAATCAATTACATTTAGGATTGAATTTAAGTATGATAGTAGGGATAACTCAGTAACAGTCCCAGATTTTTGCTTAGGAGATTACGATGGGCTTAGAGAACATTTGTCATCTGTTGACTGGGGTAACGAAGAGAGCTATCAATATGACAGTTTTCTGAACACTATACATGCTGCTCTAAGAACGTTTATCCCGTATAAAGAAATTAGATCAAATAGAAATGACCCAAAATGGATGAATAATAGGCTGAAATATCTACTACGGCATAAGAAAGGAATTTATAGGCGTATCAAAAGAGGTGAGGGTCATCTTATGAATCAGTATATTGACATTAAGAGGGACATTAAAAAGGCGATAAGAAAAGCTAAAAGGGACTATGAAGTTAAAGTTGCTAGGGATTCTAAAACTAACCCAAAAAGTTTTTTCCAGGTATATAGAACAAAAGTCAGAGATAAGACAGGTCCCCTTAAAAATAACTATGGGCATCTTACTGACAAAGAGAATGAAATGTGCTCGATTTTAAATAATTATTTTTTCTCGGTTTTTACACAGGAAGACACTAATAATATTCCAGTAATTAATTTTTATAGTGGGCCAGAAGAAGATAAATTATGTAACATAACAGTCACTAGTGAAATGGTTGTGAAGCAGATAGACCCACTGAAGCAAAATAAGTCACCGGGTCCTGATGAGGTTTTTTCAAGGGTTCTTAAGGAATGCAAAATGGAACTCTGTGAACCATTAACTAACATTTTTAATTTATCTCTTCAAACAGGTGTAGTGTCTGATATGTGGAAGATGGCTAATGTAATTCCTATTTTTAAAACAGGGGACAAGTCGTTACCGTCAAATTACCGCCCAATAAGCCTGACCTCAATTGTAGGCAAATTACTAGAGTCAATTATAGCTCAGATTATAAGAAGCCATCTCGATAAGCATAGCTTGATTAATGATACTCAGCATGGATTCACAAGAGGCCGGTCTTGTCTAAACTAATTTATTAACTTTCTTCAGTAAAGCTTTTGAGGCTGTTGACCACGATAAAGAATTTGATATTATTTACTTAGATTTTAGTAAGGCTTTTGATAGAGTTCCGCACAAAAGACTGTTAAAGAAAGTGGCAGCTCATGGCTCACAGACAGGAAGCAGAGAGTGTCCACAAATGGGGTTAAATCCGAGTGGGGATCTGTAACAAGCGGCGTTCCACAGGGGTCAGTCTTGGGCCCGTTGTTGTTTATAATATATATCAATGATCTTGATGAAGGAATTAGTAGTGATATGAGCAAATTCGCCGATGACACAAAGATAGGTAGGATAATTGATTCAAACGTAGATGTTAGGGAACTTCAGAAAGATTTAGACAAACTCTATTCTTGGTCAGAAAAGTGGCAGATGCAGTTCAATGTAGATAAATGCAAGGTTCTGAAGCTCGGGAGTGTCCATAATGTAGAACTTAGCCATACAGATTGCGAAAAGGACTTGGGGGTTATGGTAAGCAGAAACCTTAAACCAAGACAGCAATGCTTAAGCGTACGTAATAAGGCAAATAGATAATTGGGATTTATATCAAGAAGTGTAAGCAACAGAAGTCCAGAAGTCATACTGCAGCTTTATACATCATTAGTAAGGCCTCACCTAGATTATGCAGCTCAGTTCTGGTCTCCATATTACAGAATGGACATAAATTCGTTAGAAAACATTCAGCGTAGGATGACTAAATTAATACATAGCATTAGAAATCTTCCTTATGAAGAAAGATTGAAGACTCTTAAGTTACATTCACTTGTTAGACGAAGAATGAGGGGAGACCTGATCGAGGTGTATAAGTGGAAGATAGGTGTTAATAAAGGGGATATTAATAAGGTCTTGAGGATATCTCTCCAAGAGAGAACCCGCAGTAATGGATTTAAATTAGATAAGTTTAGATTTAGAAAGGACATAGGAAAGTATTGGTTTGAAAATAGGGTGGTTGATGAGTGGAACAGTCTACCTAGTTGGGTTATTGAGGCTAAGACTTTGGGTAGCTTCAAGTTTAGGTTGGATAAGTACATGAGTGGGAGGGGTTGGATTTGAGTGGGACTTGCACATAAGAGCTTATTTCTTGGGTAACATTGAAAACTGGGTTGGGCAAATGTTTTTGTTAGTGAGATGAATTGTAAAGGACCTGCCTAGTATGGGCCAACAGGCCTGCTACAGTGTTCCTCCTTTCTTATGTTCTTATGTTCTTATAAGAGAAAATTCTAGAAAACACTTAATTTTAAATGAGTTCTTGTTAACTGACCAATTTTATGTATTCGGTACATGTGTGAGCGTGTTGGATAGGAGTGAATGGAGACGAATGGTTTTTGGGACCTGACGAGTTGTTGGAGTGTAAGCAGGGTAATATTTTGTGAAGGGATTCAGGGAAGCTGGTTAGCCGGACTTGAGTCCTGGAAATGGGAAGTACAAAGCCTGCACTTTAGAGGAGGGGTTTGGGATATTGGCGGTTTAGAGGGACTTCTAAACTGTTGTATCTGAGCGCCTCTGCAAAGACAGTGATTTACGTATGAGTGAGGTGAAACCAGCCTACTACCTATATATATATATATATATATATATATATATATATATATATATATATATATATATATATATATATATATATATATATATATATATATATATATACATATATATATATACATATATATATATATATATATACATATATATATATATATATATATATATATATATATATATATATATATATATATATATATATATATATATATATATATATCTGAGCTACTCTGCAAAGACAGTGATTTATGTATGATTATATATATATATATATATATATATATATATATATATATATATATATATATATATATATATATATATATATATATATATATACTATATATATATATATATATATATATATATATATACTAATACTACTACTACTACTACTACTACTACTACCACTAGTGAACACCGAAATGGTACCTCACTAGTATTCACCTCACTCTGAGCCTTTATATACCCTCTGTGTCCATGTATTGTTTGTAATGGCTTGATAAAGCTCCTGGAGAGCGAAACGTTGCCACAATAAATGTCACATTAGTTGCACTTGTGTCCTTTTACTTTATATATATATATATATATATATATATATATATATATATATATATATATATATATATATATATATAAATATATATATATATATATATATATATATATATATATATATATATATATATATATATATATATATATATATATATATATATGATCATACATAAATCACTGTCTTTGCGGAGTAGCTCAGATACGACTGTTTAGAAGTCCCTCCAAACCGCCAATATCCCAAACCCTTCCTCTAAAGTGCAGGCTTTGTACTTCCTATTTCCAGGACTCAAGTCCGGCTAACTAGTTTCCCTGAATCCCTTCACAAAATATAAGAACATAAGAATGTAGGAACACTGCAGAAGGCCTACTGGCCCATACGAGGCAGGTCCTCATCAAAACGACATCTACATAAAGCTACTCAAGAAATAACTCCCGTACCCCATGACACCAATCAAACCCAGCCCCTCCCACTCATATATTTGTCCAGTCTCTTCTTAAAGCTACCCAAGGTCCTAGCCTCTATCACCCCACTGGGAAGACTGTTCCACGCATCTACAACTCTGTTAGAAAACCAGTACTTACCTATGTCCTTTCTAAATCTAAATTTATCCAACTTAAATCCATTATTCCTGGTTCTTACCTGGTTCGACACCCTCAGTACTTTATTAATGTCTCCCTTGTTTATGCCCGTCATCCACTTATACACTTCAATGATATCTCCCCTCATTCTACGCCTCTCCAGAGAGTGGAGATTTAAGGCTTTAAGTCTATCTTCATACGGGAGGTTCCTTACACAGTAAATAATTTTAGTCATTCTTCTCTGTATGTTCTCTAATGAGTCTATGTCCATCCTGTAGTAAGGGGACCAAAACTGAGCAGCATAATCTAAATGAGGCTGTAAAATAACTTTTGGACTTCTATTACTTATACTTCTAGAGATAAATCCAAGTAATCTGTTGGCCTTGTTGCGCACACTGAGGCACTGCTGTCTTGGCTTTAGATTTCTGTTTACCATGACTCCCAAGTCTTTTTCACATTCTGTATGACCAAGCTCTACTTCACCTAGATTATAGCTTCGAGGGTTATTTTCATTACCAAGGGCAAGTACCTTACACTTATCCACATTTAACTTCATCTGCCATTTTTCAGACCAAGACATTAATTTGTTCAAATCGTCCTGGAGTTCATTGATATCCTCCTCAGAGTGAATTATACGGCCTATCTTTGTATCATCAGCAAACTTACTCATGTCACTAGTAATCCCTTCATCAAGGTCATTAATGTAAATTATGAACAGGAGAGGGCCTAAAACTGATCCTTGTGGAACGCCACTAGTGACTAATCCCCATTCAGATTTCACTCCATTAATGGTAACTCTCTGCTTTCTATTGGTAAGCCATACCTCAATCCATGCTAGAACTTTACCTCCTATACCATGAGCTGTCACTTTTCTTAAGAGTCTCTTGTGAGGTACTCTGTCGAAGGCTTTACTAAAATCCAAATAAACAATATCATATTCCTTATCACTGTCAACTGCCTCAAATGTTCTATTGAAGAACGTCAGTAAGTTTGTCAGGCAGGAACGACCTCTCGTGAATCCATGCTGAGATTCATTTATCAAGTTATGCTCTTCAAGGTGACTTCTGATAATGTCAGCTATAATTGATTCTAATAACTTGCCCACTATAGATGTCAGGCTTATTGGACGGTAATTTGAAGGAGTGGACTTATCCCCTGATTTGAATATAGGAACCACATTAGCCATCTTCCACAACTCTGGCACAACACTGGTAAGGATGGACCCATTGAATACACTCGTTAATGGCTGACTAAGCTCCATCTTGCATTCCTTAAGTACCCTTGAAAACAACTCATCGGGTCCCGGGGACTTATTTTGTTTCAGTTTGTCTATCTGTTTAATAACCATGTCCCTCGTGACAGTAATATTAGTTAACTTAAATTCATCAGGAACTAAATAATTGTTAATTACTGGAATCTCATTTACATCTTCCTGTGTAAAAACTGACAAAAAATAGTCATTAAATAAGGAACACATTTCCAGTTCATTATCCGTCAGCTGTCCATTCCCAGTTTTCAGAGGTCCTACTTTTTCCTTCACCTTCGTCCTATACACTTGAAAGAACCCCTTTGGATTAGTCTTTGATTCATTAGCAACTCTAATTTCATAGTCACGTTTAGCCTTTCTAATCGCCTTTTTTACTTCTCTTTTAAGCTGAACATATTGGTCAGTAAGGTTAACCTCTCCTCTTCTGATGCGCCTATAAATTCCCCTTTTCTCCCCTAATAGATGCTTTAGCCTCCTGTTAACCCATTTGGGATCGTTATTATTAGACCTAATTTCTCTCTGGGGAATGTATATACTCTGGGCACTGTGTACATTATTAAGAAAACAATCATAAAAGCAGATCCCTTCATATTCATAAGTATGATTATCGTCAATAAAATCATTAGCTAGATAACCCCAATCAAGATTAGACAGATGTTCCCTAAGTCCATTATAATCGGCAGAACGAAAATCAGGGATTTTTACTGTATTATCATTATTCTTGCATTCCCAATTAATGCTAAAAGTGATGGATTTGTGATCACTTGCGCCAAGCTCTTCAGTGATCTCCAGATTATTCACGAGTGTTTCCTTATTTGACAAGACTAGGTCTAGCAAATTATTACCCCTGGTAGGCTCAGTTACGCTCTGTTTCAGAAAACAGTCCTGAACTGTTTCCATAAAGTCACTGGACTCTAGATTACCTGTCAAAGAATTCCAGTCAATTTGACTAAAGTTAGTCCCCTACTATGACTATGTTACTGTGTCCAGAAGCCCTAACAATTTCGTCCCAAAGAAGTCTCCCTCTATCGTGATCCAAGCCTGGAGGTCGGTATATTACACCTAGAATTAGTTTTTCTTGACCCTCCACGAACTCTACCCAAACAGACTCTGTTACTGCTCCATCTATTTTTATACCTGTTTTTATGCAACAATTAATATTTTCTCGAACATACAATGCAACTCCTCCCCCCTTCCCATTACATCTATCCACATTGAACAACTTAAATCCCTGAATATTACACTCAGCAGTCATATCCCGACTCTTTAAATCATACCACGTTTCAGTTAATGCAATGATATCAAAGTTCCCAGCACATGCTACCAAACGTAGTTCATTAATTTTATTTCTTGCACTTCGACTGTTAGCATAAAATACCATCATGTTTTTTCTTCTGCACATTTTTCCTATTCATCTTTGTTTTTACACAATTTCTGAAATTATCATTACCCAGAGTTACTCCATGACAGTTACTATTAAGATTCTTAATATCAGAGCATAAGTCAATATATCCATACTCATTATTTATCATTTCTAAACCCATACCTCTAACTAATACTAGTTTAAAGTCCTAACAACCCCCTCAACTGAGTTAGCACCTGCCCTGGATAAGTGAACCCCATCCCTGGCATACATGTCATTTCGGCCATAGAAGTTGTCCCAGTTGTCAATGAATGGTACTGCATTATCCTTACAGTGTTTATCCAGCCAACAATTAATACCAATTGCTCTGGACAACCATTCATTACCAACACCTCTTCTTGGCAAAATGCCACATAAAACAGGGTGCCCCCCCCTTCTTCCTAATTATGTCTATAGCTGTCCTGAACTTTCTAACTAAATCCTCACTTCTACGCTTGCCTACATCATTGCCTCCAGCACTGAGGCAAATAATAGGATTGATCCCATTACCGTTCATGATGTTGTCAAGCCGGCTAACAATGTCCTCCATCCCAGCCCCAGGAAAGCATACCCTTTGTCTCCTACTCCTGTCCTTCAAGCAGAATGCCCTATCCATGTATCTAACCTGGCTATCCCCAACAACAACAATATTCTTACCTTCCTTGTTGTCGTTCGTCGTGACGATCCCAGTAGTCGACTCACATTCGTCGGGTAGCACCGAGAATGCGTTGGAGGTTTCCACAGGAGTTTCCACAGCAGTCTCTTTCTTCTTCATCGTTTCTGGCTTTCCATTCGTCTTCTTGATCGTCAACTTCGTCGTCCCCTGCTGTCCAGCCACTGACCACGATCCCTTCTTGACCTGAGGACTCGAAACAGGAGAACTACTACTAATCCTCTTGTTTTCCTCGGTCAATCGCCGTATCTCCATCTGCGCTGCCCTCAATTCTTCCTTAAGTTGCTGGTAAAGTTGCTCGATGGAGGGCATCTTGGTTCAGTCCACGGGAGCAAACAAAACACTTCTTCACAGAGTTAAGTACAGGTCACCACTGGGTTAAGTACAGATTCACAGAGAGCACACAAACAGGTCTTCACAGAGCTAAGTACACTCCAACAGCTCGTCAGGTCCCAAAAGCCATTCGTATCCATTCACTCCTATCTAACACGCTCACACATGCTTGCTGGAAGTCCAAGCCCCTCACCCACAAAACCTCCTTTACCCTTTCCCTCCAACCTTTTCGAGGACGACCCCTTCCCCCTCCTTCCTTCCCCTACAGATTTATATGCTCTCCAAGTCATTCTACTTTGATCCATTCTCTCTAAATGACCAAACCACCTCAACAACCCCTCTTCAGCCCTCTGACTAATACTTTTTAGTAAGAGAGAGCAGAGAGTAAGTAGTGAGTAGTGACGAGAAGAATCAGATGAGGTATGGTGAAGTTTTTTGTTGAATTAGACACATGTGCAACTCTTAGGTATCTTTATTGAGGAAACGTTTCGCCACACAGTGGCTTCATTAGTCCATACAAAGGAGAAACTTGAAGAACAAGAGAAGAATGAGGTGATCAGTCTCTCAGCCTTGAGTCGATGTGGTCAGTCCATCAATCTTGAATAGAATACGGCATATGAGCGGAGAAGCAGCTTATAAACCGTATGGCAGGAGAGGTGCAGCAGTCGTAGGTGGTGTCACATTTGTCCAATGTGGAAGTAGGTCGTGCCCAGGGGTTAGGCAAGCGAAGAAATCCCAAGTATTAATATTCCAAGATCACCATTCATCTACAGAATGGTGATGTGTTCAACAATAGAGTTGTTTGGAAGAACTCTGCATCTTCTTACGGTTGTGTTTTCTAGGTAAGCTGAGGGTTGAGTGCACGGCGCTTGCAATCTTTGACGAAATGATGAAGATAGTGAAGTGTAGAAGCGATGTATTCTTAGAGCATTCTTCCAGGAATTCACTGCTGCAGATATTGAGAGGACGTATCTATGGCAGTGAATTCCATGAAAAATGCTCTTTCCTAGCACAGACGTTTTCTAAACTCGATGTTGCAATTCATGTAGTCCAAACATTTTAATGTGTGTAGCTGTTATTTTAATCCATCTTGATTCACTTGTTCCATGACTAACATGTTCTAGTAATTCTCTAGATAAAACATTGTTTTGATCACCAAGCAGCAGCTTCAGTCCTCAAACAGTGGGTTACCCAGGAACAAGCCCATGGGTTATGGCTTTGCTTCGTTCACGTGAGGGCAGCATCTAGTTTATATTCAGTATATCAGGTATTACACTCATCATGCTGCTTAACATAAATTGGACAAGATTACAATTGACATAGAACTTTCTACGTTCTCCCTGATATGAGATGGTAACATGTAATATATAGCTTAGAGACTTGTGCCTAGGTGATCATGGTGCCCAGTTGGTAAAATTAACTGGGCACCAGTGTTGGTGGTTGCAGTCAAAGAATTTTACCGACTTAGTCGTTTGGTTAGTTGTTCTTTCCTGATGACGAGTCTGGCTTCGTTAAATTTCATAAGATGGTTGCATTACAACAGATGACGCAGGCATTGTATTGGTCATCCCTACTACATGGGTTCCTGTGCTCTTTTATACTTTTCTCCAACATAAAACTTCTCACAACCTCCGCATGGAGTCACGTACATACCTGCTGCACATTCGGTTGTTTTAATTACATACCTGCTGCACATTCGGTTGTTTTAACGGTTTTCTTGACTAAACCTTTTATCGGCGTGGATGTCACGTTGGCTCCCTTAATGTTGTTTCTGGTACTGGTCGGTGATGTTGTGGTTACTTTACCGTGTTATGGTGGTTGTCTTAATGTTGCTTCTGGCACTGGTCGGTGATGTGGTTGTTACTTTACCATCGGGAAGAACAAGGAATCCTCCAGAATTAAACACTCTAGCTGAGTGTTTAATTTACAGTGCCCTTCTGCAATCAATGATAAAGCGAAATAGAAAATGGAACCGGGCGAATGTTTGATGAATGTAAGCGAATTCATCTTCAAGAAAATCAAGGCTGGAAATCACGTTTACTCTTAGGCAGTGAAGCATCCAGGAATTCAATCTGGAGGACGGGAACTTAAACTAAGATTTCAATTTGAGGGGCTTAAGCCAGAATTTCAATTTGGGAGGGACCTAAAAATCTTAAGATGAAAAAAATATAAAAAATTTTTAAAACTTGTTTGTGTATGTATGTGAATGTCTTTTCGCACACGTACAGTCATGCAAGACGTGTATTTGTGTTTTGTATGGATGGGTGTTGGTGTATGCATGGATAGGAGTTTTCAATACATTACCTTATATGGGATGAAGCAAGTAGCCAGTGTGGGTGGGTGCGGGTCTAGCCGTAACGAACGTTTGCGCTAGTCGGGGCCTCTCAGTCTACTCTTCCTCGTTTTCGGAGTGATACTGACTGAGCGGCCGCTGCCGTTAAAAGCAGGTCAGTAGAATTTATATCTTTATTAGCGGACGAAAGATCGAGCCTCCAGCACTTCGGATTTAGTTCTTCATACAAATATAAGTTACCGACATGCGTGAAAATACTGTCTTTGTTTACAGGTAACACAGTTTTGTAGGAAAGCTATAAAGGTTTACGATGACGTTAAAAAAAATATCGCATTTCCTCTAATGTAGTTCCCTAGTGTATTAGACTATATCGTTGTAGATGAGTGAAACAATGTCCCAGATAGCGTCATCGGGGAGAGACCTTCGCGTTGCTTCAGTTGAATATAGGTTGGATGGGTACAGAGCCGGAGTTAGATGAAGAGAGACCCTAGGCTATTCCGCATGTGAGGCCCTCACTCAAGTCCCCCAACCTCACAAATAGAGAAAGATGGAAGAGTGTTTTAAACAAAATTCAGTGAAACTGAGGATGATGACGTGTTTTTAAAATTCCGCAATTCACAATTCCTCCTCTAAAGGACATGAGATGTTATTGTTAAATACCGTAGTAATTGAAAAAAAAGCATAAATGTTAAAATTAGCATTTTGTGGAATAATCAGGAAATGTTTAGGAAAATGAAGTTGTAAGTTTACTATTATATTCATTAAAATACATGTATTCTTTTAAAATACATATTAAGAAGCAAAGAAACTACAATCAACATACACTAAGACTAAAAAAAGTTTTTTCTCTAGCCTTCCTCATAATAAAATCATCCAAAAGTTCATCAGAATTTGTTTGTCAATGTTTGTCACTTTCAATTCACAGAATACTCAATGCGGACAACCTCTCTTGAGATATTGTGGCCCTTAGTTAATTTTTAATTCCTTTGAAGCTTGAAAAAGACCTCCCGAGCAGTTAGTGACCATTAAGCTAAGAAATAGCCGCAAGATTGCTTCCACATAGGGCAAGGCCATCTATTTTTTTTTGTTTTTGCACTTTTGTCTCACGTACAAGTGAAAGTGCAAAAGTTCATCAGAAAGTTTCAAGTCAACATCTGCCTAGGTTGTTCCACTTCCTGACCACTAAAACTAAAGAAGTATTTCCTAAGAGCCTGTGACTCGTCTGTGTTTTTAACTTCAAGTTGTGTCCTCGTGTACCTGAGATCCGCCTCTCAAAACAGACTCACCCTGTTCCACCTTGTCAGTTATTCCTCTTAGTATATTGTATGTTGTAATCATGTTATCCTCGTTCTTATGCCCCTTAATGTCAAGTTTAGGTCCTTTAGCCTCTTCATGGCTGATTCCCCTCAGTTCTGGCGCTTATTTGCAGCGTATGTTTACAGTCAACATATATAAGCCTAGAGATTTATTCCCTTTAAGTATGGCTTCTAGATGCTGGTGAAACGCTTTTTCTCTTAGAAATTATAATTACTCTTCCCTTCCTTGGATCAAACATGATTTCCTCTGATTTCCTAGGCGCTAACTGACCCCAACGGGTTGACCGGGGGGATCATATTAGTTGTAAAGACTAAAGGTATTTAGCAAGTTAGCGCCTAAGTTGATACCCCTGACTGCTTACCTCCTATATCGATGCCCCTTACTGCTTACCTCCTATATCGATGCCCCTGACTGCTTATGTCCTATATTGATGCCCTGATTGCTTTGCTCCTGTATTGATGCCCCTGACTTAGCTCCTACATTGATGTTCCATACTTGGCTCCTATATTAATGCCCGACTTAGCTCCTATATTTATGCCCGACTTATTTCCTATATTGATGCCCCTGACTTAGCTCCTTTATTAATACCCGACTTAGCTCCTTTATTGATGCCTCTGCTTGCTAAACTCGTTAACTGATGTTATAAGGATAGTCTTCTAAATGCCCTTGCTGCTGTTAATAGGTTTAAAGCCTAATAAGGAAAACTAAAATTGAATCACCCACCGAGGTTAAGATTATTAATTGCCGTAATAATAATAATAATAATAATAATAATAATAATTTATTATTATTATTATTATTATTAATACTTTAAGTCGAAAATTTTTCTGGATCCTCCGTGGCTGGGTTTGATGCACCATCCATGTGACCTGTTTATCACGTTGCTCTTTTGGCAGAGGTTATAGTGTACTCGCCTATATGTGGTTGCAGGAGTCTGTTCACAGTTCCTGGCCCTGCTTGCTTGTGTGTACTCACCTAATTGTACTCACCTAATTGTGGTTGCAGGGGTCGAGACTCAGCTCCTGGCCCCGCCTCTTCACTGACCGCTACTAGGTCCTCTCTCTCTGCTTCCACAGCTTTGTCATACCTCGTCTTAAAGCTATGTATGGTCCCTGCCTCCACTACATCACTTGCTAGGCTATTCCACTTCCTGACGACTCTATGACTGAAGAAATACTTCCTAACATTCCTCTGACTCGTCTGAGTCTTCAGCTTCCAATTGTGACCCCTTGTTTCTGTGTCCCCTCTCTGGAACAACCTGTCTCTGTCTACCTTATATATTCCACGCAGTATTTTGTATGTCGTTATCATGTCTCCCCTGACCCTCCTATCCTTCAATGTCGCCAGTCTGATTTCCCTCAACCTTTCTTCGTAGGACATAGCCCTGAGCTCCGGAACTAGCCTTGTTGCAAACCTTTGCACTTTCTCTAATTTCTTGACGTGCTTGACCAGGTGTGGGTTCCAAACTGGTGCTGCATACTCCAGTATGGGCCTGATGTACACAGTGTACAGTGTCTTGAACGATTCTTTACTAAGGTATCGGAACGCTATTCTCAGGTTTGCCAGGCGCCCATATGCTGCAGCAGATATCTGGTTGATGTGTGCCTCCGGAGACATGCTCGGTGTTTTAGTCACCCCAAGATCTTTCTCCTTGAGCGAGGTTTGCAGTCACTGGGCACCTAGTCTGTACTCTGTCTGCGGTTTTCTTTGCCCTTCTCCGATCTTCATGACTTTGCATTTGGCAGGGTTGAATTCAAGAAGCCAGTTGCTGGACCACGTGTCCAGCCTGTCCAGGTCTCTTTGAAGTCCTGCCTGATCCTCATCTGATTTAATTCTTCTCATTAACTTCACATCATCTGCGAACAGGGACACTTCTGAGTCTATCCCTTCCATCATGTCATTCACATACACCAGAAATAGCACTGGTCCTAGGACCGACCCCTGTGGGACCCCGCTCGTCACAGGTGCCCACTGTGATACCTCATCCCGTACCATGACTCGTTGTTGCCTCCCTGTCAGGTATTCTCTGATCCATTGCAGTGCCCCTCCTGTTATACGCGCCTGATCCTCTAGTTTCTGCACTAGTCGCTTGTGAGGAACAGTGTCGAAGGCCTTCTTGCAATCAACCCACCCCTCTCTCGTTTCTTACTTCTGTAACTTTGTCATAGAACTCCAGAAGGTTTGTGACACAGGATTTGCCTTCCATGAATCCGTGCTGGTTGTCGTTTATAATCTCGTTCCGTTCCAGGTGCTCCACCAGTCTCCTGATAATCTTCTCCATGACTTTGCATACTATACACGTCAGTGACACTGGTCTGTAGTTTAGTGCCTCTTTTCTGTCACCTTTTTTTTTTAAATGGGAGCTACATTTGCGGTCTTCCATATCTCAGGTAGTTGCCCAGTTTCAAGAGATGTGTTGAAGATTGTGGTTAATGGCACACACAGTATATCTGCTCCCTCCCTGAGGACCCACGGGGAGATGTTGCCCGGTCCCATTGCTTGTGAGGTATCAAGGTCACTTAGCAGCTTCTTCACCCCCTCCTCAGTTGTGTGCATATAGTCCAGCACTTGTTGGTCTATTCCCTGTTGGTGTCCCACTCTGTCCTGTCTTCCCAGAGTCCTTCCTGTCTCCACTGTGAATACTTCCTTAAATCTCATGTTGAGCTCCTCGCATACCTCTTGATCGTTTCTTGTGAGTTCCCCACCTTCTTTCTTCAGCCTGATCACCTGGTCTTTGACTGTCGTCTTTCTCCTAATGTGGCTAAACAGCAGTTTCGGGTCAGACTTGACTTTCGATGCTATGTCATTTTCGCTGGGAATCCCTCCTTATCTGTGCATATTCGTTTCTGGCTCTTCGACTGATCTCCTTGTTTTCCTGGGTCCTTTGCCTTCTGTACCTCCTCCATTCTCTAATTCATTTAGTTTTTGCCTCCCTGCACCTTTGGGTAAACCAAGGACTCGCTTTGGTTTTCCCATTGTTTCTGTTGCCCTTGGGAACAAACCTTTCCTCTGCCTCCTTGCATTTTGTTGTTACATATTCCATCATTTCATTTACTATCTTTCCTACCATTTCTCTGTCCCACTGCACCTCCCGCAGGAAGTTCCTCATACCTGTGTAGTCCCCCCTTTTATAGTTTGGCTTTTCCCATTCGACTCCTGTTACCCTCTCCACCTGTAACTCTACTATGTAATCAAAACTCAGGACTACGTGGTCACTAGCTCCGAGGGGCCTCTCATATGTGATGTCATCAATGTCTGAGCTACTCAGGGTGAACACAAGGTCCAGTCTTTCTGGTTCATCCTCCCTTTCTCTCTGGTAGTGTCCCTGATGTGTTGATGCATGAGGTTTTCCAGTACCACATCCATCATCTTGGCTCTCCATGTTTCGGGTCCCTCATGAGGCTCCAGGTTTTCCCAATCGATCTCCCTGTGGTTGAAATCACCCATAACCAGTAACTTTGTTCTGCACGATTGAGCTCTTCATGCCAACTCAGCCAGTGTGTCCACCATCGCTCTGTTCTCATCATATTCCTCTCTTGGCCTCCTGCAGTTCTGTGGTGGGTTATACATCACAGCAATGACTACCTTATGTTCCCCAGATTGAATTGTGCCTGCTATGTAGTCCCTTTCTCCAATCTCGTCCATGTCCTCCATTTCCTCGAAACTCCATTGGTTTTTTATGAGCAGTGCATCCCCTCCTCCCCCTCTACTCCTATCTTTCCTCAGGATCTGATATCCCAGTGGGAAGACTGCATCTGTTATTGTCTCAGTGAGTTTCGTTTCTGTGACTGCTATGATGTCCGGGGACTTCTCGTTGATTCTTTCGTGCCACTCCTCGTATTTATTTGCTATTCCATCTGCATTTGTGTACCACACCTTCAGCTTCTTGTCTATCACTGTGGACCTGGAAGAATATTAGGTTTGGGGGAGTGGGAGCCCTGAGGGGGGCTATGGGGGTTTGTGGTGTGGGTGGGATTTGTGATGTGGGGGGTGGGGGCAGAGGGAACAGTGTGTGGGTTTTGGTTGAGATTGTTCAGCTGCATTGGGGTTGTCACAGTGTGGGTGGGGTTTGTGGTGGGGGGGGCAGAGTGCCCAAAGGGGGCTGCTGTAGAGGTGGGGTTTGTGGTGGGGGGGCAGAGGGAACAGTGTGCAGATTTTGGTTGAGGTTATTCAGTTGCTTTGTGGTTGGAGTCCTTCTGTGGGTGTCTCTGTAGGGTGTATTTGTCCTTCCACCTGAGTCTGGGTTCTGCTTGTCTTCATCGATGCCTCCGGTACTCTGAATTGTCCCTCAGTCGTGCTTTCTCCTCCAGGACCCTGCGTGTACTCACCTAGTTGAGGTTGCAGGGGTCGAGTCCAAGCTCCTGGCCCCGCCTCTTCACTGGTCGCTACTAGGTCACTCCCTGAACCATGAGCTTTATCGTACCTCTGCTTAAAGCTATGTATGGATCCTGCCTCCACTACATCGCTTCCCAAACTATTCCACTTCCTGACTACTCTGTAGCTGAAGAAATACTTCCTAACATCCCTTTGATTCATCTGTGTCTTCAGCTTCCAACTGTGTCCCCGTGTTGCTGTGTCCAGTCTCTGGAACATCCTGTCTTTGTCTACCTTGTCAATTCCTCTCAGTATTTTGTATGTCGTTATCATGTCCCCCCTATCTCTCCTGTCCTCCAGTGTCGTCAGGTTGATTTCCCTTAACCTCTCCTCGTAGGACATACCTTTTAGCTCTGGGACTAGTCTTGTTGCAAACCTTTGCACTTTCTCTATTTTCTTTACGTGCTTGGCTAGGTGTGGGTTCCAAACTGGTGCCGCATACTCCAATATGGGCCTAACGTACACGGTGTACAGGGTCCTGAACGATTCCTTATTAAGATGTCGGAATGCTGTTCTGAGGTTAGCTAGGCGCCCATATGCTGCAGCAGTTATTTGGTTGATGTGCGCTTCAGGAGATGTGCCTGGTGTTATACTCACCCCAAGATCTTTTTCCTTGAGTGAGGTTTGTAGTCTCTGGCCCCCTAGACTGTACTCCGTCTGCGGTCTTCTTTGCCCTTCCCCAATCTTCATGACTTTGCACTTGGTGGGGTTGAACTCCAGTAGCCAATTGCTGGACCAGGTCTGCAGCCTGTCCAGATCCCTTTGTAGTTCTGCCTGGTCTTCGATTGAATGAATTCTTCTCATCAACTTCACGTCATCAACAAACAGGGACACTTCGGATTCTATTCCTTCCGTCATGTCGTTCACAAATACCAGAAACAGCACTGGTCCTAGGACTGACCCCTGTGGGACCCCGCTGGTCACAGGTGCCCACTCTGACACCTCGCCACGTACCATTACTCGCTGCTGTCTTCCTGACAAGTATTCCCTGATCCATTGTAGTGCCTTCCCTGTTATTCCTGCTTGGTCCTCCAGTTTTTGCACTAATCTCTTGTGTGGAACTGTGTCAAACGCCTTCTTGCAGTCCAAGAAAATGCAATCCACCCACCCCTCTCTCTCTTGTCTTACTGCTGTCACCATGTCATAGAACTCCAGTAGGTTTGTGACACAAGATTTCCCGTCCCTGAAACCATGTTGGCTGCTGTTGATGAGATCATTCCTTTCTAGGTGTTCCACCACTCTTCTCCTGATAATCTTCTCCATGACTTTGCATACTATACATGTGAGTGACACTGGTCTGTAGTTTAGTGCTTTATGTCTGTCTCCTTTTTTAAAGATTGGGACTACATTTTCTGTCTTCCATGCCTCAGGCAATCTCCCTGTTTCGATAGATGTATTGAATATTGTTGTTAGGGGTACACATAGCGCCTCTGCTCCCTCTCTCAGGACCCATGGAGAGATGTTATCCGGCCCCATTGCCTTTGAGGTATCTATCTCACTCAGAAGCCTCTTCACTTCTTCCTTGGTTGTGTGTACTGTGTCCAGCACTTGGTGGTGTGCCCCACCTCTCTGTCTTTCTGGAGCCCCTTCTGTCTCCTCTGTGAACACTTCTTTAAATCTCTTGTTGAGTTCCTCACTTACTTCATGGTCATTTCTTGTTGTCTCTCCTCCTTCCTTCCTTAGCCTGATTACCTGGTCCTTGACTGTTGTTTTCCTCCTGATGTGGCTGTTTAACAGTTTTGGGTCAGATTTGGCTTTCGCTGCTATGTCGTTTTCATATTGTCGTTGGGCCTCCCTTCTTACCTGTGCATATTCATTTCTGGCTCTACGACTGCTCTCCTTATTCTCCTGGGTCCTTTGATTTCTATATTTCTTCCATTCCCTAGCACACTTGGTTTTTGCCTCCCTGCACCTTTGGGTGAACCATGGGCTCATCCTGGCTTTTTCATTAGTCCTGTTACCCTTAGGTATAAACCTCTCCTCAGCCTCCTTGCACATTGTTGCTACATATTCCATCATCTCATTAACTGACTTCCCTGTCAATTCTCTGTCCCACTGAACCTCGTTCAGGAAGTTCCTCATTCCCGTGTAGTCCCCTTTCTTGTAGTTTGGCTTCTTTCGTCCTGGCCTTCCTGCTTCCCCCTCCACTTGTAGCTCTACTGTGTATTCGAAGCTTAAAACCACATGATCGCTGTGTGTGTGCGTGTGTGTGTGTGTGTGTGTGTGTGTGTGTGTGTGTGTGTGTGTGTGTGTGTGTACTCACCTATTTGTGGTTGCAGGGGTCGATTCATAGCTCCTGGCCCCGCCTCTTCACTGATTGCTACTAGGTCCTCTCTCTCCCTGCTCCATGAGCTTTATCATACCTCGCCTTAAAACTATGTATGGTTCCCGCCTCCACTACTTCACTTTCTAGGCTGTTCCACGGCTTGACTACTCTATGACTGAAGAAATACTTCCTAACATCCCTTTGATTCATCTGAGTCTTCAACTTCCAATTGTGACCTCTTGTGTCTGTGTCCCATCTCTGGAACATCCCGTCTTTGTCCACCTCGTCTATTCCGCGCAGTATTTTATATGTCGTTATCATGTCTCCCCTGACCCTCCTTGCCTCCAGTGTCGTCAGGCCGATTTCCCTCAACCTTTCTTCGTAGGACAATCACGTAGCTCTGGGACTAGTCTTGTTGCAAACCTTTGCACTTTCTCTAATTTCTTGACGTGCTTGACTAGGTGTGGATTCCAAACTGGTGCTGCATACTCCAGTATGGGCCTGACGTAAATGGTATACAGAGTCTTGAACGAATCCTTACTGAGGTATCGGAACGCTATCCGTAGGTTTGCCAGGCGCCCGTATGCTGCAGCAGTTATCTGATTGATGTGCGCCTCGGGAGATATGCTCGGTGTTATACTCACCCCCAGATCTTTTTCCTTGAGTGAGGTTTGCAGACTTTGGCCGTCTAAACTATATTGTGTCTGCGGTCTTCTTTGCCCTTCCCCAATCTTCATGACTTTGCATTTGGCAGGGTTAAACTCAAGGAGCCAGTTGCTGGACCAGGCTTGTAGCCTGTCCAGGTCTCTTTGTAGTCCTGCCTGTGTGTGTGTGTGTGTGTGTGTATTACTTTTTTGAAGTATACACTTCGCATGGGCAATTAAAATAGCTTTAATTTACCTATACATTAACACGAAGAAAATTTTAACCCCAAAAATAGGAATTAAAGTACATATATCAAAGGTATATACAGAACTACACACCTCTCGGTGTATATACACGGAGAACTCCACACCTCAGTGTATATTCAGATTGCTACTCACTTTTAGGTTTATATGCAGAGAGATGAAAAGTAGACATGTGCAACATCTGGGTAAAGATAACCAGATGTTGCACATGTTTCTAATTTTCATCTTGTTGGTATTGTATACCATTCATGAAGAGAGATGCACACATCTGTGTACATACAGAGATATATACTTCTCAATGTGAATAAACTGAGATATACAACTCTCGGTATACCTATATACACAAAGCTACACACCTCTCCGCGAGAGTGCAACGGACAAGTGAACTAGCAGCAGCAACACTCACGGCAAGAGGCATTCTTGAGCTTCTCCGGCGCTCGGGGTTTTAAGCCCTAAGCTGGGGTTTGTTTCGAAAAGGATCCTGTAGTGCTTGCTGCCTTTGCACTTCCTGATATCGTTTGCTGCTATGCAGCTGCCACACCCTTGGAGCCCAGTGTGGGTGGGGTTTGTGGCAGCCCAAGGTGCCTAGCTTCTCCCTTCGAGCCCCGTGGGGGCGGGGTATGGGGCTAGGCCTGGGGACAGCTGGTCCCAGTAAACGAGGAGGTCCTTGTACCTCCTCCCATGGCAGACATTGGTCTGAGACACTCCCTCGACAGGGAGCCAAGACTGGGCCACCTCCTGGAAAAGGCCCAGGCCGGGCGATTATACCGGCGAACCTACTAATATACAATACACCTCTCCGTGTGGTTGTGCAAGAAAGGTATAAAATACCGATACTGTACACACTGAAGTGCTACACGCTTCTTAGTGCACATGCGCCAAGATATTTCTTGCTGTATAAACACAGCTAGACCTCTCTGTGTATATACCCTGGGTAGCCAGGAGGAAACGTTAATATAGACAGTGAGACCTGAGAGTGAGCTTCCTACTCAGTTGAAGCAAGAGTGTGTTGGTGGAAGGATGGTGACGCTCCTGCCTCACCCACATAAAAATCGTCACATAAAAAGTGAGAGTTTTAATGGTGACGCTCCTGCCTCACCCACATAAATGAGAGATATGAGGATTTCCATACGGCACAATGGGTAAACTAGTCATCTTTTCGATTAAGAAATAGAAAAAATGGTGGTAACGCAGTTAATACACTAAGACAATGTTTGTATGTTCAAAATGAGGCTATGGAACCCAGTACTACGATACGAAACTCCAAGCAGTTCTCTCCCTTGTCTCAGGTGTGTACTATCCTATTTTATTATCACACACACACGCATAATGTATATGCTATATATATATATATATATATATATATATATATATATATATATATATATATATATATATATATATATATATATATATATATATATATAATATATATATATATAATATATATATATATATATATATATATATATATATATAATATATATTATATATATATATTATATATATATATATATATATATATATATATATATATATATATATATATATATATATATATATATATATATATTCTATTAATTACGATAAGAAATGTACATTTGCAAGTTCGAGTGTTGTTTTGTGCACATATCACCATGTGTGTGTGATGAAGTGTCTCAATCTTCAACATATCACCATATAACGCAACAGTTAATGAGCGTTAATGTGTCAGAGATCTGAAGTTAATTTATTTATTGAATCTTTAAGTTGTTTTTGAGAGGTATGTGTGGTGTTGGCCAGAACTGTTTTAAACCCAGGAGATGAAAGGAAACTCTCAAACGGATGTCAATAATGGGGATGTCCCCGCATGTGGACACACAGGCGCTCGCGCACACATACTTGCAAGTACCTGCAGTATGTGGGTGAGACAAGCGCCGGAATTGAGGATAAATGAAAGGAAGTTCGAGAAAAAGGATACGAGAAAGACAGATAGAGGACTTGGAAGTCAACACCGAGGCTATCTGCTGAGAGAAATTATCTACTTAGATGACGGGCTATGTTGTAGGTGAATCAAGGACAGAAAAGCAGAAGGCTCTGTTACCACCCTCCACTCCCTCTCGCCACTTCCGGTATGAAAACGGAAAAAATATACCATGGAATTTACAGGATAGAGGAAACTAAGGAAGATGTTGGGTATGACTACTAAATTAGTACCGCTTTTATCTTGAACTGTTTGTGCCGTTCAGAGCAAAACACCCAGCATCCTCGTCCTTAAACTATGAAACCTTTCTCTCTGTCTGAAAAAAACAGAAAAAGAGCGAGCGAAACACACACACACACACAGAGGGGAGAGGGAGTATACCTATACCTAGAGGGTGTTCCGGGAATCTATGCCTCCATGGCCCGGTCCATGATCAGGCGTAGCGTTGGATCAGGGCCTGATCAACCAGCTGTTAATGCTGTCGGCACGTAAACCGACGTAGGAACCATAGCTCGGCTGGTCAGGTACTGACTTTGGCAGCCTGTCCATCTCTCTCTCTTGAAGACAGCCAGGGGTCTATTGGTAATGCCCCATATGTATGTTGGGAGTCTGTTGAACAATCTTGAGAGGATGAGAGTTGGAGCAGAGGAAGGAAGTCACGACGCGCTTACAGTTAAAATTATAATAGCCATGATTGTTGTAATCTGTCTTAGCGCCAATTTAGATTTTTCATATTTGTTTAAACCATTTTATCTACACACGTTATTTACGTTAGGGTAGGATGACGTCAATTAACTAAATTTTATCAAGTATAACAATAACACCAACGTGTACAAGTGAGACTACTGAAAAACAATGAGAAAGTGGGGACCCAATGAGAAGGCTGAATCAGCATTTGATTTTAAAAAAATCACAATTTAGTTGCTTTATTAAGGATTTTTAGTCAGAGGGAGACAAAATAATCGATGTATGCTTAGAAGGATTAAATGAATTATTGCAGATCTATCTTAACCTGCAACGTAATATGGGAACATTGTACATTACCCCGACGTGTCACGCAGCCACCATCCTTATTACTCCCCAACGATCATTCTACAAGATTGATGGACTGAACACATGGAATCCAGGCTGAGGGACTGATTACCTCAAACTCCTCTCCTTACACCCTTCTGACTTGTATTGGACTGATGAAGCCACTGTGTGGCGAAACGTTTCTTCAACAAATATTCCTATATGTTGCATAAGTGTCTCAAATCTTCAACTTGTGGGTTTTAAACCAATGATCACATCATTCTTATCATCCTTACTGCCCACAGGAGATCATTAAAGTCTTAACCCTCGGGAAGTTCACATGTAATTAGTGTTTTAATACGCATATAGACACATCACATTGAGTGGCTATTATATTTGTGATATACCTTTAACCGGTTTCGAGAGTTTTCTACTTCCGTAACCCAGCTTGTGACCAGAATTTTCTAATGCTTGCCTGGTCAACAGGCTGTTACTGTTGGCGATTCACTGACCCATACATCCATCACAGCCCGACTGATCTGACACTAGCCGGAGGTAGTGATTTAGTGTCCTCTTGAAGATTTATACATTTGTTCCGGCAATATTTCTGATATATGCTAGTAACTGTTGGCGATTCACTGACCCATACATCCATCACAGCCCGACTGATCTGACACTAGCCGGAGGTAGTGATTTAGTGTCCTCTTGAAGATTTATACATTTGTTCCGGCAATATTTCTGATATATGCTAGTAACGGGTTGAACAGTCGCGGTCCAAAGATGTTGATACAGTGTTCTCTTAATGTGCCCACGGCAATCCTGCTTTTAACTAATTTATTTTACACTTCCCTCAATATCTCTCACTCCAGCATGTTATGGTAGTCTGTAGATCTGGGACTACGCTCTCAAGTATCGTCCCCATATACCGTATGTCATGTACCACTGAATGTTTTTTAGATTTTATTCAATGCGCTTCTATGTTATATTAAAACTGCAGACTCATTGTCTATATGCATACAACACCAAGTCGGTACATCTATACAGGAGGTTAATACTTGGTTTGAGACATACATCTCTCGGTATATACATCTCAGTGAACACATTATATTATATATATACATGTATATATATATATATATATATATATATATATATATATATATATATATATATATATATATATATATATATGAGAGAGAGTTTAATCTCAATTTAGTAATTAAAATATTCTTCATGTTAGTGTATAGGTGTATAGCAGTATTAATGACCTACGTGACCGGATGTTATACAAGACCAAGTTGATACTACCGTCACATGCTTGTGTGACGCAAGATACACCCTCCATGCCGCTATTGTTTGGCCTATTGGCACGTCTGGGTTCCACTTTCCTTAAGCGGAGGTGCCGTACTTAATCATTCTAAACTCCCACACGATTACTTACAAAGTGTGTTCGGCTGTCTGAAATTTCCTTCCGTGCATACGCTTAATATTTAAACTGGATACATCAGCAAGGTGCTGTTACCCTTAATCTACATGATAGTTGCATATTGGGAACAAAGGTACCTTTTCTCCAGTCATCTTCTATCACATAGGATGGTTTTCGTATATCATCTAGCTAAGGGACTGACCATGTATCATAGCTGAGGGACTGATCGTTTCAACATTACCTCTCCACCCCTGTTGTCTCCAGTGTTATTATTGCTCGTATTCAACTGAAGCCTATTGTGAAGCCTAAACGTTTCCAGTAAAGATACATAAATGTTGCACATGTGTCTTGTAGTTTGTTACTTTCTCCAAAGACATGTTTCACTTGACACATTTCGTTATGATGGACAATGGATCTTCCGTTTCCTTCTGTACTGTTCTACTTATTCAGTCTCGTTTGTTACTATTTTTCTAACAATGGTTTGTAAGCTGTTCTGAGAAAGGAAAATTATATTCGTCATTCTCTTTGCTGCTGATTTGGCCAATGAGTCGACTGTCGTGCTCCAGGAGGTCTGTGCCAGAGGGAATGGAAGAAACAGACACAGATGCAGTATAATATTAAGATTTATCGACTACGTTTCGCCCACACAGTGGGCTTTATCAAATCACAAACAGATCTACCCACGAGGGTGAGAGAGGGAGAGTGGGGATAGTGGAAGAGCACTGGGGGAGAGGAAGGTGTTGAGCAGTTTAAGAGACCAGGCGCGGGAAGCAGGGCTCGGTGGGCAGGCGACAACAATGAGTCATAAGCAATGTTCGCTGCTTTCGACTTGTGCTTGGTGAGGGGTGGATAGGATAGAATTATTGTATTGGATGGTTTTTCCAAACGAACGTCTTGACAGGTCCACCCTTGCATAGAGCAGTGCAGGAGGTTTAGTTAGGTTATGTATAGAGATGGAGGAGCAGGGTTGTAGAGAGATTGAAATAGATTTAGAGGATTGTGAGGCATTCTAATGGTTTCGTCCAAGTACGTTGTCCATGAGTCTTGGTAGTTTTCTAGTCGGTCGATCTGCCTATCACAGAGCTGTTTCCAGAATATATTCAGCGCCAGGTCCTGGTGTGGAGTGTCATGTAGGGGGGTAATGATTAGGGAAATATGGGGGTAAGAGGAGGGAGTCAGTAGGTAGGGGACAGGCGAGGTAGTAGGAGGGATGAGTGCGGAGGTCGGTAGGTAATGTGAGGTCACTGGTGACTACAACTTCACCTCTCATTACTCTACCCACCACTCTACACTACTCACCCTCTCACTACTTTAACTGAAATAAACTAATGAATAAATAACGGGGACAGTGAATATTACTATTCTACTCAAACACAGTTTATTATTAAGTCTTTGTACAATAATATATTTGGGAACAGGAGAACATTATTGTGGTTTAGACAAATGGGGTGGTACATATAAGCAGTGAGACAGGGAACACAATCAACTTGACGAAAATGAATATAACTTACAATATAGTACAGAGGACAGTTCACTACACTACAGGAACTAAGCCACAGGTCCCAAGACCTACACAGCACGAGTACTGCTCCAAGCCAGCACTCTGCCCAATGTCTCCAACAGTCTCTCCTCCCGAGGCTCTCCAGCTCAGCTCTGCTCCCAGGCCAGAGCTCTGCCCGAATCTGTCTGCTCAGCTATTCCTTGGGCTTATATTGTCCCGAGAGCACCCCCCACAATGAGGTGTGCACACGTGGTGTTGATCTGACGCCGTCCAGAACAAAAAACCTGTCTTAAGCCGAAAAGGCATGGCTCTAACAGACATTTGCCAAGGCAAGGTGTGACCATATAATTGGTTAAATTAGGTCTCCCCAGAGACCTCACAAGCCCAGCTGAACTACATCACAGGAGCGCCCTCAGGTGCAGTGTCACCTTGGACAAATCCACAGGTGGAAGTTTCAACAATAAAGATATCAAAGTGTTGCACATGTGTCTAATTTATCAATTTGTCGGTTCTCTGAACCATTCCTGTCAGACACAACATTATCTTGGGATCCTGGTACAGGGAATTCTACGCTTGTGATGAGTGGTTTAAAAAACCAACAAGTTGAAGATTGAGACACATATGCAACATATCGGAATCTTTATTGAGGAAACGTTTCGCCACACAGTGGCTTCATCAGTCCAATACAAAGTAGAAAGGTGTAAGGAGAGGAGAAGTTTCAGGTACTCAGTCCCTCAGCCTGGAGTCGATGTGTTCAGTCCATCAATCTTGTAGAAAGTACAGCATAAGGCCGTAGACGTGGCTTATATACTGTAGTCAGGTGAGGCGAAGCAGGAGGAGGCGGGGTCATAGTGGAACCATCCACTAGTCTAAGTCCAAACGTTGGACGAATGTTATGTCAGTTTTACTGAAGTTGATATTTCCCATTAGAACCACATTTTCGTACCTAGACGCCTTGGTTATTTCGTTCCAAAGAAGTGTACCCAGGACACTATCTAGGTTTGGAGGACTGTAGATCACATCTAAAATTTATTTTTCACGCTTCAAGAAACTGCAGCCATGGAGTTTCCGTTTCCCTGTTCCTTCCTTTATATCATACGCAATAGTTTAGTATCTTTATTGTTGAAACATTTCGCCTGCTCTGCAGAGGTGACTAAATATTGGAAACAGCAAAAGCAGTGTATATGTAAGGATGAGGTGATCAGTCCTTACTTCAACACTGATGGACTAATCACGTAATCTTAACCTCTCCACTGTTTCTGCTGTCTTCGTAATTAATCACCTCTTTATTCGAAATTAGAAGCCTGCAGAGCAGACGAGACATGTCGACAATAAAGATATGTAACTGTTGTACGTGTGTTTACCTGATCTACTTGTCGGTATTGTATACCATTGATATATTTAATTTATTTGTCGGTAATTTGTGCACAATTGTATCTGGGCTCATACATAAGCATATTACACTAAAACCTCAAGATTGTCAAGAGCAAATAATGAGGATGATTGATTGGTTAATTAAGCTGAAAGCCTGTCGACTACACGAAGGCCACTGAGGCTGCAAATTACCTGTTCCCAACCAGTTAAGTATAGAAACTCCTAGAATAGGGTAGCTCAGGTAGAGCGTTGGACCTAATAGTTGGTGGACCACGGCTCAAGCCTCCCTTCCATCTTTGTTTGTTTATTTACAGTCGTTTATTACGTTTTAATGTGAGTTCATAGACTATACGGCTTTGAGGGAGGTGAGAACAGATTTACTGCTAAAGCTCCTGGGCTGTGGAGAAGAGTCAGTTGGGTTACAGTTAGTGCATATGACGGAATACATGTACAGAAGCACTGGTTCCCAATCTCAGTGTATATTATTCACTTCGAGATAACCTTTCGTCTGTATAATTAGACTTTATTTTTTAAATTGAAAATGCCTGTCATACAGGGGAGGTTTTGTCTAAATAGCGTTTCCTATTATTACAATTTGTCTTATTATATACACAATAATATCAGCTGGCCTTAGTTCAACCATTTATGAAATAAATAAAGGGACTTGAATTAGTCAAGATAAATCAAAGAAAATTGTCGAAAACTATAAATGCGAGGGAATTATCTAGAAAACGAAGCGATTTTGAGACTTGGAACAGGCAAACCTTAGTGTTGGTAACTGGAAAAGAATCTGGGCTCTTCAGAACAATGTGATTACTTGAGAGGTATATAATACTGACATATATTATATAACTTTGATACCACTATATTTGAGACATCTGGGTATCACTGGTTGGTGAAACGTCTACAATAAAGATACCCAGATGTTGCACATGTGTCTAATTCTTCATCTTGTCGTGGTACTGTATACCATTTATTTACACCATTATATTTGTCAGACACAGCAACATCGTTAAATCTTAGCAGAGAATATCTCAATTCTCTGCTTATAGCAAACAACCTTTGTAACCTACATATTGTCCTGTAAGATTAACCTCTCATATTTCTGCTCCATCCCACTTCAATCCTAACCTACTATCCCTAGTGGGCCCCGCCCACGCTGTGTGACCATCACCCCTACTACTACTACTACTACCACCACCACCATCACTACTACTACTACTACTACCACCGCTTCTACTGTTACCACTAATATTGCTGCTACTACTACTACTGTACCACTCTTGTATCGCTATACAAATTCCATCTCACTAGTTTCCCTATCTCACCCCTCATGTCTCTTAATTACTTGGTGTGCGAATTATTATGATAATCAAACCTAAGCGCTAAGCCACCAAGGTCATACAGCGCTGCACCCTGGTATGCGAAAACACTCAAATATTGCACATCAACTGCTTAATATGTCGAACATGTTAGTGGATATGTATAACCTTGTATAAAACCACGACGCAGATGATAAGGATAATATTCTCGAGTTAACCAATTGAAAGGCAGCAAGAAATCAACAGCCGGGTGATAAGAGCTAGTATGCATCGTTCTCAGGATCTATTGTAAAACACTACTGGCAGTTGAGAGCTTGAGAGCCATCGTTCGTAGTGTGTAAACCCTACACTACATACTCACGGTAATTATCAACTTAAAAATCATATGCATTTATGTATTTTCAAAACCTCCTTTTATTGTAGAATATTTAGTAATATGTCTAAATGTACGTTTTCATGTATATAATCTTCAGTTATCTCTGTATTTGGATCTAATTTATGGTTACGGGATTTATAACTAAGTTTATACGTTGCTGAGTAACTTATGTCCGTAGTAAAGATTCTTCATATTTTCTTTTGTTTCTGGACTTTGAAGGGTCGAGGGTTGGTTTAATATGGTATACTACAAGGCAAGACTTCATGCTACAGCTTAACTAGCTGGCACTGAGGTGGTCTGGCAGGAGTTACGCTACTGATAATGGATGGCTTGTGACTGATACTTATAACGATAGTCGTTTCTTGTTAATGAACAAAGCTAGTTTCTCTAGACACGGTTTCTCCCATTGGGAAGCTATTCTGATGCCAAGTGTGGTTGTGCTAGTTCTCTCGATGGTGGTAAATGTGACAACGAAGATAAATAAACTGTTAGGTATATATTTCTGGTTTTACCTTACTCTCTTCATCCGGACTCTTTCATTGACTTTTTGACAACAACTGACTTACTCCAAATAAAAAAAGACACAATACCGTGACTGGAACGATACACAAATAACCCGCACATAGAAGAGAGGAGCTTACAACGACGTTTCGGTCCGACTTGGACCATTTACAAAGTCACACTAACGAGAAGTAGAGCAGGACGGGTATATATAGGCAGGAAGAGGTAGTAGTAGTAGTAGTAGTGGCGGAGATGGAAGGAAGTAGTAATGGGGAAGTAAGGAGGAGTCAGTCAAAGACAAAGAAAGGGGAGCACTGCAAGGGAGCTAGGTGCCCACAAAGGAGCTAGGTGCCCACAAAGGAGCTAGGTGCCCACAAAGGAGCTAGGTGCCCACAAAGGAGCTAGGTGCCCACAGAGGGAGAGCAAGAACACAGAGGTAGAGGTAGGGGGAGGGGAAATAATGAAATAAATAATGGCTTCGTCTCTGTAGATGCCTTCCTCTCCCACTACATTGTAAAATACTCCAAACTTCAGAACACCCGTGACTTAACCTGATTCCTCCTTTTTTCTTCTTCTCCCTCTTCCCCTTTCCTCTTTCCTTTTTTCTCTTCTGGGTTGTCTTTTTTTGTTCTGTCTTGTGTTTCTGTTCTTTCATTATTTTCCCTCCCCCCCCACCTCTGTGTTCTTGCTCTCCCTCTGTGGGCACCTAGCTCCCTTGTGGGCACCTAGCTCCCTTGTGGGCACCTAGCTCCCTTGTGGGCACCTAGCTCCCTTGTGGGCACCTAACTCCCTTGTGGGCACCTAGCTCCCTTGTGGGCACCTAGCTCCCTTGTGGGCACCTAGCTCCCTTGCAGTTCTCCCCTTTCTTTGTATTTGACTGACTCCTCCTCCTTACTTCCCCATTACTACTTCCATCTCCACCACCACTACTACTACTACTACTACTACTACTACTACTACTACTACTACTACCACCACCAGCACTACTACTACCACCACTACCTCTTCCTGCCTATATATACCCGTCCTACTCTACTTCTCGTTAGTGTGACTTTGTAAATGATCCAAGTCGGACTGAAACGTCGTCGTAAGCTCCTCTCTTCTATGTGCGGGTTATTTTTGTGACTTACTCCACAAACTCTGATGATGACATATGTAATTCTCTCGTTTTTTCCTATTCCCCGCTTCTGCAGCCTGATTTGTTTATCTTCTTCCTGATACCTTTAGCACTCCCCTCAGCCCTTTCTACCTTAATCTCTTGCTACCCTCTACCCCCGCACTATCCCCTGCCCAGCTGTTTTCTGTAACCTACTGATCATCCCTCCTCCCTTTTGCCACCTGATGCCCTCGCTTCCTTCTCTGCCCTGCAGCGCTGTATAGCCCTTGTGGTTTAGCGCTTCTTTTTTATTATAATAATAATACGTTACTCTCTATTTTAGGTATTCGAGTATCCATGTCGATAGACTAAACTCAAACGAAGTGACAAAATGCGAGCTAATATAAGTAATGTACTAGCAGGTAAGCGCTCAACTTTTAGGTATGGCATTTAGGAATTGGAGGTGATTAGGTTTGATCCAAGGAAGGGAATGGGAGATTAACCCCAAATTCGTTGAATCAAGAGTCCCTTACCAAGATAAAAGGTACCTCCTCGAAGGTAATAGGCGTAATAGAAGTACGTAGAATACTGATCAATACTCATTTTCCGGCCAATGATTTTACACCAATTTTAGGGTAAGCTTTTGTTGCTGATTCCGAATATGTCATCGCTTTTGATTAATTGTTTCTATTTTTTTGAGAAATTTGGTATCCCATTGGAAACCATAAAAGATGTGAAAAATATATTGATCAAATCTTATAAATTCAGGCCAGAAAGAGTCAAGAAGGCTGGTTAAGGATGTTGGATTTTTAAAAGGTTGAGGCAGGAAGTGAATGGCGTCACTGCTGTTATACACTCACCTGCTTTTATACCGGCTGTGACGTCATAAGATAAGGTTTGTGTACTCGCCAATTTCTGCTCATCAGATCGTTTACAGCAATCTGTTATCAGCTCCTAGTAACTGTGTTTAGTAGTCTTCACATTTCTTTTTTTTTTAATTAAAACAAATGTGAGCATCGTCTTGCACCTAAGCGTTGCGCTTTCTATCACATCAAACAAGATATTCTGTTTAACGTAAATCTGTATCTAACAGATTACGATTCGAAGATATTTGTTATCGTACAAGTATGTGTACATCACTTGACGTATTGCTGCCGCAACGTGAAGGATTTGGGTGACGGCGCTACTCACCTCGGGTTGCCAATACTGAGCTACCAGACTATCAGTGTGTCAGTCTCGCTTCCTGTGTGGTGTAGACTAATGTGTACGGAATGATGACTGTATGCTGCGCAACGTAATTTGTACGAAACGACCAATGTATGCTACGCAACGTAATGTGTACGAAACGACCAGTGTATGCTGCGTAACGTGTACAAAACGACCAGTGTATACTGCGTAACGTTGTGTACAAAACGACCAGTGTATGCTGCGTAACGTGTACAAAACGACCAGTGTATGCTGCGTAATGTGTACAGAACGACCAGTGTATGCTGTGTAATGTGTACAGAACGACCAGTGTATGCTGCATAACGTAATGTGCACAGAACGACCAGTGTATGCTGCGTAATGTAATATGTATAGAACGACCAGTGTATGCTGCGTAATGTAATGTGTACAGAACGACCAGTTTATGCTGCGTAATATAATTTGTACAGAACGACCAGTGTATGCTGCGTAACGGCCATTGTGGGTTAGTTAGAAATTATAATTCCAATTCGAAATATAAGAATTGGTCTGGATAACGTTTGAAAAGCCCTTTAAGAGACTCAGCGCTTTCGGCGGAGGTAAAACTGACGTTGGGTTTTAGTATTTTCTATACGAGTGACGCAGTGGAGAGCGCAACGCATCGAAGATTAATGTGAATATACAGTCTTATCAAATGTGATATTTATTTTTTACGGGGTTAAAAGCTCAAGGAAGCTGTCTTTATGCTGGTGAAGGGTTTTGGACCAAGGAAATTGGAGCTGCCCTCATTTTCCTTGAATTAAACCTGATTAATTCCCATTCCCCTGGCACTGTGACACCTAAACGTTTAGCGCTTCCCCAAACATATAATAATCCACTGAACAGGATATCATATGACTGAAAAAAGCCGCCAGGAGAAATTTTACCCATTTTTCTTGACTAGCAAATCACATTCTAAAGTGGATGTTAGCTGGGAAATTTACTGGACTGTCTGTGGACCGAGTTGAGCAATACAGGGCCATGACGGTAAGTAGGTAGGTAAGGTTCGTCAGGAAACAGGACAAGTGTTCCCTAACGCGGATCTTAGTCAGATCATGACCCGCCGTTGAAGCTCTGCTGAGTGACTCCTTACCCACCCACCCAGATAGATTGTAATGAGGACTATTTCTTAACGAGATGCCAACCTTGGGAACAACGAGCCCCGAGATGTCTGGGGAGGACCTCCAAACAATTCACGCTGAACTGGATGTGCGACTTATATGAGGAGTATCCAATCTTCTCAGGAGGAAATGTTTATTATTATTATATTCACGTGGAAGCGCTAAATCAATACGGGTCATATAGCGCCTGGAAAATGGAAAGTAACAAAGTTTTATCCAAGAAAGCTGAAAGCAGCTTAAATCCCTTTAATCAAGAGCCCTCCCTCACGGTATTAAGCCCCCCATTCCTGCTCCATGAAGGAAAATGTATGCGCAGCAACAGCAGCGCCACTAATCGATCGGTCGTGAAGAGGCAGAGAAATGTTTGGCGGGTGTGAATAACGTGTTGTTTTAGTCATTTATGAATTAGAAGTTGCGTTAGAGTAGTACTACAAGGTGAGGATTATTTTTATTATAATATTCATGGGGAAGCACTGAACCTAAAGGAGAGGCAATCAGGCTTGATCCAAGGAAGTAGAGGAAGGCTTCAGTTACCTGCATCTAGGTACACTCCCATAAAGGTGTGAGGGGAAAGAGATTGTCGTCTGGTGAGGAACCAAACTAGTGTGGTGGTTGCTACTTGCCGCCACATAAACCTTACGGGTTTAATGGTTCCTCCTGATTTATAAAAAAAATGGTGGGCTCTGCTGCAGCCTTGACTGGGGGACCCCAGGCCTAGTGGCGACTCTTCAGCTGTCATTGGAAACATTACGACGTGTTTCCTTTGTCCATGTTCACCTATCAGTAAAATAGGTACCTGGGCGTTAGTCGACTGGTGTGGGTCGCATCCTGGGGACAAAATTCATATAATTTGCCCGAAATGTTTTGCATAACAAGGGGCTCTCTATATGTCACTGATGTCATCTAGGCCTGTATACCTTGTACGTGTACCTGTAGGAATAAAGATATTATTATATTATTGTTATTATTACTATCTAGTGGGACAATGCATGAGTTCTGATTGGTGGACCGCAGTCTGGATGGGACAATTCACGAGCTCTGGTTGGTGTAGCGATGAGGATATCCGTGGTGTGGTTGTTGCAACCGTAGTGAGCCACAGCAGCAGTGCCTGCTAGATTCAGTCGTCAGGGTGCATTTCTTTTCATTGGTTTGCGTTCATGTATTACGTGTAATTATCTATTTGAGTTCGTGGAGTGGGTGCAGGAGGGTAAAGTTCCAGCTCTTTTGCCCACTTCTTAACTTTTGATTTGCTGACATTAATTAGCTGTCAGATTAACCGCTTTATGGAATCAACTTCCACTGTTCTATTGTCTAGGCTATAGATAATAGCATAACATAGACCAGGGGTGGGCATTTATTTTGTTGGCTGGCATATCATCAGCTTAGAAAAGATTTTGTTCGGATTATTTACCCGGAGTTTGTAACCCAGTAAAGCCACCATGTCTGGCTTACTTCCAATGAGGAGCTGTGATCCTCTTCCCAAGGCTGCAAGCTCACAACAGTCAGCAAACACGTAGGTATCTACTTACTGCTAGACATTAGGTGTGCTAAGTAAACAAGTCAGCCTTTATTTGTGGTGGGTTTATACCCAGGTCTTTCAGATATGAACCGAAGGTGCTCACGCTTGAGCCAGGAACCACTAAAGCTTAGTCTACTTAGGTAAGTTTCCCGAATCACCCAGACCGTGGCTATGTCTTGAGATAAAAACCTCAAAGGATATTTTCTAATGTGTAAAGGGGTAGACCAATAAGCCAAGGGAAGGCCTCGGTCAGATGAGCAAAAGCTCATCTGACTCATGTCAGGAAACCACTTAACTAACTTATAGCTGAAGCGAGACTAGCAT
The DNA here is from genome assembly GCF_038502225.1 of Cherax quadricarinatus. Lineage (NCBI taxonomy): Eukaryota > Metazoa > Arthropoda > Malacostraca > Decapoda > Parastacidae > Cherax > Cherax quadricarinatus. The sequence goes on from NC_091328.1 coordinate 17,214,277, forward strand.
CCAGATGCACATAGCTAAATGTACATTACAGAAGTCAAAAGAAAAATGTTCAAGTGAAATAATTAATATTCACTTTTCGGTCAAAGTGAGGCCACTCCTGGAACTGTATGTGGAAATAATCATGCACTAAGTAACTAAGTAATAGAGGCTCGCACTAGACCAACTACTATATTATTATTATTATCATAGCATTAACGATAAACCCACAAGGGTTATACAACGATGTACCAAATACTGTAAAACTAACTCAGTAATAAAACAAGATCGCAGTAGACCAAATACTTACATTTTCCAGGTGGAAGACGGATTGCAAAAAGGATTTAGGAGTTCTGGTTATCAGTAATCTGAAACCAAGACAACAGTGCATTAGTGTTCGCAATAAAGTTAACAGAATACTTGGCTTCATAGCAAGAAGTATAAATAATAGAAGTCCTCAGGTTGTTCTTCAACTCTGTATATCTTTGGTTAGGCCTCATTTAGATTATGCTGCGCAGTTCTGGTCACCGTATTACAGAATGGATATAAATGCTCTGGAAAACGTACAAAGGAGGATGACAAAGTTGATCCCATGTATAAAAAATCTTCCCTATGAGGATAGACTGAGGGCCCTGAATCTGCACTCTCTCGAAAGACGTAGAATTAGGGGGGATATGATTGAGGTGTATAAATGGAAAACAGGAATTAATAAAGGGGATGTAAATAGCGTGCTAAAAATATCTAACATAGGCTTTAAATATTATCTCTGAAATAGCTCTTAGATCTTTCAAGAGGATGCAGTTCCAAGCAGTCCACTACCTCAATATAAAATATGAGTTCATCCGTGTTGAATAACATGCTTTCTCATAAAATGATGAATTCTCGTACTATTTTTTATATATTCCTTCGGGAGTTACTTTATTTTAGTAAGTCCTGGTCTTGGCCCTGGCCCGGGACACGGGGAGAGGGGGGAGGGGAGATGGCGCCTGGAATCGTCGTACGGTAAACTCCTAATGACTTATTTACCGCCAGGTGAACATGACCATACATCTCATCTCACCAGGATTGGCATTAAAATCTTAAGACATTGAGGAAAAGACTAAGTGTAGCAGGGAACGCTGATTCACAGTCCAACAACGATATAACTATAGGTTACCTAGTATTATCTATGTTAATTATTGACAGGTGTTCGTAATCTTATCGACAGCGATAAAAGCTACATACCATCAAACTTACTACATCCTGGAACTTAAAATTCACTCCTGAAATGAAAGAGGTCAACTGTACGCTATACTAAGAATATGTGAAGAGTTTTAATTTATTTCGTGTAAGGCCCATCGATCTGCATGATTATTATGCAATTCACATGTACACTAATATACAGAATAATCCGTGATATAGCTATTAAAGTGATCACAGTGTATATATAGTGAGTATATATATATATATATATATATATATATATATATATATATATATATATATATATATATATATATATATATATATATATATATATATATATATATATATATATATATATATATATATATATATATATTATATATATATATATATATATATATTATATATATATATATATATATATATATATATATATATATATATATATTATATATATATATATATATATATATATATATATATATATATATATTATATATATATATATACATATATATATATATATATATATATATTATATATATATATATACATATATATATATATATATATATATATATATATATATATATATATATATATATATATATATATATATATATATATATATATCGTGCCGAATGTGTAAAACTGGTCAATTAGCAAGAACTCATTTAAAATTAAGTCTTTTCTGAAATTTTCTCTTATACGTTTAAAGATATATTTTTTTCATTAATGTTAATGTAAAAATTTTTAATTTTGCACCAAAAGAATCTTAGAAAACTTACCTAACCTTATAAAAAAATCAATTTATTTTAGCCTTGCCCAACTAAATATATTTTAAATACGTTTACAATAATTTAGTACTAAACAAACACAATCAAATATATTTTTTTCGTTAGGTTCAGAACGATTTTGGCGAAATTATTGCATACACAAATTTTCACTTGTCCTATATGGCAAGATGAGCGTTGCTATTTAAGCCAAGATCGCAAGTTCTGCCATTTCGGCACGACATATATATATATATATATATATATATATATATATATATATATATATATATATATATATATATATATATATATATATATATATATATATATATAGATCGATCGTGCCGAATATGTAAAACTGGTCAATTAGCAACAACTCATTTAAAATTAAGTCCTTTCTAAAATTTTCTCTTATACGTTTAAAGATATATTTTTTCATTAATGTTGATGTAAAAATTTATAATTTTGCACCAAAAGGAACTTAGAAAACTTACCTAACCTTATTATAACAAGAACAATTTATTTTAGCCTAACCCAATTAAATATATTTTAGATTTGTTTACAATAATTTAATATACTAAACAAACACAGTGAAATATATTTTTTTCGTTAGGTTCAGAATGATTTTGGCGAAATTATTGTATACACAAATTTTCACTTGTCCTATATGGCAAGATGAGCGTTGCTATTTAAGCCAAGATCGCAAGTTCTGCCTATTCGGCACGACATATATATATATATATATATATATATATATATATATATATATATATATATATATATATATATATATATCACACTGGCCGACTCCCACCAAGGCAGGGTGGCCCGAAAAAGAAAAACTTTCACCATCATTCACTCCATCGCTGTCTTGCCAGAAGGGTGCTTTACACTACAGTTTTTAAACTGCAACATTAACACCCCTCCTTCAGAGTGCAGGCACTGTACTTCCCATCTCCAGGACTCAAGTCCGGCCTGCCGGTTTCCCTGAACCCCTTCATAAATGTTACTTTGCTCACACTCCAACAGCACGTCAAGTATTAAAAACCATTTGTCTCCATTCACTCCTATCAAACACGCTCACGCATGCCTGCTGGAAGTCCAAGCCCCTCGCACACAAAACCTCCTTTACCCCCTCTCTCCAACCTTTCCTAGGCCGACCCCTACCCCGCCTTCCTTCCACTCCAGACTGATACACTCTTGAAGTCATTCTCTTTCGCTCCATTCTCTCTACATGTCCGAACCACCTCAACAACCCTTCCTCAGCCCTCTGGACAACAGTTTTGGTAATCCCACACCTCCTCCTAACTTCCAAACTACGAATTCTCTGCATTATATTCACACCACACATTGCCCTCAGACATGACATCTCCACTGCCTCCAGCCTTCTCCTCGCTGCAACATTCATCACCCATGCTTCACACCCATACAAGAGCGTTGGTAAAACTATACTCTCATACATTCCCCTCTTTGCCTCCAAGGACAAAGTTCTTTGTCTCCACAGACTCCTAAGTGCACCACTCACCCTTTTCCCCTCATCAATTCTATGATTCACCTCATCTTTCATAGACCCATCCGCTGACACGTCCACTCCCAAATATCTGAATACATTCACCTCCTCCATACTCTCTCCCTCCAATCTGATATTCAATCTTTCATCACCTAATCTTTTTGTTATCCTCATAACCTTACTCTTTCCTGTATTCACCTTTAATTTTCTTCTTTTGCACACCCTACCAAATTCATCCACCAATCTCTGCAACTTCTCTTCAGAATCTCCCAAGAGCACAGTGTCATCAGCAAAGAGCAGCTGTGACAACTCCCACTTTGTGTGTGATTCTTTATCTTTTAACTCCACGCCTCTTGCCAAGACCCTCGCATTTACTTCTCTTACAACCCCATCTATAAATATATTAAACAACCATGGTGACATCACACATCCTTGTCTAAGGCCTACTTTTACTGGGAAAAAATTTACCTCTTTCCAAACATACTCTAACTTGAGCCTCACTATCCTCGTAAAAACTCTTCAATGCTTTCAGTAACCTGCCTCCTACACCATACACTTGCAACATCTGCCACATTGCCCCCTATCCACCCTGTCATACGCCTTTTCCAAATCCATAAATGCCACAAAGACCTCTTTAGCCTTATCTAAATACTGTTCACTTATATGTTTCACTGTAAACACCTGGTCCACACACCCCCTACCTTTCCTAAAGCCTCCTTGTTCATCTGCTATCCTATTCTTCGTCTTACTCTTAATTCTTTCAATAATAACTCTACCATACACTTTACCAGATATACTCAGCAGACTTATCCCCTTATAATTTTTGCACTCTCTTTTATCCCATTTGCCTTTATTCAAAGGAACTATGCATGCTCTCTGCCAATCCCTAGGTACCTTACCCTCTTCCATACATCTATTAAATAATTGCACCAACCACTCCAAAACTATATCCCCAAATGCTTTTAACATTTCTATCTTTATCCCATCAATCCCGGCTTCCTTACCCCCTTTCATTTTACCTACTGCCTCACGAACTTCCCCCACACTCACAACTGGCTCTTCCTCACTCCTACAAGATGTTATTCCTCCTTGTCCTATACACGAAATCACAGCTTCCCTATCTTCATCAACATTTAACAATTCCTCAAAATATTCCCTCCATCTTCCCAATACCTCTAACTCTCTATTTAATAACTCTCTTCTCCTATTTTTAACTGACAAATCCATTTGTTCTCTAGGCTTTCTTAACTTGTTAATCTCACTCCAAAACTTTTTCTTATTTTCAACAAAATTTGTTGATAACATCTCACCCACTCTCTCATTTGCTCTCTTTTTACATTGCTTCACCACTCTCTTAACCTCTCTCTTTTTCTCCATATAATCTTCCCTCCTTGCATCACTTCTACTTTGTAAAAACTTCTCATATGCTAACTTTTTCTCCCTTACTACTCTCTTTACATCATCATTCCACCAATCGCTCCTCTTCCCTCCCGCACCCACTTTCCTGTAACCACAAACTTCTGCTGAACACTCTAACACTACATTTTTAAACCTACCCCATACCTCTTCGACCCCATTGCCTATGCTCTCATTAGCCCATCTATCCTCCAATAGCTGTTTATATCTTACCCTAACTGCCTCCTCTTTTAGTTTATAAACCTTCGCCTCTCTCTTCCCTGATACTACTATTCTCCTTGTATCCCATCTACCTTTTACTCTCAGTGTAGCTACAACTAGAAAGTGATCTGATATATCTGTGGCCCCTCTATAAACATGTACATCCTGAAGTCTACTCAACAGTCTTTTATCTACCAATACATAATCCAACAAACTACTGTCATTTCGCCCTACATCATATCTTGTATACTTATTTATCCTCTTTTTCTTAAAATATGTATTACCTGTAACTAAACCCCTTTCTATACAAAGTTCAATCAAAGGGCTTCCATTATCATTTACACCTATATATATATATATATATATATATATATATATATATATATATATATATATATATATATATATATATATATATATATAAGTGTATATATAGTGAGCTGTCAGTGATGTGAATCTTTATGTACTTATAAGAACATAAGAATGTAGGAACACTGCAGAAGGCCTACTGGCCCATACGAGGCAGGTCCTTATCAAAACGACATCTACCTAAAGCCACCAAAGAAATAACTCCCGTACCCCATGACACCAATCAAACCCAGCCCCTCCCACTCATATATTTGTCCAGTCTCTTCTTAAAGCTACCCAAGGTCCTAGCCTCTATCACCCCACTGGGAAGACTGTTCCACGCATCTACAACTCTGTTAGAAAACCAGTACTTACCTATGTCCTTTCTAAATCTAAATTTATCCAACTTAAATCCATTATTCCTGGTTCTTACCTGGTTCGACACCCTCAGTACTTTATTAATGTCTCCCTTGTTTATGCCCGTCATCCACTTATACACTTCAGTGATATCTCCCCTCATTCTACGCCTCTCCAGAGAGTGGAGATTTAAGGCTTTAAGTCTATCTTCATACGGGAGGTTCCTTACACAGTAAATCATTTTAGTCATTCTTCTCTGTATGTTCTCTAATGAGTCTATGTCCATCCTGTAGTAAGGGGACCAAAACTGAGCAGCATAATCTAAATGAGGCCTCACTAGTGATGTATAGAGCTGTAAAATAACTTTTGGACTTCTGTTACTTATACTTCTTGAGATAAATCCAAGTAATCTGTTGGCTTTGTTGCGCACACTAAGGCACTGCTGTCTTGGCTTTAGATTTCTGCTTACCACGACTCCCAAGTCTTTTTCACATTCTGTATGACCAAGCTCTACTTCACCTAGATTATAGCTTCGAGGGTTATTTTCATTACCAAGGGCAAGTACCTTACACTTATCCACATTAAACTTCATCTGCCATTTTTCAGACCAAGACATTAATTTGTTCAAATCGTCCTAAATTTTTACACACACTGTATATTGCACTGCACTTTTAAATAGATATTGCTATAGTCACTTAATATCTCATTACCTCCCATTATTCTGTATGAACTCTGCTGGTTTAGCGCTTCCCTATGAATATAATAATGTGAACCTCGAAACCATGATCTCTACGGTGGACAGGAAGATGATGAGGTTTCACAACTGAATATTGTACTGTAGCATAAATTTGGCTTCGAGGAATACCCTTTTTTTTCTTTCATAATAAGGCTTTTATGTCGCCTGTTTGGCACTGCAGTTTGATAAACTTGAAGTTTTTGTCCTGCTGAAGAAATTATTTATCCATTTAGTGTGAGTCGAATGTATTTTTTCAGTTATAATTCATATAATTTCAGATGTCAGAAGGAGCTAACTGACAATATAATTTGTCTGTAAAATATTTACATTTGCGAAGGCAGGAATAAAACTTATTATATAATGGTACATATTTTAAAGTTCGATTTTTTCTTGCTAACTTCCTTAATCAACATAGCACATTTGCCAGTCACCTTGACCGATGTGTATCTGTTACAGTGAACATGCATGTTTGTAACTGAATCTGTTGTGAAACTAATCTCTTACTTCCTTACTACTGTACCTGAAGATTTTATTCAGATTATTAATTTGGTGGGTTAGTATTCCAGGTTAACCGCCCAAATAAGCAAACCAATATGGTTCATTTCCATTAGTGAAGGTTCCGTGATCCTCTTGTCAAGGCTGTGACTCATAACAGTCGCTGGAAAATATACAGTTGAAGGGCTCCACCGAGTTTGACGAAAAATTATAATTGACAGTATGCTGAAACGTCTACATGATAAGATACCTAGTTGTTGCACTTGTGTATAATTCTTCATAATTGAGTGTCCAATACTTTTTGGTTTGTGCATTGGAGGAAGTTTTAATTTGTGGAAATTTGAAAAATGGGTTCTTTTTGGTATATTTTGAGTTGACAATTTAACCTAATGTATTCTAACCCAGCCAAAGCCAACGTAACCCAACTTAACCACCTAACAAAACCTAAAGCATTAAGTAATTGAAGAATGAGATACTTAATATACCATATGGGAATCTTTATTGAGGAAACGTTTCGCCATACACTGGCTTCATCAGTCCAATACATAGAAGAACGGTGCAAGAAGAGGAGTTTAAGGTAATCAGTCCCTCAGCCTGTAATCGATATGTTCAGTCCATTAGTCTTGACGTTCTTCAAGATTGATGGATTGAACACATCGATTCCAGGCTGATGAAGTCACTGTGTGGCGAAACGTTTCCTAAATAAATATTCTCATATGTTGCATAAGTGTTTCAGACTTCATCTTGTCGGTATTCAAAACCATTTATCACATTAAATAATTACCCAACATTGATACTCACAATTACTGTGATTGTAACGGACGTTCGTCTTGTCCACAAAAAAATTGCGAATTATGGCGTAAAACGTTAGTTGACGTGTGTAAGACAAACTCTTGTGTCTTATTAGACCTGTGCTTCAATATTCATGGACAGTCACGTGACTGCATACTAACTGTTGATTGGCAAACTGTCCCTTCAGCTCTATTTATTACAACCAATAATAATTTTGTTGTTAATATCTTCCCTAAAAAAAATTGCATAAAAAACTTTTTATTTTGCTGGGCTAAAGATAAATTGCTTTTGTCTTTTAGAGTTGAAAGTAGGGGATTAGTTTGGTGGAGTCCCTAAGCTAAATATTAGGTGAGTCAGCCTACACCCAGGTACCCACTTACTGTTAGGTGAACAGGAGCAGCAGGTGAAAGATAACCAACATATAGATACCTACTTACTACTTAAGGGATCATGCCAAACATTTCTATTAGCCCGGATACTTGCAAATGTAAAATGAGAGTTCAAAGCAGCATAAAAACTGTTTGAATAACATTTCGTTTGATATAAAAGCCATTTGCTTGTATATCAAGCAAAACGTTATCATATAACAAGTTTCCGCACTGCTGTAATATGTTCTATTTTCTTCCATGCCTTTTATTCACATAATTTTCAACCATTTTTTTTTTTGTAAACAGTTCATTACTGCTGTAACTTGCGTAGTTAAGAAAGCTTTGTGACCCAGTCTCTGAACCCGCTATGTATCTATAATTCTTTGACTGTTTCCCACAGGATAAGTTTGTGGGTACATAATAAAGCTTTTAACCTATAAATTATTGGCACCTGCTTAGATCCTCTAAATATTTGCAGTTATCCTTCAATATAAACACTTGCTACGTTCATTTTCTATGATCAGTCTTTCGCAGATAATGGATGGTCTTTGGAAAACTAACTTACTGCACTACAACTGTGACTTCTGTTTTAAAACTCTCACTGACCGTCACCTGCACTAACTTCTACCCTCCCATACCTCTACCCACAGCGCTGTATGACCCATTTGACTTTAGCACATAAAATTTATGTAATAATAATTTGGAAAAGTTGTCATTAGAATAAAAATAAGAACTGTTGCAGAATGTACATTTCATGGGTATCTAGAATGAAGTGTTATTAGACATACACATTACTTATTGTTGAGGGCATGTGGCGGCTGTCAACTGTTGTTACGATGACGTGAGAAAGTTGACTGATTGCTTGAAACAGCAGGAATGCGAATGAGTTTTAAAACTTGTAATGTGAGATATATTTAAATTGGTATTAAAAGGACCCCAATGGAAATAAGTCACTTTGTCTGACTTATTTTTTTGGGTTATCCCAGGTTCTCTACACATATGCTGATAATGTATATAACTGTATTTGTGTATACCTGAAAAAAAACTTACTTATTGGTGTGAATGATGTCATTCTAAACAGTATATAGAAATTTGGGACTGCAAACCTGAGTTTGCTGGCAAACCAATATGTGAATAGTAAAATGCACCTGCCAGGTAGTTCGGTCAAGGCTCGGCCATGGGTCTTCAGTTGTAAATGATTCCCTATACATCATCTTTGTATGTTTTCGAGCACATATTTAATTCTATAAATGGAGTCCAGAACATAACCTTTCACTATTTAAAAAAAATAATCTTTAAAATCTAAACTCCAAAAACTGCTTTAAGATATCTAAAGTTTTACATACAAGAGGCAACAACTCTAAATTTTAAAAGTAAAAATAGAAAGTTATTTACGACTTGTTAGTAGTCCCCGCACGGATAGGAACGTCGTTAGCTCGATAGCTAGCGCACTCGGCTCACACATTGTGGTCCGGGGGTCGATACCAGGTACGGCTGGAAACATCAGGACTTGTTTCCTTAAGACACCTGCTGTCCAATGTTCACCTATCAGTAAAATGGGTACCTGGGTGTTAATCGACTGGTGTGGGTCGCATCCTGGACAGGACTGACCTAATTTGCCCGAAATGCTCAGCTTAACAGTGGCTTTCTATGTAGTAGTATGTCACTGATGTCAGCTAGGACTGTATACCTTGTACATGTACTTGTAGATATAAAGATTATTATTATTATATATGCTTCAGCCACTGTATTGGAAATAAGTCACTTTGATTTTTTGGGTTATCCTAGGTAATTTACACTATGCATGATATTTGTACTTACGTGTACCTGCGCCTAAGTAAACTTGGGAGGAATTTTAGGGGTATGGGACCGCTGTGCTCGCATATGGGAGACGGAGAACCACAGTACCTATCACTGCTCTTATTAACACTTACTCTAACTTATTATAACATACCGGATACTCAAGTAATTATTAGCAATCTTGAAAGCATTTTTCTAATAGTATGTCTATTAAGAGCTGTTCATTGTATTAAATAGTTTGACATTTTTACGATTTACATACGATCTTAAGTATAGACATGCTGTACTCTGTTGGCTTAGCTTTGATACTGATGCAGCTTAAATCACGGAACGGGTGGGGGTTTGAACCCATGGCGAGTAATGATGCGTTTGTTAGGCAATGTGTAGGATTGAATAATTTAAATATAGCTTAACATTACCCGAGCACTCAGCCTTCCCTTTCGTTTCAAACACGTATGAATTACCACATCAAGATTATATATATTCTGAGAGGTAACTTTCTCTGGCTGTATATGCACCGAGAGCAGTAGATACATCATATGTCTTAGTATTTATATATCCCCCTGACTGGTGGTGAAATGTGAAATACAGCTTAATGACTCGTTCAGTTGATAGGCTTCAAGCCTAACAATCAACATAACATTTCATTAGTTTATTTACACAGAGTGTATATACACTGGAAGTTTAGTCGAGTCCTAAGTTTGGTGATTAAAGTGTTAGTGTTTGGCTGGATTACGGCCTTAATGACCCATGTGTAGTCAATAAGGTTAATTTATACCTAACAAACTAATTAGCGCTTGTTATCATTACAGATGAGACTACTAGCTGCTGGTTTCCTACTAGGACTCCTAGCTTCAACAGGTTTGTGCTTTGATTACCACTTAAAAGGAGGTAAAAAGAATATTTTTAATAACACTAAGTACAGACCGAGGATGTTGGTCAAACGCCAGGTGGGGTAGAAATATACTTTAAAATTCTATTTATGCTTTCTTAGGACTACAGAAATACAGAGGCTTTCTTAGGACTATAGAAAAGTATACAAGCTTTGCTACTTCTACAAAAAAAACTGTATAAGTTTTGTCAGGTCTACAGAAAATTATACAAGAGCTACACATTTTGGCTTTTCTAATTTTGATAATAACAAATCGCACATACTTGATAAGGAAATAAAAAAAGATGAAAGTATAACAACCCGCTCTTTGAACACATTCATCTGTGTTGACGAACCTGTTTATTAACTTCAAAAACCTGGTTCTTTCTGAAACTATAAGAACACAAGAGAAGCCCTGCAGGTCCTTCTCACACCCTACCATTCCCACACGTCTGATTTATTTATAAAACTGCCCTCATGACAGAACGACCTGGCAACTATACGATGATGAGTTTTATCATTTCACCGATAACTCTGATAAGAGAGGGGCGCTCTACAATATTAAGATCAAATTTAATTACCTACTATTTTAGAGGCGCTTCCCTAGAAATATAGGAGTAATTTCAGTGCGTTTTGACCTGAAAGATTGCAAATGCAGACATAACAATGCAGAACCCATTATATTCGGCATATGCTAGAGAACGAGTCTTAACGGCTAATTCTTTCTCATACACTCTACTTATCAACGATGATGACGAACTTGCCTTCAATATTTATAGGAAACTGACCAAAAAAAAGCAGATTTTATTCTCTATCATAGCTCTTTATAAAGTCCCCAGACATTTCATGATCTAATGCAGGGTGAGAGCATTGAGAATCAGCGGAAAGAAGGAAATATCTGTAAATCTCTGCACATGTAATTATTTGAAGTAGGATTCGTGCTAGAATCTCGAAGATAATAAAGTTCCCTTTATTTCGTGTAATATTATTGGAGAGAGGTATAAGGGCTGCTTTCGTGTCTATGGTACTTGAATAACCAGACGATCATTCTTCTACTTCATAAGGTGGTAAGTGGTGCTTTAATGCTACATGAAGGCATTGTTCAGGTTGCTATATCTGCTGACATAAGTATATTCGTTTAAGCATGTTTGAATGTATACTTTTTCGCATCTTCCACAGGGAATAGTGTAAACACCTACGTGAACTATTTCTGGGTGTGAGACTTAGCTTTATAGCGAATGCCATAAAGACATTCTGGGCAACCTGACAGTCAGGAAAAACAATGAATTTGCGGGAACAGGTACCACTACACGGATAGCTAAAGATCTGGAAGGAGCAGTTCTTCAATCTTTAATGAGGAGGATAGGAAAGCGAAGCTCCGAAAATTTTTGGTGTATGGAAGCACATAATTCATCAAGGAATTGGGCTGCTGATACAGTAGGTTAAAAGAAAAACAGTCTTTTCATGCCTCGTTTGGTTTTGGTCTCCTAACTAGAGTAAAAGTTGATGAGCTCCCTTTTTTTTTTTGTTAGAAGATTTTTCCGTGGACATTACCTGAAAGAATTATTCACCTTGTGTGGTGGACGCATCAATGAATGTTAGTTTGTCATCAGTTTACTCTTCCAAAGTGAACTGAATTGAGAGCTTAACTAAATTCACCCTTCTTGTAGCTCGTAAACATCGTAGCGTCTAGGGGTGATGATATCGTATATGTAATGTACCCATGTGACGTAGGGATAGTGTTATGGACACGTTCAGCTTTGAGAATTCAGGATTAATTTCTAATTTAACAGTTTTGATATCAAATGATGGAAGCCATTAAATACGTTAGTTCGTGTAAGTCGCTTAGTGACACAAGCTTCTGACTTTCATTCGTTTTGGGTTAAAGAATGACTAAGCAGGATCGAGTTTGGTAATGCCATAGGAAAATGAGTTCATTTTTGTGTGATGAATGACTCAATGATAGCATTTCCTGGCTATGAGAGATTCAAAGTTCAAGTGTGACTTAGCCAGGTGGCGGCTTTTGCCTTTTTTTTTATATAGAAATTGGTACTCACCTAGTAAGGTATCAAATGATAGAGGAGCATAACCTTATCGTTTTATGTGAGTGGCTTAGTGATGCACGCTTCTGGTTTTGAGAAATTTTTGGTTAAAATTTGAATAAGCCAGGTGGTAGTTTTGGAGAATGTCTTTTTTTGGATCGAGTTTGGTATAAAATAATAGATGAGAATTGAGTTCATTATTGCATGTGAGTGGTTGACTGATGCCAGGTCCTAGCTTTGAAAATAATGAAGTTAAAGTTTCGCTAAGACGGGTAGCATTCAAAAATAAAAAAAAATGGTGTCAAATAATAAAGCCAACGATTCATTATTGTTTATAAATGGCTTGGTGATAACTCATTGGTTTTAAGAAAATAAAATTTAAAGTTGAAGCTTTAATGTTGAAAATAGGTCTAGGCTTTCAGCCTAATAATAAATCTTGATTCTAGAGCCAACTTCAGCCAGGTACTACTCCAGGTAGGACATCAAAATCAAACGTAGCATCATAATAGTCTGTTTTTTTAAGAGGCTTTCATGTCTGCAGCCCAGAGTTCCTAGACGAAGTCTGCCTTCAAACACCAATTATTTTCGGGGCCCAGTTTCCCTACTCTCTTCATTAGAGATTCGAAGAAACATATATTTCAGACCACCTTTAGCTCTCCATGCAGCGACACCAATCCCCGCAAATTCGTCGTCCTTCCTAATTGCCAATTTATGCAGAATGTCTCTGTATCACTTACCCAAGGTAATATCAGCGTCGCTACCACTACTGCTAGCGTCACCATCCAAGACCTCATCATGCAGGTGTTTGTGCCATTCTCTGCTGGAATGCAAAAGGTAAGTATGTATACAGTGGAGAAAAATCGTGCACCCAGGAAACACGCTGTAACGAACACATTTATGCCAGCAGATTCGTCAACGTGAACAACTTTGGGTGCAAGCAGCATCAGCACTCCACTATCCACCTTATGAAATGAAACCATACACTATCTCCAAAACGAATAAACAAAAATAAAGGCAGCTTTATTATTTCCGAGATTTTAGCATGACATCGCCATCATACGAGACATCACCTTTACTACTACTACTACTGTTACTGTGAAAAATGACACTTGTGTACAGTTCAGAACATTTATTACTGGAAACATTTCTCCACGAGTGGCTTCATCAGTCGTAATAAAGAATCATCTAAAACAGGTTTTCATATAGTAGACAGTGAAGGTAACCTAAAGTAATAGTGAGGTGAGGCAGGAGGCACGTCAAATATCAGAAAATATGTTAGACATGTATATAAGTGAGAGGGTTGGATTTAATCAACAAATTTTCTGCAACTTGACATCGCTCCTGCCTCACCACACTTTTGCTTCAGGTTACCTGCACAGTCTGCTATACATAAATTTGTTTTAGATGATTCTGTATTACGAACGATGAAACCACTCTTGGTGAAACGTTTCCGGTAATAAATGTCTTGAACTGTACATAAGTGTCCTTTTCCACAGTTTGTCGGTATCATTATACTATTTACAACTACTGTTACTACCCCACCCATCTCCTGTTTAACAACTCATTTTGTATATGTAATGTATGTATTGGTTTGACAAAGCCAAACATTGCTTTAACAGTTGTTCTCTTAAGACACTTGTATATCCCTTTATATTAGTCCTAACTATACGCATCTGCATTATGTTGATGCGATAATATTTGAAAGTTAAAAAAAAAATTCCTCACTGTAAATTAGGAAATAAAAGGTGCACTTATTGTAATGTAGGGTACAATATATTACAGTAAATATGTAGATATACCTCTTGAAATTTTGATAATTAAAGGTTTTATCTCAAAATTTCCGACTTTATTGATATATGAAATTAATTAAAAGAATGCATGATCCTTACTAAAAAAATATTTATTACAGCGGCTTGGGATGAAAATTTCAAGTCGTCGAAATGTTATGAGAATGGACTTGACGACCTGACAGATCGCATGCCGGTCAACTTGGGTAACTTGATTGCACTCATTCAAAAATGGGAAAGAGAACACAACTATCAAAATCCTGACACCGTTGCAGATGCTCTGATAAACAGGTGAGGAGCAATGTGAAAGTTGAAGAATATTGGCCCATCAAGGAGTGCCTTCATGTTGGCGAAGGACTCATAATCTAATTAATTTGAGCTGCTCTCCCCTTCCTTGGATCAAACCTGATTACTTTCCATTTCCTTGTTACTGTATAATACCTATGGATAGGATGTTTTCCCGTACTATAGTAACTAATAATTTTGCAGAACATAAAAAAATACAAGAGAAAGTGTGAAGAAAATATTATTTTTTCCTAGTTAAAATATGATTAATTTGAAATATTATTCTCATACAGATACAAGATAGATGGTATCATCTTTCAACCCACTGGTTATATTATTCCATGGTCAAATGCTGAGTCAAAAGAGGTGGATAAACAGGATATTTTAACAAAGACCCTTGTCCCGAGTGAAATTGTACCAACAGATTTGTATGATCATCGTGAAGAGGTAAGAATGGTTCAAATTATAGCCTGCTAGATTTAGAAATAATTTTGAATATATTAGTTATAGTAATAAATGGTACACACGAAGGGGGGACCAGGAGCTATGATTCAATCCCTGCAACCACAATTAGGTGAGTACAGTTAGGCGAGTATACACACACACAACACACAGAGGTCTCCCGCCCCCTCAACCCCAGCAAACCCCCCAGACCGCAGTACGTATTAGAAAATAGGCTGAAGGTTTGGTAAACCAACACAGATGGAATAACAAATAAATGTGAGGAGTGGCATGAAAGAATCATGGAAGCATGCTCAGACATCATAGCACTCACAGTAATCAAGCTTACGGGGATGATAACAGATGCGATCTTTCCATCCAGATATCAGATCCTGAGGAATGACAGAGGGAGAGGAGGAGTTGCACTGCTCATCAAAAACTGGTGGAGATTCGAGGAACAGGAAAGAATGAACAGAATGGAAGCAAGGGACTGCATAGTAGGAACAGTTCAAACTGGGGGTCCCAAGGTGGTGGTTTTAGTGATATACAACCCATCACAGAATAGCAGGAGGCCAAGAGAAAAATGTGATGAGAGCAACAAATCAATGGTGGACACGCTAGCTGAGGTGGCCAGAAAGGCCCATATGGATAGAGCAAAGCTATTAGTTCTGGGTAATTTCAGTCACAAGGAAATTTACTGGGAAAACCTGGCACCACATGGGGGATCTAAAACGTGGAGAGCTAAAATGATGGAGGTGGTACTGGAAAACCTCATGCACCAACATGTTAGGGACACTACCAGAGAGAGAGGAGAGGATGGGCCAGCAAGATTGGACCTCATAATCACCTTTAGTAGTTCAGACATTGAGGACATCATGAAAGGCTCCTCAGAGCTAGTGATCACGTGGTCCTGAACTTCGAATACATAGTAGATTTACAAGTGGAGAGGGAAGCAGTAGTAGTAGGATGGAAGAAACCAAACTACAAAAAGGGAGGGGACTACATAGGCATGAGGAATTTCCTGCATGAAGTTCAGTGAGAAAGAACTGGCAGAAAAATCAGTAAATGAAACGACGGAGTACATGACAACAAGCTGCAAGGAGGCAGAGGAGAGGTTCGTTCCCATGGGCAACAGAAATAATGTGGAAGACCACAACGAGCCCTTGGTTCACCTTAAGGTGTAGAGAGGCCAAAACTAGTGTGCTAGAGAATGGAAAAGGTACAGAAGACAAAGGACCCAGGAAAATTAAGAGATTAGTCGAAGAGCCAGAAACGAATATGCACAGATGAGGGAGGCCCAGCAGCAGTACGAAAACAACCTAGTATTGAAGGCCAAGTCTGACCTGAAGATGTTGTACAGCTACATCAGGAGGAAAACAACAGTCAAGGACCAGGTAATCAGGCTGAAGAAGGAGGGGAGTTCACAAGAAACGATGTAGAAGCATGCGAGGAGCTCAACGTGTGGTTTAAGGAAGCATTTTCAGTGGAGCCAGAAAGGACTCCAGAAAGCCAGAATGGTGGGGTACACCAACAAGTGCTGGACACACTACACACATTCAAGGAGGAAGTGAAGAGGCTGTTAGGTGAACTAGATACCTCAAAGGTGGTGGGACTGGACAAGATCTCTTCATGGGTCCTGAGAGAGGGAGCAGAGGAGCTGTGTGTGCCACTAACAACAAATTTCAAAACATCCATCGAAATTGGGCAACTACCTAAGGTGTGGAAGGCAGCAAATGTAGTCCCAATTTTTAAGAAAGGAGACAGACACGTAGCACTAAACTACAGACCAGTGTCACTGACATGTATAGTATGCAAAGTTTTGGAGAAAATTATCAGAATAATGGTGGAGCACCTAGAAAGGAACAGGCTTATCAACGACAACCAGGACGGTTTCAGGGAAGGGAAATCTTGTGTCACAAACCTACTGGAGTTTATGACAGGGTGACGGAAGTAAGACAAGAGAGAGGGGTGGGTAGATTGCATTTTCTGGGACTGCAAGAAGGCTTTCGACACAGTTCCACACAAGAGATTAGTGCAAAAGGTAGAACATCAGGCACGCATAACAGGAAGGCACTGCAATGGATCAGAGAATACCCGACAGGGAGGCGACAGCGAGTCATGGTAAGTGACGAAGTGTCAGAGTGGATTCCTGTGACTAGCAGGGTTCCACATGGGTCAGTCCTAGGATCGGTGCTGTTTCTGGTATGTGTGAAGGACATGAGGGAAGGAATAGGCTCAGAAGTGTCTCTGCAGACGATGTGAAGCTAATGAGGAGAATTCAATCGGATTAGGATCATGGAGGACTACAAAGGGATCTGGACAGGTTGCAAGCCTGGTCCAGCAACTGGCTCCTGGAGTTTAACCGCACCAAGTGCAAAGTCATGAAGATCGGGAAAGGGCAAAGAAAGCCGTAGACAGAGTACAGGCTAGGGGACCAAAGACTCCAAACATCACTCAAGGAGAAGGACCTTGGGGTGAGTATAATACCGAGCACATCTCCGTAGGTGCACATCAACCAAATAACTCCTGCAGCATATGAACGCTTGGCAAACCTAAGAATAACGTTGCAATACCTCAGTAAGGAATCGTTCAAGACTCCATACACCATGTACGTCAGAGCCATACTGGAGTATGCAGCACCAATTTGGAACCCACACCTTGTCAAGCACGTCGAGAAATTAGAGAAAGTGCAAAGGTTTGCAACAAGACTAGTCAAGGAGCTAAGTATGGTTAAGTAAGGTTAAGGGAAATCGACCAGACGACAATGGAGAACAGAAGGTATAGGGGGGACATGATAACGACATATAAAATATTGAGAGGAATTGACAAGGTGGACAGAGACAGGATGTTCCAGAGATGGGACACAGCAACAAGGAAGTTGAAGATTTAGAGGGAAGTTAGGAAGTATTTCTTCAGCCATAGAATTGTCAGGAAGTGGAATAGTCTAGAAAGTGATATAGTGGAGGCAGGATTCATACATAGTTTCAAGAAGAGATATGATAAAGCTCACGGAGCAGGGAGAGAGAAGACCTAGTAACGACCGGTGAAGAGGCAGGGCCAGGAGCTATGACTCAACCCCTACACACACACACACACACGCACACACACACACAAGAAACGATCATGAGGTATGCGAGGAGCTCAACACGAGATTTAAGGAAGTATTAACAGTAGAGACAGGAAGGGCTCTGGTAAGATAGCACAGAGGGAAACACCAACAGGGAATATACCAACAAGTGTTAGATGACATACACACAACTGAGGGGGGAGGTGCAGAAATTGCTAAGTGACCTTGATACTTCAAAGGCGATGGGACAGGACAACATCTCCCCGTGGGTTCTTAGAGAAGGAGCGGAGATGCTGTGTGTGCCATTAACCACAATCTTCAACACATCCCTTGAAACTTGGCAACTACCTGAGGTATGGAAGACGGCAAATGTAGTCCCCATTTTTAAGAAAGGAGACAGAAACGAGGCACTAAACTACAGACCAGTGTCACTGACGTGTATAATATGCAAAGTCATGGAGAAGATTATCAGGAGAGTGGTGGAGCACCTGGAACGGAACAAGATTATATACGACAACCAGCACGGATTCATGGAAGGCAAATCCTGTGTCACAAACCTTCTGGAGTTTTATGACAAGGTAACAGAAGTAAGACAAGAGAGAGAGAGGGGTGGGTTGAATGCATTTTTCTGGACTGCAGGAAGGCCTCTGACAAAGTTCCTCTCATGAGATTAGTGCAGAAGCTGGAGGATCAGGAGCATGTAACAGGAAGGGCACTGCAATGGATCAGAGAATACCTGACAGGGAGACAACAACGAGTCATGGAACGTGATGAGGTATCACAATGGGCGCCTGTGACGAGCGGGGTCCCACAGGGGTCAATCCTAGGACCAGTGCTATTTTTGGTATATGAGAATGACATGATGGAAGGGATAGACTCAGAAGTGTCCATGTTCGCAGATGATGTGAAGTTAATGAGGAAAATTAAATCAGATGAGGATCAGGCAGGACTACAAAGAAGCCTGGACAGGCTGAGCACGTGGTCCAGCAACTACCTTCTCGAATTCAACCCCGCCAAATGCAAAGTCATGAAGATTGGGGAAAGACAAAGAAGACCGCAGACAGAGTATAGGCTAGATGGTCAAAGACTGCAAACCTCACTCAAGGAGAAAGATTGTCTCCGGAAGCATACATCAACCAGATAACTGCTGCAGCAAATGGGCGCCTGGCAAACCTGAGAATAGCGTTCCGTCACCTTTGTAAGGAATCGTTCGAGACACTGTACACTGTGTACGTCAGGCCCATACTGGAGTATGCAGCACCAGTTTGGAACCCACACCTGGTCAAACACGTCAAGGAATTAGAGAAAGTGCAAAGGTTTGCAACAAGGTTAGTTTCGGAGCTCAGGGGAATGTCCTACGAAAGAAGGTTGAGGGAAATCGGCCTGAGGACGCTGGAGGACAGGAGGGTCAGGGGAGACATGATAACGACATACAAAATACTGCGTGGAATAGAGAAGGTGGACAGACAGGATGCTCTAAAGAGGGGACACAGAAACAAGGGGTCACAACTGGAAGCTGAAGACTCAGACGAGTCAAAGGGATGTTAGGAAGTACTTCAGTCAGATAGTTGTCAAGTGATGTAGTGGAGGCATGAACCATACATAGCTTTAGGACAAGGTATGATAAAGCTCAGGGAGCAGAGAGAGAGAGGGGACCTAGCAGCGATCAGTGAAGAGGCGGGGCCAGGAGTTGAGTATCAACCCCTGCAACCACAATTAGGTGAATACACACACACATTTCAGAATTGGGTGTGGAAATCAACTGGTTTCTCTTTTTTTTTTTTAATAAAATGTGCCAAATTTTCATTAAGTTTGTTCCTCAGAAGAATGGTAGTAGTTCCTTTTTATTAAGAAGAGTTAAGAGGTCAAAGATTTGAATGTAAATCTTGCCATACCTGATGAATAGATTCCTTGATGCTTAGGTACCTTCTGGCTTCCAGGAGCAAACTATGGACGAAGACATTATCATATATAGAAAAAACAAGAGAAAACTTTTTTTATTGCATATTTCAATATTTCAGAGAGGTTTGACACATTTTCTGACATGTTAAAAAATTTAGCTACAATATGCATATAAATAAGAGAATTTATGTCATATTAGGTGAAATGGCTGGGATATTTCCTCAGTCCTCTAAATTTCAGGAGTATGACCCAAACAGTTTCAGTGGTTTTTTCTTGAATAAAATCAAATAATTATGTTCATTTTAATTGAGTTAATAAAGAAAATGAAGGCATATTAAAAATAAATTTGTTATATAATTGCTAAAATAAAAAAAAATAAAAACTTTTTTTTCAGTGTTCACTCCACTTCATGTTATCACACAGCACAGACATCTACCCGCATGGTGGCCTTGACTATGTGTGGGATAACAGCAGGAGGAGGAGGAGGAGGTCTGACACTCTTTTTCCGCAGTGAGTGTATATGTGGGAGTTTAGCTAATGTGTCGTCTGTTGTTGACAGGTAGTCTATACTAATTTTCTATTTTTTTATTGTGTTTTAAAACTGTATATTGGATGAGAATAGAACGTATATAAAAGTTCAGATGTCTACAGGAACGGATTGTTTTTTTCCTCTTGGAGTATTGAACGTTGTAACCTGCCGAGTACAACTCCTTGAGCTTCCGTCGGTGCTGCTGTATCATTATGTCAGCCTTCAGAGGTTGAGCAAGATCATTTATGCGTTCCCATGATTCAGCACTTACCCTTATAGCGCTCAGTTCCCTTCAAGAGGTGGGGGGGGGAAGGAAGCATTGATGCTGGTGAAAGGCTCTTAATCCAAGGTATTAGAGCTATCCTCACCTTCCTCGGATCAGACATTAGTGCAGTATAATAATAATAAACATAAAAAAACTTTCTATTACACCTCACAGTGAGATCTGGTCTGACCATGTTTTAGCTCTTCAGTGTAATAACCCCAAGACATTTACTAAGGGTGGACTAGTAAGAGTGACTACTACCACTAGCACCACAATTAAGGGTCTCACCACCAAGAAAACCAAATATCTTGTTTATATTTAAGTTATTATGTAAGCGATACCACCTTGCATGAGCTGCGACATAGTCTACTAGGAAGAAATGTTTCGAGATTTAGACACGCATCACTGACCATAAATGTGTCTGCTATATTGATAATCGCAATAATGCATGCGTGATATATAGGAAAAGTGACGGTCGTCTAATTAATCAGAGTGAGGCTAGACTCAACTCCGTTACGGGACCAAATTTACACAGACATTCGTGCCTTAAATCATCATTTTCAGTTGGCAATACAGTTGTGTAGAACACCAGGAGTTTTAGTCCTCCAAAATTTTGGCTCAACGCGCTTGTCGAAACATGGGTAATATTGTACTCCACACAGGTTTTCTTACTTTTAGTAATCTATAACTCATTGCTCCCGGCATTTTAGTCGGCTTTTACAACACGCATGGCTTACGGAAAAAAAAATTCTTATTCCACTTCCCCATGGAAATGAAAGAACAAGAACTATTAAGAAAAATCAAAGGAAATTCGGATGAGTGTGCATACATAAATGCGTACATGAATATGTAGTGTGATTTAATTGTAAGTAAAAGTAGCAAGGTATAAATGTTATGTTGTGTGTTTATGAGATAAAACACAAACCAGCGTGTAAAACAATTCCAGATTTCCGTCTTACATTCATTTGGCAGGACAGTAGTACTTCCCTGGGTGGTTACTGTCTACCAACCTACTACTACTGAACTTGAGTCCTTGAGGTGGAAAGTACAGTGGCTGCACTCAAAAGGAGGAGTTGGGGATATTTGCTGTTTAGAGTGATATCTATACTCTCGTATCTTCGCGTCTCTAGCAAGACAGTGATGGTGTAAGTGTTTCTTTTCGGGTCACCCTGCCTCGGTGGGAGACGGCCAGCGTGTGTTATATATATTTTTTTCCAACAAGTCGGCCGTCTCCCACCGAGGCAGGGTGACCCAAAAAGAAAGAAAATCCCCAAAAAAGAAAATACTTTCATCATTATTCAACACTCTCACCTCACTCACACATAATCACTGTTTTTGCAGAGGTGCTCAGAACACAACAGTTTAGAAGCATATACGTGTAAAGATACACAACATATCCCTCCAAACTGCTAATATCCCAAAACCCCTCCAGATATATATATATATATATATATATATATATATATATATATATATATATATATATATATATATATATATATATATATATGTCGTGCCGAATAGGCAGAACTTGCCATCTTGGCTTAAATAGCAACGCTCATCTTGCCATATAGGACAAGTGAAAATTTGTGTATGCAGTAATTTCGCCAAAATCATTCTGAACCTAACGAAAAAAATATATTTGATTGTGTTTCTTTAGTACTAAATTATTGTAATCGTATTTAAGAACATAAGGAAGGAGGAACACTGCAGGAGGCCTGTTGGCCCATACTAGGCAGGTCCTTTACAATTCATCCCACTAACAAAACATTTGCCCAACCCAATTTTCAATGCCACCCAAGAAATAAGCTCTGATGTGAAAGTCCCACTCAAATCCAACCCCTCCCACTTATGTACTTATCCAACCTAAATTTGAAACTACCCAAAGTCCCAGCCTCAGTAACCCAACTAGGTAGACTGTTCCACTCATCAACTACCCTATTTCCAAACCAGTACTTTCCTATGTCCTTTCTAAATCTAAACTTATCTAATTTAAATCCATTACTGCGGGTTCTCTCTTGGAGAGACATCCTCAAGACCTTATTAATATCCCCTTTATTAATACCTATCTTCCACTTATACACTTCGATCAGGTCTCCCCTCATTCTTCGTCTAACAAGTGAATGTAACTTAAGAGTCTTCAATCTTTCTTCATAAGGAAGATTTCTAATGCTATGTATTAATTTAGTCATCCTACGCTGAATGTTTTCTAACGAATTTATGTCCATTCTGTAATATGGAGACCAGAACTGAGCTGCATAATCTAGGTGAGGCCTTACTAATGATGTATAAAGCTGCAGTATGACCTCTGGACTTCTGTTGCTTACACTTAGTGATATAAATCCCAGTAATCTATTTGCCTTATTACATACGCTTAGGCATTGCTGTCTTGGTTTAAGGTTGCTGCTCACCATAACCCCCAAGTCCTTTTCGCAATCTGTATGGCTAAGTTCTACATCATTTAACTTATAAGTACTAGGGTTATGGGCACTCCCAAGCTTCAGAACCTTGCATTTATCTACATTGAACTGCATCTGCCACTTTTCTGACCAAGAATAGAGTTTGTTTAAATCCTCCTGAAGTTCCATAACATCTACGTTTGAATCAATTATCCTACCTATCTTTGTGTCATCGGCGAATTTGCTCATATCACTAGTAATTCCCTCATCAAGATCATTGATATATATTATAAACAACAACGGGCCCAAGACTGATCCCTGTGGAACGCCACTTGTTACAGATCCCCACTCGGATTTAACCCCATTTATGGACACTCTGCTTCCTGTCAGTGAGCCATGACTCGATCCACGAGAGCACTTTTCCCCCAATGCCATGAGCTGCCACTTTCTTTAACAGTCTATGGTGCGGAACTCTATCAAAAGCCTTACTAAAATCTAAGTAAATAATATCAAATTCTTTATCGTGGTCAACAGCCTCAAAAGCTTTACTGAAGAAAGTTAATAAATTAGTTAGACAAGACCGGCCTCTTGTGAATCCATGCTGAGTATCATTAATCAAGCTATGCTTATCGAGATGGCTTCTTATAATCTCAGCTATAATTGACTCTAGTAATTTGCCTACAATTGAGGTCAGGCTTATTGGGCGGTAATTTGACGGTAACGACTTGTCCCCTGTTTTAAAAATAGGAAATACATTAGCCATCTTCCACATATCAGACACTACACCTGTTTGAAGAGATAAATTAAAAATATTAGTTAATGGTTCACAGAGTTCCATTTTTCATTCCTTAAGAACCCTTGAAAAAACCTCATCAGGACCCGGCGACTTATTTTGCTTCAGTCTGTCTATCTGCTTCACAACCATTTCACTAGTGACTGTGATGTTATATAATTTATCTTCTTCTAGCCCACTATAAAAATTAATTACTGGAATATTGTTAGTGTCTTCCTGTGTAAAAACTGAGAGAAAATAATTATTAAAAATCGAGCACATTTCATTCTCTTTGTCAGTAAGGTGCCCATAGTTATTTTTAAGGGGACCTATCTTATCTCTAACTTTTGTTCTATAGACCTGGAAAAAACTTTTTGGGTTAGTTTTAGAATCCCTAGCAACTTTAATTTCATAGTCCCTTTTAGCTTTTCTTATCCCCATTTTAATGTCCCTCTTAATGTCAATATACTGATTCATAAGATGACCCTCACCTCTTTTGATACGCCTATAAATTCCTTTCTTATGCCCTAGTAGATATTTGAGCCTATTATTCATCCATTTTGGGTCATTTCTATTTGATCTAATTTCTTTATATGGGATAAACGTTCTTTGAGCAGCATGTATAGTGTTCAGAAAACTGTCATATTGATAGCTCACTTCGTTACCCCAGTCAACAGATGATAAGTGTTCTCTAAGCCCATCGTAATCTGCTAAGCGAAAATCTGGGACTGTTACTGAGTTATCGCTACTATCGTACTTCCATTCAATGCTAAATGTAATTGATTTGTGGTCGCTAGCACCCAGTTCCTCTGAAATTTCTAAATTATTAACAAGGGATTCATTGTTTGCCATAACTAAGTCAAGCAGGTTATTTCCCCTTGTAGGTTCTGTCACAAACTGCTTCAAAAAACAATCCTGAACTACTTCTAAGAAGTCGTATGATTCTAAATTCCCAGTCAAGAAATTCAAATCAATATGACTAAAGTTAAAGTCTCCTAGAATTACTACATTATCGTGCCTTGTGGCCTTAACAATTTCCTCCCATAGTAGTCTCCCTTGGTCCCTATCTAAGTTTGGGGGACGGTATATCACTCCTAAAATCAGTTTTTCATGCCCCTCTGAAAATTCTATCCAAACAGACTCTATGTGTTACTTCAGACTTAATACCCGTTTTTATGCAACAGTTCAAGCGATCTCGGACATACAATGCCACCCCACCCCCCTTCCCGATACTTCTATCTACTTGGAACAATTTAAAATCCTGAATATGACATTCCGCAGGCATGTCCCGACTTTTTGAATTAAACCACGTCTCAGTTAAGGCAAATACATCAATGTTACCTGCACTAGCAACTAATCTCAACTCGTCCATCTTATTCCTAGCACTACGGCAATTAGCATAATAGACATTGAAAGACTCTCCTTTCTCTTTACCCTTCCTGCTCATTTCTGTTTTTCTACTAAACCTATTACTGTCCTTATCACCCAGTGTCACTGGCTTTTCAATATCTACCTCGTTCTGCTTATTACTAGTTCCCCTAGAACTCGTAATATTACTACACTGGGACTTCACTGTTTTCCTGCTAAAACCCATACCACTAACTATTCCTAGTTTAAAGTCCTAACTGCTCCCTCCACTGCAGTTGCCAGTGCTACCACCCCAGACCTAGATAAGTGAACCCCATCCCTGGCATACATGTCATTTCTGCCATAGAAGAGGTCCCAGTTGTCAATGAATGTTACCGCATTTTCCTTACAGTATTTGTCCAGCCAGCAATTGACACCAGTTGCCCTGGACAACCATTCATTTCCAACTCCTCTCCTTGGCAAAATACCACATATGAAAGGGTTCCCACCCTTACTCCTATTTCTATTGCTGACCTATACCTGCTAATCAGGTCTTCACTCCTACGTCTGCCAACATCGTTGCCTCCAGCACTGAGACAGATAATAGGATTGCTCCCATTACCTCTCATGATGTCATCCAGACTGCTAACAATATCCTCCATCCCAGCCCCAGGAAAGCAAACTCTCTGTGTCCTACTCCTGTCCTTCAAGCAGAACGCCCTATCCATATACCTAACTTGGCTATCCCCAACAACAACAATATTCTTACCTTCCTTGGTGTCGTTCGTCGTGATGCTCCCAGTAGTCGACTCACATTCGTCGGGTAGTACTGAGAATGTATTAGATGTTTCCACAACAGTTTCCACGGCAGTCTCTTTCTTCTTCATCGTTTCTACCTTTCCATTCGTCTTCTTGATCGTCAACTTCGTTCCCTGCTGTCCAGCCACTGACCAGTTTCCCTTCTTGACCTGAGGACTCAAAACAGGAGGACTACTACGAATCTTCTTGTTTTCCTCGGTCAGTCGCCGAATCTTCATCTTCGCCATCCTCAATTCTTCCTTAAGCTGTTGGTAAAGTTGCTCGATGGAGGGCATCTTGCTTCAATTCGTAGAGAGCGCGCAAACAGGTCTTCACAGAGCTAAGTACACGTCAACACTGCGCAAAAGCCAACTCAATCAGGAGCTACTGCGCAAAAGCCAACCCAATCAGGAGCTACTGCGCAGCACGTCCGCACGGCCCAATAGTGATGCGAACACTAACGATATATTTAAAAGATATTTAGTTGGGTTAGGCTAAAATAAATTGCTCTTTTTATAATAAGGTTAGGTAAGTTTTCTAAGATTCTTTTTATGCAAAGTTAAAAATTTTTACATTAACATTAATGAAAAAAATATATCTTTAAAGTTCTTGCTAATTGACCAGTTTTACATATTCGGCACGACATATATATATATATATATATATATATATATATATATATATATATATATATATATATATATATATATATATATATATATATATATGTCGTGCCGAATATGTAAAACTGGTCAATTAGCAAGAACTCATTTAAAATTAAGTCCTTTCTAAAATTTTCTGTTATATGTTTTAAGATATATTTTTTTCATTAATGTTAATGTAAAAAAATTAAATTTTGCTACAAAAGAATCTTAGAAAACTTACCTAACCTTATTATAACAAGAACAATTTATTTTAGCCTAACCCAACTAAATATATTTTAGATTTGTTTACAATAATTTAATACTAAACAAACACAGTGAAATCTATTTTTTTTGTTAGGTTCAGAATGATTTTGGCGAAATTATTGCATACACAAATTTTCACTTGTCCTATATGGCAAGATGAGCGTTGCTATTTAAGCCAAGATCGCAAGTTCTGCCTATTCGGCACGACATATATATATATGTCGTGCCGAATATGTAAAACTGGTCAATTAGCAAGAACTCATTTAAAATTAAGTCCTTTCTGAAATTTTCTCTTATACGTTTAAAGATACATTTTTTTCATTAATGTTAATGTAAAAAATTTTAATTTTGCACCAGAAGAATCTTAGAAAACTTACCTAACCTTATTATAACAAGAACAATTTATTTTAGCCTAACCCAACTATATATATTTTAGATTTGTTTACAATAATTTAATGCTAAACAAACACAGTGAAATATATTTTTTTTCGTTAGGTTCAGAATGATTTTGGCGAAATTATTGCATACACAAATTTTCACTTGTCCTATATGGCAAGATTAGCGTTGCTATTTAAGCCAAGATGGCAAGTTCTGCCTATTCGGCACGACATATATATATATATATATATATATATATATATATATATATATATATATATATATATATATATATATATATATATATGTATATATTATATATATATATATATATATATATAATATATATATATATATATATATATATATATATATATATATATATATATATATATATATATATATATATATATATATATATATATATATATATATATACTGTATAATTAGTTAACCATTGTGGAATCGTGTAAATCGATTTGTTTGTACAGAAACTGTTTCTATATAATTGGTATATTGCTTAGAAATTTTGGCGACCATGTTTATCGCGTGCAAAAATAACTAAGCGACGCACACGTTTTTTAATTAAGAGTTATAAAAAGAATAGCCATAAGGTTTATACTTCGACTATATATATTTGGTTAAACCTCATATATATATATATATATATATATATATATATATATATATATATATATATATATATATATATATATATATATATATATATATATATATATATATATATATACATATATATATATATACATACATATATATATATATATATATATATATATATATATATATATATATATATATATATATATATATATATATATATATATATATATATATATATATATATATATATACGTATATATACGTATATATATATATATATATATATATATATATATATATATATATATATATATATATATATATATATATAAAGAACATAAGAACGAAGGAACACTGCAGAAGGCCTACTGGCCCATGCGAGGCAGGTCCAAGTCTCCTACCGGCTTAAGCCAATGCACCCAACCTAGTCAGGTCAGGTCACATTGACTGAAGGGAGGAACACGGCAACCGACCTGGTAGCACAAGCTATCAGGTCTAACTCACACCCACCCACATCCACTCATGTATTTATCCAACCTATTTTTAAAGCTACACAACGTTCTGGCCTCTATAACGGTACTTGGGAGTTTGTTCCACTCATCCACAACTCTATTACCAAACCAGTACTTTCCTATATCCTTCCTGAATCTGAATTTTTCCAACTTAAAACCATTGCTGCGAGTCCTGTCTAGGCTAGATATTTTCAGCACACTATTTACATCCCCTTTATTTATTCCTGTCTTCCATTTATACACCTCAATCATATCCCCCCTAATTCTACGTCTTTCTAGAGAGTGCAGATTCAGGGCCCTTAGTCTATCCTCATAGGGAAGGTTTCTGATACATGGGATCAACTTTGTCATCCTCCTTTGTACATTTTCCAGAGAATTTATATCCATTCTGTAATAAGGTGACCAAAACTGTGCAGCATAATCTAAATGAGGCCTAACCAAGGATGTATAGAGTTGAAGAACAACCTGAGGACTCCTATTATTTATGCTTCTTGATATGAAGCCAAGGATTCTATTAGCTTTATTGCGAACACTTATGCACTGTTGTCTTGGTTTCAGATTACTGCTAACCAGAACTCCTAAATCTTTTTCGCAATCCGTAATATTAAGATCTACATTATTTAGTTTATATGTGGCATGGTTATTGTCCTGTCCAACATTTAGAACTTTGCATTTGTCTATATTAAACTGCATCTGCCACTTCTCCGACCACTGCATCAGTCTATTCAAATCTTCCTGGAGTGCTCGAATGTCCTCGTCAGAATGAATTCGACGGCCTATTTTGGTGTCATCGGCAAACTTGCCGATGTCGCTCTTTATGCCCTCATCTATGTCGTTTATGTAGATTGTGAACAGCAGGGGGCCCAACACTGACCCCTGTGGAACACCGCTCGTGACACTTCCCCACTCTGATTTCTCCCCATTTATGCAAACTCTCTGCTGCCTATTTGTCAACCATGCCTCTATCCAGGAAAAAATTTCTCCTCCTATTCCATGTGCTTTAATTTTCCTCAATAGTCTCTGATGTGGGACCCTGTCAAAAGCCTTACTGAAGTCCATATACACAATATCATATTCATTACCATGATCTACCTCCTCAAATACCTTAGTGAAAAAAGTTAATAAATTCGTAAGGCAGGAACGCCCCTTTGTAAAACCATGCTGAGATTCGTTGATTAATTTATGCTTTTCAAGGTGGCTACGAACTGCCTCGGCAATTATTGATTCCATAAATTTTCCCACTATGGAGGTTAGGCTTATTGGTCTATAGTTCGAAGCTAAGGACCTGTCACCTGTTTTGAAAATAGGTATCACATTTGCCATTTTCCACTTATCTGGCACCATGCCAGTTTGTAGTGATATGTTGAAAAGATTAGCCAAAGGTGTGCTAAGCTCCTCTTTACATTCCTTTAGAACCCTTGCATACAGTTCATCAGGGCCTGGGGATTTGTTAGGTTTTAATTTATCTATTTGCCTAAGGACCATGTCACTTGTGACCCTAATAGTACACAGTTTATTATCGTCCTGTCCTACATAATTTATCATTACTGGAATATCGCTGGTATCCTCCTGTGTAAAAACTGAGAGGAAGTATGTGTTAAAAATTCTACACATTTCCTTATCACTGTCAGTGAGCTGACCCGAGGAACTTTTGAGTGGGCCTATCTTGTCCCTGATCTTACTTCTGTATACCTGAAAGAATCCTTTTGGGTTAGTCTTCGATTCTCTTGCAACTTTAACCTCATAATCTCTTTTTGCTTTTCTAATTCCCTTTTTCATTTCTCTCTTTAACTGAATATATCGATTTCTCAATTGCCCCTCTCCTCTTTTGATTTGCCTATATATGCCTCTCTTTTGACCAATCAGATATTTTAATCTATTGTTCATCCATTTAGGATCATTTTTGTTTGATCTGATTTCCCTATTTGGAACATAATTTGACTGAGCAGCTAGAACTATGCCCTGGAAAGCATCATATCGGCAACCATCACCACCTACCTGACCCTTAGTCAGGTCATTCCAGTTCAGCCCACCTAAGTAATTTTTCAGTCCTATGAAATCAGCCAAGCGAAAGTCAGGGACGGAGACTTGATTGCCATTATTAGGGGAATTCCATGATATATTAAAACTGAGTGATTTGTGATCACTTTCCCCAAGCTCATCATTAACCTCAAGATTATTAATTAGTGTTTCCCTACTGGCAAGAACCAAGTCAAGGAGGTTATTTCCCCTAGTTGGCTCTGTCACAAACTGTTTTAAAAAACAATCCTGGATCGTATCAAGAAAGTCACCTGACTCTAAATTTCCTGTCAAATTGCTCCAGTCAATCTGTCTATAGTTGAAATCTCCCATTAGCACAACATTTTCGTATGTAGATGCCTTACGAATTTCGTCCCATAGAAGTTTACTGCACTCCCTATCAAGATTTGGGGCCCTGTAAATCACACCCAAAATTAGTTTTTCTCGGCCCTCGAGAAGCTGTAACCAAACAGATTCAGTGGCTGACGCTTCTAATTTAATATCTTGTCTAACACAACAATTTAAATTGTCTCTGACATACATCGCTACTCCACCACCTTTCCTGTTGACCCTGTCAGTGTGGAATAATTTATAGCCTTGTATGTGACATTCAGAGGGCATCTCTCTATCTTTCAGATTGAGCCAGGTCTCTGTTATAGCAATAATATCTATGTCTCCTGCACTTGCAATTAATCTTAGCTCATCTATCTTATTTCTTACACTCCTGCTATTAGTATAGTAAACCTTAAGGGAGCTAGTCCCTTGCTGCCCTCTGCTGTCCCCCTTTGTTTGCTGACCTGATCTATTGTCTTTATTTATAACTTCATGCTGAATGCCTTTTATACATTTACTGTTTCCAACCCAAGTGTTGCAACCTGCTTGTTTCCCACACACACCCATACCTCTATCTTCCATCAGTTTAAAATCATAGGCATTTCACCAATGGCCTTCTCAATCGAGTCTGCAAGTGCTACCACCCCAGCCATAGAGAGATGTACCCCATCCCTTGCATACATATCATGTTTGCCATAAAAGTTGTTCCAGTTGTCAATGAATGGGATTGCAAGTTCCTTGCAGTATCTGTCTAGCCAGCAATTTACACCAATTGCCCTAGACAACCATTCATTTCCTACTCCCCTTCTAGGCAAGATGCTACATATGATTGGGATCCCTCCCTTAGACTTAATGAAATCTATAGCTGACCTGTACTTATCTAGCAGCTCTTCTCTCCTACCCTTCCCAATATCATTTCCACCAGCACTGAGACAGATAATGGGCTTGCTCCCATTACCTGACATGATATTATCCAGCCTGTTGACAATGTCCCCAACACCAGCTCCAGGGAAGCACACTCTATCTCTCATCTTCTTATTCCTATTACAAAAAGCACGGTCAATGTATCTTACCTGAGAGTCACCAACCACAAGAATGCGCTTACCTCCATTAGCAGGGGCAGTAGTACCCTTACCTTCACTGGCCACTGAAGTACATTCATCCTGAAGAACAGAGAAGCGATTTCCTACCTTCAGATCTTCACTCTTAACTTTCCTTACTCTGATGCGCCTTCCATTACTGTGAACTACTCGCCACTTGTAGCAGGTGTTGGGCTGCACCTCACTGCTGGTAGCCGTTGCTGCCTCCCCAACTACAGCCTCCTCACAGCGAGAGACAGACTGCACCTCGCTGCTAGAAGCCTCATTCCCCACAACTCCAGCCACCTCACACTCTCTCCCAGACCCATTGAGGTGGACCTTCAGCCTCCTAATCTCCTCCTGGAGAAGCAAGACCTCCTCCTTCAACTCTCCAACCTCAATTTTTAAAACACTGCAGAAGCAAGCCATGCTTTGTAACCGTCCACATATATATATATACATATACATATATATATATACATATATATATATATATATATATATATATATATATATATATCTACAAAACCTACAAGAGTTACAGAGACTAGTGTTTCCCTACTTGACCACATCTGGACCAACACCATATCCCCTTTAAAATCAGGCATAATTACAGATAATACCACAGACCACTACCCTACTTTCCTCATAACAACTCTTGGTAAACTACCCCAAGACACTACTAAAGTCACCTTCAGAAATTCTGGGAACAAAAAAGATATCGCGAAATAGCGAAATAAAATTAGCAAAATCAGATGAACCCCAACTCCCACCAACAGAAACAGCAAACAGACTCAATGATTTCTTCTCCACTATAGGACAAAACCTTGCCAATAAAATCCCAAGCTCAGATACCCCACCAAATGACTACCTCACCGGCAACTACCCGAACACACTGTTCCTAGCTCCGACTAACCCATACGAAGTCTCCCTTATTATCAACGCACTAAAAAACAAGGCAGGAGATTTAAATACCTTACCACCCTTTATATACAAAAAAGTGTCACAAGTGCTATCACCAATCATTGCAACACTCTTTAACAAATCCATTGAATCCTCCACCTTCCCTACAGTACTCAAAATAGCAAGGGTCACCCCGATCCACAAAGGAGGAGACCAAACAGAGTTGAATAACTATAGGCCAATATCCAACTTACACCCTCTCTCAAAAATCTTCGAAAAATTAATTCATAAACGAATCTACTCCTACCTTATCTCCCAAAACATACTCAACCCCTGCCAATTTGGATTCAGGCCTAATAAAAATACTAATGATGCTATTATACACATGCTAGAACATATATACACATGCTAGAACATATATACACATGCTAGAACATATATACACTGCAATAGAGAAAAAAGAAGTCCCACTGGGGATCTTCATTGACTTACGTAAAGCTTTTGATACAGTTGACCATGACTTGCTCCACGTAAAATTGTCACACTATGGTATAAGAGGGCACTCCCTCAACTACCTCAAGTCATACCTCAGCAACAGAAGCCAATATGTGTACGCAAATGGGGCAAACTCTTCTGCGCAACCAATTACAGTTGGTGTCCCACAGGGAAGTGTCCTTGGCCCTCTTCTCTTTCTCCTATACATAAATGACCTTCTAAATGCTTCGCAATTACTCAAACCCACACTATTTGCAGATGACACTACATACGTCTTCTCCCACCCGAGCCCAGTCACGCTAGCCAATACTGTAAATACCGAATTACAGAAAATATCTACCTGGATGAGGACTAACAAACTTACACTAAACATTGACAAAACCTACTTCATTCAGTTTGGTAACAGAGCTACAGATGCCCCTCTTAACATAATGATAAACGGATCACCTATCACAAAGCTAACAGAGGGAAAATTCTTAGGAATCCACCTTGATAATAGACTCAAATTTCATACACATATACAACAAATTTCTAAGAAAATTTCCAAGACTGTAGGCATACTATCGAAGATATGGTACTATGTTCCACAGTCAGCCCTCCTGGCCCTATATCACTCTCTTATTTACCCCTATCTCACCTATGGAATTTGTGCATGGGGCTCAACAACAATTAACCATCTCAGACCACTAATTACCCAACAAAAGGCTGCAGTTAGAATGATAACAAATTCTCACTACAGGCAGCACACTCCACCAATATTCAATACACTAAACCTACTCACCATACAAAACATCCATACTTATTACTGCACCTATTACATACATAGAACACTTAACTCGGATATTAACCCTCCCCTCAAACATCTCCTTACCAACCTCAACAGAACACATGACCATAACACAAGGCACAGATCACTCTTTGATGTTCTTCGTGTCCATCTCACACTATGCAAAAACTCAATGCACATAAAAGGCCCTAAAATCTGGAATTCATTACCTGTAAATATAAAAGAAACACTACCTGTTTATAAATTCAAGTCTCTTCTCAAAGATCACTTACTCACCCAAAACCAAATAAATACTGAATAACTGAACCTTATAAATTGTATATCTTAAATGTTTCTCACAATTATATCACATAAATGTTAAACCTAAAACCCAATCTAACTTTATTATTTTTTAAATACACTACCTAACAGAATACTCCATACGACTGAATGTACAACAATGCATGCAACCATATGATCTGTCTTTGTAATACTCATTTGTGCTTTATAGTTATCTGTTTACAATAATGTATTATCACTGATTTCATCATTGCTTAGTTAATTTTAAGCCAGCCCGTAATGCTATGCATAGTATAAGTGGCTTTGGCATGCTGCTCTTATCTGTATTTTTTTGTACCTCTGTATGTATGCTCAAATTCTAAATAAAAAAAAATAAATAAATAATATATATATATATATATATATATATATATATATATATATATATATATATATATATATATATATTTCAACAAGTCGGCCGTCTCCCACCGAGGCAGGGTGACCCAAAAAAGAAAGAAAATCCCCAAAAAGAAAATACTTTCATCATCATTCAACACTTTCACCTCACTCACACATAATCACTGTTTTTTCAGAGGTGCTCAGAACACAACAGTTTAGAAGCATATACGTATAAAGATACACAACATATCCCTCCAAACTGTTAATATCCCGAACCCCTCCTTTAGAGTGCAGGCATTGTACTTCCCATTTCCAGGACTCAAGTCCGGCTATATAAAAATAACCGGTTTCCCTGAATCCCTTCACTAAATATTACCCTGCTCACACTCCAACAGATCGTCAGGTCCCAAATACCATTCGTCTCCATTCACTCTTATCGAACACGCTCATGCACGCCTGCTGGAAGTCCAAGCCCCTCGCCCACAAAACCTCCCTTACCCCTTCCTTCCAACCTTTTCGAGGACGACCCCTACCCCGCCTTCCTTCTCCTACAGATTTAAATGCTCTCCATGTCATTCTACTTTGATCCATTCTCTTTAAATGACCAAACCACCTCAACAACCCCTCTTCAGCCCTCTAATGCTTTTATTAACTCCACACCTTCTACTAATTTCCACACTCCGAATCTTCTGCATAATATTTACACCACACATTGCCCTTAAACAGGACATCTCCATTTCCTCCAACCGTCTCCTCGCTGCTGCATTCACAACCCAAGCTTCACACCCATATAAGAGTGTTGGTACTACTATACTTTCATACATTCCCTTCTTTGCGTCCATAGATAACGTTTTTTGACTCCACATATACCTCAACGCACCAATCAACTTTTTTCCCTCATCATTTCTATGATTAACCTCATCCTTCATAAATCCATCCGCCGACACGTCAACTCCCAAATATCTGAAAACATTCACTTCTTCCATACTCCTCCCCAATTTGATATCCAATTTTTCTTTATCTAAATCATTTGATACCCTCATCACCTTACTCTTTTCTATGTCCACTTTCAACTTTCTACCTTTACACACACTCCCAAACTCATCCACTAACCTTTGCAATTTTTCTTTAGAATCTCCCATAAGCACAATATCATCAGCAAAAAGTAACTGTGTCAATTCCCATTTTGTATTTGATTCCCCATAATTTAATCCCACCCCTCTACCGAACACCCTAGCATTTACTTCTTTTACAACCCCATCTATAAATATATTAAACAACCATGGTGACATTACACATCCCTGTCTAAGGCCTACTTTTACCGGGAAGTAGTCTCCCTCTCTTCTACACACCCTAACCTGAGCCTCACTATCCTTATAAAAACTCTTTACAGCATTTAGTAACTTACCACCTATTCCATATACTTGCAACTTCTGCCACATTGCTCCCCTATCCACTCTATCATATGCCTTTACTAAATCCATAAATGCAATAAAAACTTCCCTACCTTTATCTAAATACTGTTCACATATATGCTTCAATGTAAATACTTGATCTACATATCCCCTACCCACTCTGTAACCTCCTTGCTCATCCGCAATCCTACATTCTGTCTTACCTCTAATTCTTTCAATTATGACCCTACCGTACACTTTTCCTGGTATACTCAGTAAACTTATTCCTCTATAATTTTTACAATCTCTTTTGTCCCCCTTCCCTTTATATAAATGGACTATACATGTTCTCTGCCAATCCCTAGGTACCTTCCCCTCTTTCATACATTTATTAAACAAAAGTACCAACCACTCCAACACTATATCCCCCCCCTGCTTTTAACATTTCTGTCATGATCCCATCAGTTCCAGCTGCTATACCCCCTTTCATTCTACGTAATGCCTCACGTACCTCCCCCACACTTACATTCTGCTCTTCTTCACTCCTAAAAGATGGTATACCTCCCTGGCCAGTGCATGAAATTACCGCCTCCCTTTCTTCCTCAACATTTAAAAGTTCCTCAAAATATTCTCGCCATCTACCTAATACCTCCCTCTCCCCATCTACTAACTCCTCTACTCTGTTTTTAACTGACAAATCCATACGTTCCCTAGGCTTTCTTAACTTATTTAACTCATTCCAAAATTTTTTCTTATTTTCATTAAAATTTCTTGACAGTGCCTCTCCCACTCTATCATCTGCTCTCCTTTTGCACTCTCTCACCACTCTCTTCACCTATCTTTTACTCTCCATATATATATATATATATATATATATATATATATATATATATATATATATATACACCTTTGTTTTACTCTTCATATATATATATATATATATATGTTAGAGTGTTCAGCAGAAGTTTGTGGTTACAGGAAAGTGGGTGCAGGAGGGAAGAGGAGCGATTGGTGGAATGATGATGTAAAGAGAGTAGTAAGGGAGAAAAAGTTAGCATATGAGAAGTTTTTACAAAGTAGAAGTGATGCAAGGAGGGAAGAGTATATGGAGAAAAAGAGAGAGGTTAAGAGAGTGGTGAAGCAATGTAAAAAGAGAGCAAATGAGAGAGTGGGTGAGATGTTATCAACAAATTTTGTTGAAAATAAGAAAAAGTTTTGGAGTGAGATTAACAAGTTAAGAAAGCCTAGAGAACAAATGGATTTGTCAGTTAAAAATAGGAGAGGAGAGTTATTAAATGGAGAGTTAGAGGTATTGGGAAGATGGAAGGAATATTTTGAGGAATTGTTAAATGTTGATGAAGATAGGGAAGCTGTGATTTCGTGTATAGGGCAAGGAGGAATAACATCTTGTAGGAGTGAGGAAGAGCCAGTTGTGAGTGTGGGGGAAGTTCGTGAGGCAGTAGGTAAAATGAAAGGGGGTAAGGCAGCCGGGATTGATGGGATAAAGATAGAAATGTTAAAAGCAGGTGGGGATATAGTTTTGGAGTGGTTGGTGCAATTGTTTAATAAATGTATGGAAGAGGGTAAGGTACCTAGGGATTGGCAGAGAGCATGCATAGTTCCTTTGTATAAAGGCAAAGGGGATAAAAGAGAGTGCAAAAATTATAGGGGGATAAGTCTGTTGAGTGTACCTGGTAAAGTGTATGGTAGAGTTATAATTGAAAGAATTAAGAGTAAGACGGAGAATAGGATAGCAGATGAACAAGGAGGCTTTAGGAAAGGTAGGGGGTGTGTGGACCAGGTGTTTACAGTGAAACATATAAGTGAACAGTATTTAGATAAGGCTAAAGAGGTCTTTGTGGCATTTATGGATTTGGAAAAGGCGTATGACAGGGTGGATAGGGGGGCAATGTGGCAGATGTTGCAAGTGTATGGTGTAGGAGGTAGGTTACTGAAAGCAGTGAAGAGTTTTTACGAGGATAGTGAGGCTCAAGTTAGAGTATGTAGGAAAGAGGGAAATTTTTTCCCAGTAAAAGTAGGCCTTAGACAAGGATGTGTGATGTCACCGTGGTTGTTTAATATATTTATAGATGGGGTTGTAAGAGAAGTAAATGCGAGGGTCTTGGCAAGAGGCGTGGAGTTAAAAGATAAAGAATCACACACAAAGTGGGAGTTGTCACAGCTGCTCTTTGCTGATGACACTGTGCTCTTGGGAGATTCTGAAGAGAAGTTGCAGAGATTGGTGGATGAATTTGGTAGGGTGTGCAAAAGAAGAAAATTAAAGGTGAATACAGGAAAGAGTAAGGTTATGAGGATAACAAAAAGATTAGGTGATGAAAGATTGAATATCAGATTGGAGGGAGAGAGTATGGAGGAGGTGAACGTATTCAGATATTTGGGAGTGGACGTGTCAGCGGATGGGTCTATGAAAGATGAGGTGAATCATAGAATTGATGAGGGAAAAAGAGTGAGTGGTGCACTTAGGAGTCTGTGGAGACAAAGAACTTTGTCCTTGGAGGCAAAGAGGGGAATGTATGAGAGTATAGTTTTACCAACGCTCTTATATGGGTGTGAAGCGTGGGTGATGAATGTTGCAGCGAGGAGAAGGCTGGAGGCAGTGGAGATGTCATGTCTGAGAGCAATGTGTGGTGTGAATATAATGCAGAGAATTCGTAGTTTGGAAGTTAGGAGGAGGTGCGGGATTACCAAAACTGTTGTCCAGAGGGCTGAGGAAGGGTTGTTGAGGTGGTTCGGACATGTAGAGAGAATGGAGCGAAACAGAATGACTTCAAGAGTGTATCAGTCTGTAGTGGAAGGAAGGCGGGGTAGGGGTCGGCCTAGGAAGGGTTGGAGGGAGGGGGTAAAGGAGGTTTTGTGTGCGAGGGGCTTGGACTTCCAGCAGGCATGCTTGAGCGTGTTTGATAGGAGTGAATGGAGACAAATGGTTTTTAATACTTGACGTGCTGTTGGAGTGTGAGCAAAGTAACATTTATGAAGGGATTCAGGGAAACCGGCAGGCCGGACTTGAGTCCTGGAGATGGGAAGTACAGTTCCTGCACTCTGAAGGAGGGGTGTTAATGTTGCAGTTTAAAAACTGTAGTGTAAAGCACCCTTCTGGCAAGACAGTGATGGAGTGAATGATGGTGAAAGTTTTTCTTTTTCGGGCCACCCTGCCTTGGTGGGAATCGGCCGGTGTGATAATAAAAAAAAAAAATAAAATATATATATATATATATACACACATATATGTATATATATATATATATATATATATATATATATATATATACATATATATCTCCATGGGGAAGTGGAACAGAATTCTTCCTCCGTAAGCCATGCGTGTCGTAAGAGACGACTAAAATACCAGGAGCAAGGGGCTAGTAACCCCTTCTCCTGTATATATTACTAAATTTAAAAGGCGAAACTTTCGTTTTTCCTTTTGGGCCACCCCACCTCAGTGGGAAATCGCTGGTGTGTTGAAAGAAAGAATATGTATATATATATATATATATATATATATATATATATATATATATATATATATATATATATATATATAATGCTGCTCAGTTCTGGTCTCCATATTACAGGATGGAAATAAATAATCTTTCATGTGAAAATAGGATGAAGGCATTGAACTTTAACTCTTCAGAGAGACGTAGAAATAGAAGAGATATAACTGAAGTGTGCAAATGGAAACCAGGCATAAATGAAGATATAAATAAAGTATTGCAGATAATCAAGACAGGACTCGCAGGAATGGATTCAAATTTAGACTTAGAAAGGATAATGCGAAGTGGTAGAATAAATGAGTGGGACAAACTCAGAGTATGGCAAGAACTTCGGTAGCCTTAAATATAGGTTTGGTTGTTACAGTATTGGATGTGAATTGGACCTGCCTGGCATGGGCCAGTAGGTTTGATGCGTTGTTCCTTCGCTCATACAAATAATAATACAGAGTATATACAATATCTTCTTGAAACTTTAAAAGAAAGACAAACTGCTGGCAAGGAAACCTTTACTGCGACGTTTAGTCCATAATTGGATTCTCGGGTTTTTACCGCTGTCTTACTCGTTATCCGTCGGCTTGCACCATCGTGCATCTGTGGCATTTTTTTTTCACTGCTGGTGGAACTATATCTCACTAACCTGTAAGAGTACCCTGTAGGTCTTGGGTAATGATCATGACAACAAGCAAGAACCTGAATAGCAGCTTTTGTACACACAAACCTAACGTATTCCAGTGTGATGGTTGACATCTTAGCCTAGCATAGTTCACAGTTAGTTACCCTGGTGGGTTTAGAGCTTAGTTTTGTTTATAATAATAATCACAATTAGTGTCTGCTTGACAATAAATTAGATGCATAAAGTTCAATACTGACATCTTGATGCTTGTGAAGTGCTCTTCCGAACAAAAGTAGCGGACAAAACTGAATAGTATTTTTAAGAATAGGCAGGTTACTTAAAGTTCTCTTATATTTACCTATGACTACAGCTGATAAATCAATTACATACATGAGTGAATACTGTCTGGCAGTAGCAAATACAACGCTGTGACTAAATTTATAGATTAGTGAGTAACTTTCCAATCAGGGGATGTTCTTTTATACCGGGAATCTGGCTTTAACCTCCACTTTCTCAGATCAAACTTAATTTCATACCATTCTCTAAGCGCTGTAAGAGCCTTACAAGTTTAGTGCTTCCCAGTGATTATATGTATATGCTAAACATTACCGGTACCCGAAAACGTCCAAAAATCACCTAGTAATAGAACGAACAACTTTCAAAATCTTATTTTAACCAAATTGTATATCCCACAAGGAGTGGTCAGCAACTCTCTCTGCCATCTGGAGTAAATCCTGCTAAACATCCTATCGAGAATGGGGTCATGTATACTCCTTATGGACCTGTGTCAGTGGGAACTCTTCTCTCAGGTATGAAACTCAGAATTTATTTTTAATTTTCTCCTAACTTTAAATTGTTACTTGCTGCATTTCTTTTAATAGAAATGTTAAAATTTTTTAAAACAAGAATTTGATGTTTCTTGCACTATTTAGTGTAATGGAGTTTAGCTCACGATTTTTCTAATAATTAATTGTAAGGAAACTTTAATGTCTAAAATACGGAATAAAATGAACTCAGTGTATGTATGTATATATATATATATATATATATATATATATATATATATATATATATATATATATATATATATATATATATATATATATATATATATATATATATATAGTATATATATATGAGTTTATAGTTATATGCTCCTGTTCTATTAATCTTATGGGGGGGGGGGTTGATACTGTTAAACAGGCGTGATCCAAGGAATCTGAGTTACCCTCCCCTTCTTGGTATTAAACCTTATCCAAACCCTTTTCATTCCCAGACGTAGCATATCCTCCCAACAAGTTTAGCTCTGTTACTTTCACAACACCCACAAATTGTAAATAATATTTCCGTCCGTTCTTGCTTATTATCGTGAATCCATTTATTAAAGTTAATATTGAGAATGTGAAGCCTTCCCATGAAAATAGCTCTTCGTTCGCACCCATAAAAAATTTTCTTATCTTAGAGCACATTTGAACAACAATTGAATGAAAAAAAAAGTTTCAAAATATGCAGTATACTGTAATTTAAAAATTATGTGATTTGGTCAAAAGTAGTTTTTATTGTTATCAGAGTAAGTTACCGCGCATTGTGTGGATAACCTAATCTATATGAGAGTTAGTAAGCTACGATAATGAACTATATTTACTTAACATGAAATCCATCACACAGGATGGTCGTGCCACACTCCCTCACAGACTGAGCTTTATGACAAGTACTTAAGAAGAGGAGTTTTATCAGTGCTCCATAGTACAAGTCTTTTTTTATATACCAGAGAATACTTGCTGTTGTGATTTCACTGTACGCTATTAATTTTCAGATCAGAGATTAGGAGATATTATTTTCCAGCAAAGAAAGTTTATAATGTATTAATA
Source organism: Cherax quadricarinatus (assembly GCF_038502225.1). Classification (NCBI taxonomy): domain Eukaryota; kingdom Metazoa; phylum Arthropoda; class Malacostraca; order Decapoda; family Parastacidae; genus Cherax; species Cherax quadricarinatus. The sequence continues at coordinate 17,256,833 of NC_091328.1, forward strand.
ATGGCTGTCAGATAATCACTGGCATTATTCTTATACATTTTTTGGAAAAAATCCCAGATCATTATAGATAAAGCTTCTGAATCTTGACTTGCAATCATTCATATTATATGTAGAAAATGAAATGGAATGCTTTACATGCTCTGTTCTAGGTGTATGCTCTAGTATTTCACAGACCTTCCCATTTTTGAGGGAAAGGCCATTTACATAATATTCCTTAGGCATTTAACGCTCAAGGTGTTAAAATCCAGATCACTTGATGATTCGCTTTCCCTTCTCAACGAAGAAAATAATTTAAAGCTGATATTAACATTTTTTTATATGAGACTTTTCAGTTTTCCACCAAATTATTCTAGCAACTTAACCTATCCTCACCAAAATTTACGTGTTATAAAATAGCTAAATTTACCTAACCAATCAAAGAACTTACACAACCTTAGAGTGAGGAAGGAGGGGGGGGGGTAAACTTCAAGTGACTTTCATACACTCTTGAAAGGAAAACACAGAACATTGGTCATATAACTCCACAAACTTGTTTGTCAAGTCTGAAAGTAAATCGCTTGTTACTTCTATTATGAACAAGAATGTTTAGAAAGGATAAAGAATTACCTCAGCAATGCAAAAAATAAAAGGAAAGAAGTATGGAAAAAGTATCAATAGGCAGTAAATGAAAAGGACTACATGGAGGTGAAAATGGAGTACAACATTAATTAATGCATGGAGTTGGAGTGCATCATCAGTTAGTATTTTGAAATGGATGAAGTAAATATCACTTAATACTCGAACATGAGGTAACTATCAAGTCACAGAGATATAGTACACCATCAGCTACCGTTGCATTAAGTGCAAAGAAGAAAGAGGAGAGTAAACGAGTATCCTGTTTCATTTTCCTTACAATGGTGCTTCCTTATACAGCTGAGGATAACAGCCCTACTGTTTATATTCGGAACCCAAAATACTGATCTTTTCTTCAACAGGTATTATGGCAGCAGATAAAACGAGCACTGTAACCATCAGACAGATCTACGGTGATAGCCAAATAAGCTACATGCCTGCGGAGATGCAAAATAAAAACCTCGATCCTCTGTATATCGCCACTTTATCAGGTAAAATTGTGATCATTAGCTTCTACTCAAAATTACGATTAACATACAGTGTTTCTAAAATAAATATCAAACAAATAAATAAATAAATAAATCTTATTTTCAGAAAGTACATAATTGTTTTTTAAAGGACTGGGTATTATTTGTTAAACCTATACAGTATTATGCTGACCCTGAGACAATTTAAACATTAGAAAAATGGTTCTTAAAGAAGACTAAATATCTTGAAATCAAAACGCTGTAGACCTTTATTGTTTCTGTAGTGAGTGCAAGAGGGCTCTTAAATATACACAAGACAGTTCAGTAATTTTCCAGTATGTCAAGAACCATAACCATAATTTTTGGAAATATTGCAAAAATAGGTTTACAGTAATCAATGTATCTGTTTTTTTTTCTTCCATTAGGTGATATTGGACAATCGGCTGTAGCAACAGGATTGGTGGGTACCACCGGAAGTGGGATATACTTAGGTCCTAGTGGAAAATTTAACAACTATACTTCAGCCCCAAAACTATTTACTCTTGAAAAGGGTTACGATGGTATCACTGCGTATCTTTCTCAAGCAGAAATCTTTGCTGGCATTGATGGTGAGGGAAAAAAGAGTCAGATTCTGAAATAATCTCGTATAAAAATGATAATTCTTATATATATATATATATATATATATATATATATATATATATATATATATATATATATATATATATATATATATATATATATATATATATATATATATATATAATATATATATATATATAAATATAATATATAAATATATATATATATATATATATATATATATATATATATATATATATATATATATATATATATATATATATATATATATATATTAATTAAGATGTTGAAATAAGGGGAACTTACAAATTAAAGAGCGAGCATTCACTGAGGGAAGTGTAGAGGTAAACAAAGGTACAATACGTATATGCAAATATAACTGACTTGTATAGGAAATTTTACTGTAATAATTAAATATGTTTACAATAAGACGTTTAGTTAAAATAAATATAACAAAATATAAACAAATATTTGCAGCTGTACAGTAAATACCTTGTATAGCTATCATTGGTTAGTTTTGTTACGCAGATTTTATTAAGATAATTTATTAATCAAGACTATCATTAACATCAGTGTTGCCAATTTAAGAAGACATTTGGTAATACTTTTAAATTTTTGAACAGCTATGCTCATCTCTACGTATCTGAGATCATCGTCAACAAAACAGAGTTTATCACAGATCCTGAAGATGTATTATAGTGAACATGGTGTACCCAACAACCCAGATTTTCGTGCCTGCAACAGGATGGTAGCTTACAAGAAACTGGATTCCAACATGATCAAAGAACAAGTATGAGCCATCAGTAGTGTATACCATAGTTACAGCGCTGACGTCAAAGAGCTTGCAGTGTTTGTCAAGAGTTATACTGCATATACAATGAAAAGAGGGAATTATACTGTATATAGAGTATATAAAATATAACTCCCTCTTTTCACTTACAGGATGATACTGATACAATACTACAAGTGCCTCATAATTTAATTTAAAAGTATGGAAAAATGTTGAGACACTCTCATTAGTGTTTTTGTATTCATTAAGCAGACCTGAAAGAAAAATGAACTCTTCATTCTGCCAAAAGCTCTAGTTACGCTATTTTTTTTTTTCATTAAAAATTATTTACTCATCTAACAAAAATGTTAAAGTGCACCTTCATTTTTTTTATCAATTTAAGCTGCTTTATGGGTAACTGTAATAAACATTAACAGGATATACTTTAATATGGCAGGTTGATGTTTGTGAGGGGCTCTCAATCCAGGGAACTGGATTATAACCCCGATCAAACCTGACTGCCTCACATTCCCCAAGGGTTCCATGGCCATTACCATTTTAGCGATTTCCTTAATAATAATAATAATAGTCTCATGGTAGCTACGGTAGAAATTATTTTACCGTATTATTATTATTATAATCAAGGGGAAGCGCTAAACCCGGAGGATTATACAGCGCCTGGGGGGGGGATGATGTGGAAGGCATTCAGGCTTAATTCGGGGAACTGGAGCACATCCAATTTCCTAAATCAAGAGCCCCTCACCAACATCAAGGAACCTTCCTTGAGGGGTATTTTACCGTATTCCTTAAAGATATCCACATATTGTTTACAAATAGCTACCGAATAAGCTATATAAATTATTTAATTAGTATCCTATTAAACAGATTATTTTGTGCTGTTTGAAGTCTGTCAACAGCTTAGATTAGATAAGGTTTGTTAGGCAACAGAAGTGTTTCCTGACACGGGTCTTAGTTATATGATGACACGCCACTATCAACTGAGTTAGGGTCATTAATGACTGTAGTTTGACTGCACACCACCAGTTAGGTAATGTAAAAATGGATATCAAATTGGAGGGAGGGAGTATGGAAGAAGTAAATGTGTTTAGATATTTGGGAGTAGATTTCTCAGCAGATGGGTTTATGAAGGACAAGGAAAAAAGGTGGGTGGTGCATTGAGGTATCTGTGGAGACAAAAAACGTTATCCATTGACGCAAAGAAGGAAATGTACGAGAGTATAATGGTACCAACGCTCTTATATGGGTGTGAAGCATGGGTTGTGAATGCTGCAGCTAAGAGGAGGCTGGAGGCAGTGGCGATGTCGTGTCATTAAGGGCAATGTGTGGTGTAAATTTTATGCAGAGAATTCGTAGTGCAGAAATTAGGAGGTGTGGAGTTACAAAAAACATTATTCAGAGTGCTGAAGAGGGGTTATTGAGGGAGGGGTTTTCATCATTTATTTCTAGGTTCATTCATTTCTTCTTTCCCCCAGGCTCTAAACTTCATGTATGCCTACAGTGATAAGTTTGCTGATCTCAAGAGAATAGTAGTGGAGTATCAGAATGACTTCACTTCTATAGAAAAAAGCATGCAAACTGCTCTCAATAATGTATGGAATGCATTCACCAGATTCGTGGGTAAGATATCAGCAACTACTTTTATGAAAATAAGAAACCACGAAGAAGTTATATTTGATTTTTACGTGAGTTTATGGGGCCCAATATCAATCCAGAATCAGTTAAAAATACTGCATAATACAAACAATACAGTAATATACAACATTTATAAAATCTGAAATCTGCTAAATTAGCATTTACATTTTAGTTTTCTTTGAAATACGTACACATTTTTTATAAAAAAGTATTTACATGTAGTTTAAAAAAGTGCAAAGGGGCTTTAATATTTTTGGAGGGTATGAATGCTTCCTGAAATTTTCAACCATTTAGCAGATAAACATAATCGTGAGTTTGCAAGATACTGTTCAATATTGCATACCACTTAATATGTTGTACACCAAACACATATTAGAGAAAATAATGAGCAACCATCAAGAAATTTATCAAAATTCTCCCTTCCATTTATCACCTTCCACTCCTTTCTTTTTATGGCCCTATACCTGGAACGGAAAATGCTGAGCCATGTTATTGTAGCCTGCGGGATAGCAAAAAACAATAACCTATGTTATTGTAGCCTGCGGGATAGCAAAGAAAATAAGCCATGCTATTGTAGCCTGCTGGATAACAAAGACAGTAAGCCATGCTGTTGTAGCCTGCTGGACAGCAAAGTCATGCTATTGCAGCCTGTAGGATAACAAAGTACGCCATGCTATTACAGCCTGCGGGATAGCAAAGAAAGTAAGCCGTGCTATTGTAACCTGCTGGATAGCAAAGTAAGCAATGCTATTGTAGCTTGCGGGCAAGGTATGCACTAAAAATCCCTCACACCAAGTAAGAATAATAATAATAATAACCTTTATTTCTACAAGTACATGATACAACTAATACAGACCATAGCTGACATCAGTGACACACTGTATAGAAAGCCCTTTGTTATGTACAGCATTTTGAGCAAATTAGGTTAATTTTGCCCCCAGGATGCGACCCACCAAGGTACGTACTTACTGCTAGGGACAGCTGGTGTCTTAAGGAAACGTCCAAATGTTTCCACCCGTACCGGGGATCGAACCACGGACCTCATTGTGCGAGCTGAATGCATTACCAACCGAGCTACGGGACAAACAGTATAAACATTGGAATCGCCTAGGATGAGTGTGACCTCTCTCTGATTTCCTCCCCCATCTTCTCTCTTCTCTCCCCCTCCCCTTCACCCTCACCCTCCCTTTTTTTTTTACACACAGGGTTTGACAAGGTTAGGTTAAGGATCCCTAGCTTTATTGAGAAGCTATTTATAGGTTAAGGATTCCTAACTTTATTGGCAGTATAATTCCTCTTCTCCCTCACCCTCCCTTCACCCTTACCCTCCCTTCCCCCTTACCCTCCCTTCCCCCTTACTCCCCTCCTCCCCTTCTCTTTCACTCTCCCCCTCCCCTTCTCTTTCACTCTCCCCCCTCCCCTTCTCCCTCATCTCCCACTCCCCTCTCCCTCACTCCCCCTCCTCCCCTTATAAACTCCCACCCTCCCTTTCCTCCTGTCCTCCCTAATCCTCCCTGTATGCTGGAATTTAAAGACGATTCTCAGAATGTTTACAAATAGTTTCACGTTAGTTTTTAGCAGGAATTGGAACTACCCCATCCCCATTCCTTGGATCAAATCATGTATGTTGTATTCATAACTCGCCAGTCATTTTCCGTCACACTTTGCAAATAATACCAAGACTTTATTCTTCCAGGAAGCTACGATTACACGGACTTCGATAGATGTCCTACATACGGGAAGAATGATGTCAAGTGTGAGAATCAAGTGGACCTCATCATGGTGTACGGACATGAAGGAGGTATTACCGAGATGGATAAGCAGCGGCAGTATATATCGTAAGTGTTTGTTTTAAACACACAAATGAGCAAGCACCAGGACATCTTTATTAGCAAACATTTCGTACCTAGGACCTTGATCATTTCTGACAGAACTAAAACATTTTCTAATAAATATTTCTTAGTGTTTGGTCGCGTGTCTTTTAAAACACTTTTCAATATCAGTTACCAATGTTTTATTCCGTAAATGTTTGTCTTGACTAAAGAAGCACTTGAGTTCGCAACTAAAAGACAATGTCACGGAATGAACTCTTCTAACTAGTTTCATTGCTATATATTTATTACAAGTAATTGAATCTAAACAGTAATGTAATATTTCTTAGACTAACACCAGCGCTTTCAATTTCGGCACTTGCAGACTGCTAGGACAGCTGTTAGGCGTGAGCGTGGATGGATCAAGACTGGGTGTAATAGATGGTAAAAGTGGCGCCTGGAAGTTCCCGGTGACTAACTCCAGTAATGTAGCAGACTGGGGCAGCAATTTCACAACGGATACAAGTAGGCTTTGTTAATCTTTATTACATTTATCTACTCTCTAGATGAAACCATACACACTACAAACTGTTCCATTATGTATTTGTAATGAAATCTCGTATACTCACGCACACTATTCTGTTATATTCTTCTGCAAGACCTTTATTTTTATCTGATGAATAGAATGTGGATAAATGGTTCAGAGATCCGACAACATTTGGGTATCTTTATTACGGAAACGTTTCCACAATAGAGATACCCAAGTGTTGAGCAAGTGTCTAACTGATGAATAGATTTTATATAATTGGGCAAAGAGGAATTTGGGACTTGCAGAACCTGACTGAGATTTTTCGTTTTGAATCTATTGTCCATATAGCAAAGGTCCATTATGCATATTTACAATAATTACAAATTCTTTATTAGTAGATAAATGATGGTAAGAATAAGTTTGTGACTTACATTTAATAACCCGCACATAGAGAGAAGCTTATGATGCCGTTTCGGTCCGGCTTGTACCATTATTTGTGTATCGTTCCAATCATGGTAGTGTACCTTTTTGGTATTTCTGTATGTTTCAAGATGTTTTTATTTCTATAATAGTCCCTTTCCAGTTAGGAGGCCTCGTCACCGGGGGTGATCATTAATATATATTTGTATAATATATTGCAGGCAGCTATGGATCAGGCTCCGACATGACAGCGGTGTTGACTCAGCTCACCAACTACTATAATGGTTTCTACGGTGAACTACTTAATAATACTAACAGTGCAGAAGCTCACTCACAGGTCAGTCGCCTTGTTCAGTATATGCAAACTAATATTCCCTCCCCTCCACCAGTTATTAATTAATTTCGACATGATATTTGGAAAGTCAGAAAAGTTTGAAAGTGCATGTACCGAACTCATTA
>NC_091328.1:17266655-17504155 GCF_038502225.1 Cherax quadricarinatus
AGTGTGACCAAAGTGTAAATAGGAGTAGCAAGATATCCCTGTTATCTAGCGTGTTTATGAGACAGAAAAAGACACCAGCAATCCTACCATCATGTAAAACAGTTACATGTTTCTGTCTCACAGTCATCTGGCAGGACGGTAGTACTTCCCTGGATGGTTGCTGTCTACCAACCTACTACCTATATATATATATTATATATATATATATATATATATATATATATATATATATATATATATATATATATATATATATATATATAATATATATATAATATATATAATATTTATATATATATATTATATATATATATATTATATATATTATATATATATATATATATATATATATATATATATATATATATATATATATATATATATATATATATATATATATATATATATATATATATATATATATATCTGGAAGGAAGATACCAGAGTATAGTAGCACCAGTTACATTATCACATGAAATATTATTGTTTTTACGAATAGAAAGGTTCATCTCAGTCATTCATTTAATAACCAACAGCTTGGTAAAATTCAGTGTAACTTAGTGACTGGGACGACAAGCTGATAACCAGGTATAAAGACGTAATACAGGATAAAGTATTTATTTTATATAACGTGTCGCTCAAGGGTGAATTTTACAATATGTCTAGTTTTTAAACTTAAATATCAGCCTTGAGCGAAACATCGTGTAAAATCAAGGCTTTCTTGGCATTACTTCCCTTTATACCCAATAATGAAATATTTATTTTATCGTGAGTAACTTTTATTTCTTTACCATAAGTCTTGGTGCTCTGATAATACAATAAAGTTACGAAAGTTCGCTTTCTCAAATCTTGCTTCTTTAATTATTACCCAGACGGTTTTATAATAAACGCTGAATGGAACGTATCTGTTATCCCGATGCATGAGATGTGACATGGTTAGATAAGGAATTACGTTGCCTAACATATCAAATTTTGTTGAAACTGCATGTAAATAAGCGCATCTTTCCCTATTTGACTTAGATAGTTTATCGCCTATGCGTTTAATGCTTCCTCACACTTTTGACAAGACAGCTATTAAATAATAATGATGTGTGTTTCCTTATGTGGTCAGCCTACCGTGGTGGGTCATCCTGCCGTGGTGGGTCAGCCTGTCATGATGGGTCAGCCTGCTATAGTGGGAAATGCAATTGTGGTAGAACAAAACAAAAATGTACTGTATTCATTGCATACAAAAGTTTTCAGACATTTAATACACACGTTACGTGTTTGACAGGTGGTACTGTGGAATGTCGGCAACAGTTTACCTAGTCCTGAAGAGGAATTCCTGGATAATATAAGGCAATTCAGATTACGTTTCCCAGGTATGGTAGTGAAAAACTTTTTGTATTTCTTAGGTAGTGTAATAATGTAAATATTTTATGAGAAGTAAATTTATCGTTAAGTGTCCCCTCAAAGGAGGTTCCTCGAAGGTGGTGAGGGGCTCTTGATCTAGGGAATTGGATCTGTGCTCCAGTTCCCTGAATTGAGCCTGAATACATTGTTTCCCTCCCCCCACATGCGCTTTATAATCCTACGGGTTTAGCGTTCCCCATGATTATAATAATTATAATAATATCGTTAAGTGTAAACAGAATAGCTGTATATAAAAATGCCTTAAGTGGTAGATATGTCTTGGGAAAGGAATGGTTAAATTTACGTTTTTCTTGCTTCTTTGACAGTATTATACTTTTTCTCTTCCTTCCCTAAGAACCCCAAAGTATGATCAAAAGTACCCGAAGGTATAATTTGTAATTGATACTTTGTTTTCTCGGGGAGTTTATCATTCCTTGACATTTTTTCAAGAATTCACATTCATGTGCATGATTTGGCTAATAATAATACTGTAATGATAAAAACAAAAAATCAACACTAATATACCCTGGAATATCAAATGGAACATTTTTATCTGTTCCATTATTCTTGTTGTTAGGTAAGACACATATGCAACAGTTAGACAACTTTATTCCGATAAAGTTGTCTAACTGTTGCATATGTGTCTTACCTAACAACCTGTCGGTATTGTATACCATTTTGATGTTCATCTCCATTATTCTTAAACTGTTGAAAATAAATTTGTACAACTATATGCTTATCAGTATAGACAGTAGACCTATAAAATAAAAGTATGACCTTGATCTCCAAGAACAAGTCGCAATTACTGAATCAGTTTCAATATCGTAAATATGGAATTAAATTTTATTTTATTTGAAACGCTAAACCCACAGGAACCATACAGCGACTGAGAAATTAGACCCAAAGAAGGGGAGGATAAATTCAATTCCTCGGATCACGGGCAAAAAAAAAAATGCAAAGAAGGCAGTTTGTAGAACAAGTTTTCATGGGACATCGTTTAACTTTGTGCACAGTAAAACGTCCCAAAAGAAGTTTTGCAATACGCTGTTTCATCCACCCTTTTGTTATCTTGTCCCCTTATCCCACCCAGAAAAAAACTTCCATTAACTTCTCGACTAATTATTCACGTGTCATTACTACTGAACTACCCTTCAAGGCCTTGATGCTGGTAAGACTCTTGATTTAAAGAATTAAAAGTATCCTTTCCGTAGATCAAATCTGATTCTCCCCAACCTTCTCACTCCACAGGCACGTATGACTGTACGGATTTGATGCTTCCCCATGAGTATATTAAATAATGTTACTGAGCTACCAGGTATCATTTTTAATTATGTGACAACTTTATTATGCTCTCATTAATGAAGCTTCTTGCTGATCCTTCGAAACTAAGGCGACCAAAAGGACCAAAAAGTTGATACATGAATGAAAACCAAAGATTACAATTTTTTTTTTCAACACGTCGGCCGTCTCCCACCGAAGCAGGGTGACCCAAAAAGAAAAAAACTTTCATCATTCAACACTTTCACCACTACTCATACATAATCACTGTCTTTGTAGAGGCGCTCAGATACGACAGTTTAGACATCCCTCCAAGCTGCCAATATACAAAGTCCGGCTAACCGGTTTCCCCTGCATCCCTTCACAAAATATTACCCTGCTCACGCTCCAACAGATCGTCAGGTCCCAAAAACCATTCATCTCCATTCACTCCTATCTAACACGCTCACGCACGCTTGCTGGAAGTCCAAGCCCCTCGCCCACAAAACCTCCTTTAACCCCTCCCTCCAACCATTCTGGGAACGACCCCTACCCCGCCTTCCTTCTCCAACAGATTTATACACTCTGCAAGTCATTCTACTTTGTTCCATTCTCTCTAAATGACAAAACCACCTCAACTCATATAAGAGTGTTAGTACCACTATACTCTCGTACATTCCATTCTTTGCTTCCATGGATAACGTTCTTTGTCTCCAGAGATACCTCAGTGCACCACTCTCCTTTTTTTCTTCATCAATTCTATGGTTTACCTCATCCTTTATAAACCCATCCACTAACAAGTCAGCTCCCAAATAGCTGAAAACATTCACTTTTTCCATACTCCCTCCCTCCAATGTGATATCCAATTTTTCTTTGTAAATCATTTTATGCCCTCATCACCTTACTCTTTCTATATTCACTTTCAACTTTCTACTTTTACACACCCTCCTAAACTCGTCAACTGACCTTTGTAATTTTTCTTTAGAATCCTCCAGAAGCACAGTATCATCAGCAAAAAATAACTGTGTCAGCTCCCATTTTGTATTTGATTCCCCATAATTTAATCCCACCCCTCTCCCCAACACCCTAGCATTTACTTCTTTTAAAACCCCATCTGTAAATATGTTAAACAACCATGGTGACATTACACATCCCTGTCTAAGACCTACTTTTACTGAGAAGTAATCTCCCTCTCTCCTACACACCCTAACCTGAGCCCCACTATCCTCATAAAAACTCTATACAGCATTTAGTACCTTACTACCTATACCATACACATGCAACATCTGCCACATTGTTCCCCTATCCACTCTATCATATGCCTTTTCTAAATCCATAAATGCAATGAAAACTTACCTATCATGATCTAAATACTGTTCACGTACATGCTTCAATGTAAACACCTTATCTACACATCCCCTGCCCATTCTAAAGCCTCCCTGCTAATCAACAATCCTGCTCTCTGTTTTACCTCTAATTCTTTCAATAATAACCCTTCTATACACTTTATCTGGTACACTCAGTAGACTAATTCCCCTATAATTTTTACAATCTCTTTTCTCCCCTTCCCTTTATATAAAAGAATTATACACGCTCTCTGCCAATCCCTAGGTACTTTCCTCTCATTCATACATTTATTAAACAAAAATACCAACCACTCCAACACTATATCTCCTCTGCTTCTAACATTTCTATCATGATCCCATCAGTTCCAGCTGTTTTACCCCCTTTTATTTTACGTAATGCCTCACACACCTCCCCCACGCTCACATCCTGCTCTTCTTCAGTTCTAAAAGATGTTATACCTCCCTGGCCAATGCATGACATTACTGCCTCCCTTTCTTCATCGACATTTAAAAGTTCCTAAAAATATTCCTGCCATCTACCCAAAACCTCCATCTCCCCATCTGCTAACTCTCCTACTCTGTTTTTAACTGACAAATCCATTCGTTCCCTAGGCTTTCTTAACTTGTTTATTTCACTCCAAAATTTATTGTTATTCTCAGCAAAATTTCTTGACAGTGCCTTTCCCACTCTATCATTTGCTCTCCTTTCGCACTCTCTCATTACTTTCTTCACCTTACTTTAACTCTCCATATACTCTGCCCTTCTTATATCACTTCTGCTTTGTAAAAACCTCTCATAAGCTACCTTTTTCTTTTTTATCGCACCCTTTACCTCATCATTCCACCAATCACTCCTCTTTCCTTCTGCACCCACCCTCCTATAGTTACAAACTCCACAAGCCCCACATTCTAATACTGCATACTTAAAACTATCCTTCTTCAAACCTCCTCCCGCTACCCATACTTGCACTAACCCACCTTTCTGCCAGTAGTTGCTTATGTATCACCCTAACTTCCTCCTCCCTTAGTTTATAAACTTTCACCTCTCTCTTACTTAATGCTGCCATTTTCCTTTTGTCCCGTCTACCTTTTACTCTAACTGTACCTACAACTAGATAATGACCCGATATATCTGTTGCCTCTCTTTAAACATGTACATCCTGGAGTCTAACCATCAATCTTTTATCCACCAATACATAATCTAACAAACTACTTTCATTATGTGCTATATCATATCTTGTATGCTTATTTACCCTCTTTTTCATAATTATGTATTACTTATTACCAAACCTCTTTCTACATATACTCAATTAAAGGCTCCCCATTTTCATTTCCCCTTGGCACTCCAAATTTACCTACTACTTCGTCTACACCATTTTTACCCACTGTAGCATTGAGATCCCCAACCACAAGTACTTTCTCACTTGGTTCAAAACTCCCCACGCATTCACTCAACATTTCCCAAAATCTCTCTCTCCTCTACACTTCTCTCTTTTCCAGGTGGATAAACACTTACTATAACCCACTTTTCACATCCAGCCCTTATTTTACTCCACATAATCCTTGAATTTATACACTTATATTCCTTCTTTTCCTGCCATAACTTTTCCTTTAACATTATTGCTACTCCTTCCTCAGCTCTAACTCTGTTAGAAACCCCTGAGGTAATCCCATTTATTTCTCCTCACTGACACTATCCTACCCCCTTCAGTTTTGTTTCACTTAGAGCCAGGACATCCAGTTTCTTTTCATTCATAACATCCACAGTCATCTTTATCATTCGTGCTTCAGCCACGCACATTCAAAAATCTCACTTTGACAGTTTTCTTCTTTTTCTTTTTAGTAGGCTATACTGGAAAAAGAGTTACTAGCCCACTGCTTCTGGCATTTTAGTTGACTTTTACAACACGCATGGCTTTGCGAGGAAAGATTCTTATTCCACTTCCCCATGGATATGAAAGGAAAAGTAATATGAACAAGAACTATTAAGATAAAATCAAAGGAAACTCAGATGAGTGTGTATACATAAACGTGTACATGCAAGTGTAGTGAGACGTAAGTGTAAGTAAAAGTAGCAAGACGTACCTGAAATCTTGCATGTTTATGAGATAGAAAAAAAGACACCAACAATCCTATCAACATGTAAAACAAATACAGGCTTCCGTTTTACACTCACTTGGCAGTACGGTAGTACCTACCTCCGTGGGCGGTTGCTGTCTACCAACCTACTACTGTTAAAAATGTTTGACCTGGTGACCATCAGGGCCCCAGTGCTGGATCTCACAGTGTGGCTGTCATAATTCTTATCGCTGTTTTGTGTCCTGTATAACATTTTGGAAGCTACAAGGCTTTTCAGTGAAATTTCACACCAGTATTATCGTAATATGGAAAAAAAACCAGGCAGAACTTTTTTCGCCTTTATCTTGTATTTATAATCGTTTCATTGTGGTATAGTATGTTATTGGTTATTTTTTTATGGATATAGAACCGCCTAACCTAGTAAAAGAAATTTTCTGTAAACCGTATATGGTTATTTTGGTTAAGAGGATGAGCAGCATACGGCAAGCACCTACCTCAGGAGATTATCCAGTAACCTCACTAACAATTGTTAAGACTTTTTATTAAGGAGTATGTATTCATATCGTGAATTCTGTATCAAAACAGGTTTAGCATTATTTATTGAAATTGTATGGACATTTTAATCTTATTCAAATACTGGTTGTAATAGTCATTTCAACTCTGTTTAATTTACAGATGTTTATTTCCTTCTTGTGGGTAAGAGCAAGACTTCCTTTACTGAAATGATGTTGGACCCAGATACTGACTTTATCTCTAATAACGTACAAGATATGGAAGTATTTGCCACGACATTAGCTAATCGGATCTGTAAAAGTAAGAAATTTTCTTTTACTACAGTATATTCTCTACATAATAAATAACTCTTAATCTGCGTCACTCCTGTCCTGACATCAAAGCTAAGAATTTCACACTAAGTTCAGTTTACAGTCTGTGTGATTTCTGATATACAGAATATATTTATGTATGCGGGACATACGTAGTATGTGTATAAAAAATTAATTTAACAGTATTCTACAACATCATTCGGCGGTCGAAATTCCTTTTTTGAATTTTCAGATATCTGAATTCTTGTGCGTATATAGTTAAAACAAATTATTTTCCTGCATTTAGCATAAATTTTGCACTTACTTTTTTGCCAAATAAACTACAAAAACATTAATATTTATCTATTTAGTTTCTGTATTTTCATGAATATGTAAGGACTTAGACCTATACTTATCACTATTATCATTTTTCCTCAATTTGCAGTCCCCTCTATGTTTGTGTACCCGGCGTGCGACACCCAATTCTACACCAATTACCACGAACAGAGCCACGTTTACACTGGCTATGTATCACCCAATTTCACAACATACATCAAGATTGCCCCACAGAATTTCAAATTCTCAGGAGACCTCAAACTAATGGTCAGTTGAATAAAGATCCCTATATAAATAAACTTTATTAGCAATTATGAAAAGTAATAATACTAGTAATGTTGTAAAGTAAAATCATAATGACAGGCGCTAACGCTCTTAGCAGTTACAGTAGTGTAGTATACATATTTTGCTCAAGCAAATCTTTTGTAGTTTAATTAATCTATCACGATTATTAAAACTCGTTCAAGATATTAACTGAATATATTTTAGTACAGTTTATTATAAAAAGCTTATTCATATAGCATTGTATTCTGTTAGCTTTATCTTCACTTCGTTTATGATTAATTCATCCAAAGACTTATCTTGTGTGTTTGGACCTGCAGATAAATAATCAAGAGATCAGTATCTGCGCCAGCAGAGAGAGTGTGAATGTAATTAGTACTGCTGATGACTACACATGCCAAGAAGGAAGCTCCGACTTAGAATGGCAGGAACTGTGTGGACGATATGTGGAATATTGTAACCCAATCTACTTATCTGTAACTGGCAAACCAAGTATTGGAAATTTGTGCCAAGGTAAGCTGATTAATGGTCCCAGAGGTAATTAGTGAAGTATCTGAATAATGATTAATTTTTATGCTTTGATCTGATAGTCATTAATGTTCATGGTTATCACAGAAAAACATAAAAGCATATTCAGTCCTAGTATACAAACACCCAAGGTAAGACCACCTGAAAAACACAGTTTGAAAAATAAAACAGAAGGCAGAAAAGTAGAGCTATAAAAATATATGGAAGCTGTCTCATAAAAGATTGAACACCTTTAAAAATTAAACACCATTGAAATAAGATTTATAATTATCAACTTTAAAAGCTACTCCCAAAAGCTGTTGAGGTTAAAAGCTACTCCCAAGAATTTTTGAGGTTGAAAGCTATTCCCAAGAGTTGTCGAGGTTGAAGGCTACTCCCAAGAGTTCCAGTAGTTAAAAAAAGCCATGCTGAATCATAAAAAAAACACGAAGCTAAAGGCATACCATTAAAATAATAAAAATCAGTGATACACCACAAGATCAGGGTGCCCATGAGCGAGACGTGCGTGTGTACAGTCCACAGTATATGGAGGATCATTTTATAGCGGTGATAACTAGTGTAAAGAGGAGGTTAACACCCAAATCCTATTATTATTATTTATAATTTATTATACTCATGGCTATATATCGTCAGGGTCATAGGGTGCATAGGGGCATTTTGCACCAGCGGCTAAAAGAGCAGTATGAAAGTCACTGTAGACAGCAATCAAGACGAATGTAGTGAGGATAATATGGCGTTCTGCAGTGCATACTGAAGATATAATGATAGCTGGATACTCCACCTCTGTGTTTCCACTCATAACATGAGCCGAATCATGTTTGAAACAATTAGTCGAAACCGTTACAGGATTATTATACGTATTAATGGAAGGTGCTAAACCCGTAATAGAGTAATTATTCAGTATTACATGGCAGAGGTGCAAAATGGGACAGGGAAAGGTGCAGATGTTGAGGGAAGAACATTTGTAGTTGTAAAATAAATTGGTGTAGATGAGCGTGTCTGTATTAAAATGGGATGATCAGAGAGCAAGGCAGACAAAGTAAGCATGCCAAGGTACTGCATAAGGTGAGGAAATGCACATGTGCAACAACTGGGTATGTTTACTTGACGGGAAGACAGTCTCTCATCCTTACAGAACTATAAACACAAGATAGTGGAAGATAAGGTAATCAGTCCCTTAGTCCCAGGTGTTGCATATGTATCTAATGCTTCATCTTGTTGGTATTGTATACCATTATATTAATGACGCTTTAAAAGGCGCCTGAAATGAAGTTGAAATGCTCTTTGGTAAACAGGACAATCGATCATATGTTATTAGACAGTCAGGTTAGCTTGACAATCCTTGCAGTGGCCTCAGGTACCTCCCCACGAGATGACCATGTGCGATTCGTGCGTGTCCAATGCAAAGTGAGGTCATTTTCCATCAGAGCTGTAGACGGCCAAAAGCCAATTGTGGTTTTATTCAATACAGTTTACGGGTTACTAATAAGAAAAACGATCTCAAAAAGGTTGACATAGGTTTGTTAAGTAGTCGGAAATTGGCAAATGCCCTGGAAGATTAAAAAGTCAGAAACTGCGGAACACGCTGAAACGTCTGCAAGTTTATTTCCCCAAACTCCTGCGTGACCAGGGGCTCAACAGAAGACAACCTTCAAGCGCATGTTAAAGTTTCAGCACAGTCAACCTTTAACGTAAACGATGATGGGATGCGAGTGCACTTTGAAATCCTGAAACTGCAAGAGTGACAGACACGGTAGTAATGTAAAGAATAACAAAAAAAGCATAGCATTCTGTACTGAAGAAAGTAGAATCTTGAAATAGTCTTGTGCCATGAAATCACTAAAAATAGAAGCAGCATTATGGCGAGGGGCGGCAAAAAAATAAAGGTTGTTAAGGATATGTATAGGTAAGGTAACCCTTATCCTATGGAAGACTAAGCGTTCATTCTTCACGGGCAGTGAAACCACAGCAGCATAGAAAAGGCTTTTCCTCTTGTCAAAGGTTAAATAATAGATTTAATAGAATATAGAAATTTATGAAGTATAAAAACTAAAATAGCAACTTTGTCTCTAATCTTTGGATTACTTTTTCCCTCAGATGAAAAGTGTGAATACCCAAATCAAGTTCAGTTCGAGATACGTCATGATGGTATGACGTGTGGGGCATGGCATGCTACACCATACTTTATGTTGTTGCTTTTACTGGGGACCATCATCGTATATTTCATGCCTACCTAACGCCTTCAAGAGTACTTCAAATTATGTTCACCTATTTCCAGTTCACTTTTTAAAGCCTTATACTGTGGCTTACCCATATTACCGGCCATACGTCGCATTATTTTTCGTAAATAAATGTGCCTAGAGTTATACTTATCGTCTTATGAACTCATACTACAAATGGTAGGTAAGAGCATAAGAAGAAAGGAGCACTGCCGGATACCTGCTAACCCATTCTCGAGATGGCCTGAAATCCCACCCTTCTCACTGCAGTAGGCCTGCTGGCCCATGCTAAGCAGGTCTTACACCCAATATAACCTTTCTATATCTAAATTTTCCAACTTTGAACCCATTGCTGCGAGTCCTGTCTTGGTTAAATATGTGTAGCACGTTATTTATATCCCTTATATTTATTCTTGGCTCTGTATAATCCTATGGGTTTGGTACTCCCCTCCCAAATATAATAATGTAGATTAGTGGAATAAATATACGAGCGGAAAGGGTTGGATCTAAGAAGAATCTTCTTGACATGGGCCAGTGAGCTTACTGCTGAGCTCACAGGATGTGAAAACACTGCTTTTATTGACTACTAATGCAGAAAACCCCAATTTACTCCTATTTGTGAGGCCTGAAAATATAACCCCCACGTTTTAAGGCAAGGGGTAAGCAAAAATCTGAATATTTGAGATAGTGTACGTCGTCATAAGTTTCTTTGTCCTACGTACGGGTTATTTGTGTATTTTTCCAGTCACGATGTTCTTTTTTATTCTTTATACCCCTGCATCTTATGACTTGGTACCACTCTTGGCCGGTAATATACGGTATATCTGGCAGGTTATTGACTTACCTTTAATTATTACTTAAAATTTTAAGGCCCTTGCCCTTCCCTTTTCTAAGGTAAGGTCATTTAAAATTTTATTCCATAAAAAAGTATTTATACTTAAAGACATCCAGTTACTATTATTATATTGACAAGACAGCGTTAAATCCCAGTGAGTCAGAGCACCAAGCTAGTTACTAGTTTGGCCATTAAAGCTTTTTCCAAATTTGTTGAACTACCTCATTGCTTTCAGCCCTAAATTCCGATTTATAACGCCACATTGAAAATTCCGATTATTAATTTTGTGACCACTACTTCCGTTAGTAATAATTTATATGTATCTTTTCTTGAGCTTTTATTTATATACACGAATTTGGCAGCTTGTGTAAATATGCATTGCAGCTTTTGGAAGTTTTTAATATTCAACCTTTGTGATTTTGCTTTATAAGTAAAATCATCAACATTAAATGTATGGAAGTGGTGTGGCGCAGTGCGTTTCACTATCAGTCATGTTAAGCATTGTTGGGTCAGTTCAGTAACTGGATGAGTAAACACGTGAATAGTGCTTCATCCTTGGTTAAGGCATCTTCAGCAACTCCAGGGCTTTTTCTTCCTACAGAGGACAGGAAGGTACTGTATTAAGGATTCAACAGCTGTTATTTGTATGTGATTGATGTAAATTTTATAATTATGAACAACTGATAGCGAAAGAATTGAGCTTTGATACTAGTTCTTGTATACAGGTTTTATACAATTATCAGTAAAATGTATGTATTTGGAGGCTTTCCTTTACCGGTTAGTCAAGGCTATATGCAATATTCCTTAAATACTTTTACGTTGCAATACTTTTTTTATTCTTCTCTTGCCAGTGACTTGATCCCCGGACCTGGGTGGCAAGAGCTGCGACTTTCACCACAAAGTTATAGCAACTGAGGGTTAAGTTGCAGACAAGAGAAGAAATGTTAACCTACCAATGACTTCACGAAGTCATTGTTTTGAGTCTTATCCCACTTAAAAGGGGTTGCCACTATTAATGAATTCATGGAGTAGCATTAAATACGGAGGAGCCATACAATGACGAAAGAATCATGCTTTATCCTAGGGACGGGTAGCTTCAATTCCTTGGAACAAGAGCCCCTCATTGGCCTTGATTCAATTTTAGGTACGCTCTTTCCCATGAATATAATAATTAAGCGTATGATTAAAGTGTCGAAAGTAAATGAGAAACTTACAATCTACTGTTTCTATATGCACCAAGAGATGTGCATCTCAATGCACCAAGTGTGTATGTTTACATACATCGAGAGGTGTGCATCTCCATATATACCGAGAAGTATCGATACACTACCTAGAAGCGTGTGTCTATACGATATATACCGAGAAGTGTGGAAACTCAGTGTATATGCACTAATAGGTGTGTGTATATACGCTGAGAGTTTTAACTTATTTTAGGGATTACAGCATCCTCGACTGTTGGTTGGTTGGTTTATTAGGTTTAAAACCTATCGATTACAAGAGGGTTACTAAGAATCCATGTCACTTGTACATCACCAGTCAAGGATACTTTAATCCTTATTTTTCTTTTTAACACGTCGGCCGTCTCCCACCGAGACAGGGTGGCCAAAAAAAAGAAACACTTTCACTTTACTGTAGGTGATCGACTTTAAACCAAATGTCCTTCAGTGGAGCTACCCTCTCCCTTCTCGGATCGAATGTGATTGACTCTCATTCCTGGTTCTACTGTACGCAACTGTTATGGGCTTATGAGCCCCATGAATTGTACGGAACCTAACACTATTATACGGTGGTAAAGAATGGTATTCTCATCAAGATGGCACACTATTAGTACCGAATATTCACATCGGTGTTATTTTCAAGTTCAATTTGTACCGTAGTTTTATACCTATCTTTCTTTAGACTTCTCGTGAAAACTTATCCTTTGTCGAGGTGAGTCTCGTTTCTCCTCTTCCTAGGATTGAGCCTGAATATTCCCCTAAGAAGATTTTTTGTTAAATCCAACTAATAGATGAATAGAAATCGCCCTCCAAAAGTGTTTTTGTGCTCCTCAGTAGTTTTGTGGTGGCTGTTATTCTACCGAAGGGTCGCTTGACGCGACCCTTCAGTGAGACAACAGGTGGCCATCTGGCAGGGCCTCTGATGGCGGAAATAGTACTGTGGATCTACGAGTAGCAAACGAATGTGTTTCCCGGCATTTATTCCGATTTCCCTGTTGCCATTATTAGCTGAAACTAGATTGCACAGTTGGTGCTATTGTCTAAACAGAGTTTTACCAGGCCTTGCTCATTCAGCTATGTAGGCACCATCCTGGCATTAGGTGTGAACTACTCTAGGGAGGCTCCTTGATGCTGGTGAGGGGCTCTTGATCCAGGAACGTAGACCTATATTTTCCTTCCTTTAACTGAACCTACGAGTTTAGCACTTCCTGATGAATGACACAATACCAGTCTTCTGTATCCCCAGTAACTGAGACACCCTCTATTGACCCCCAAGTAGACATGGACTCTCTTCAGAATTAGGAATCACGAACAATCACATTTCCTGAACTATGTACTGGTGTTTTTCGTATACCTTCTAACCCGCGCTTCACCTTCACCATGGAACCGGCTTACGTAGCCACGATTCACGATCATTCGCTCTCAGCTATCTGTCAAAAACATCAACGACGTTGACTCACTTTGCTCACAGTCTAGGAAACTCCACCCGTTGAGAGCTTTTGAGCCAAGGAATTGGAACTCGCCCTCACTTCCTTTGAATCGAATATGAATGCCTACCTTTCCCCTAGGAAATATATGACCCCAACGGGTTTAGAGCTCCCCATGAATGTAATAACGATCCCCATAAAAAAATCTTAAAAAAAAAAAAAAAAAAAAAAAAACTCATGACCTCCGTCGAGGCAATACGTCACACTCCATACAGTACTATCTACAATAAGTCGATGGATATGGGCCAGTTAGCAGAGATCTGGAAGACAGCAGCAAGGTGAGACACTGCAATATAAAGGGTCCAGGAGTTTGCCAGTCGCAGAAATGGTAAATGTTAGTAGAACATTACCAGTGATGTACACTCACGGCTAAAAGATGAGCTTTCTCGCTTGCAGCATCCACTAATAACATAGCTGAAGCAGCCTTTTCCATGGTGGGAATTGTCCCAACTGGAGTTTGTGTACCACAGTTTCAGCCAAGTCTCGCCTGTGCTGACATGGTATTCCACGCACTAATGAAGCTGGCCTCATCCAGCCCTGGTAGATTGCACATATGTTCTGGCGGAATTTCCTTCGCTAGCTCGATGTATCCATTGGAGGATAAGAAGACTGGCAAAACAATTTGACAGGTTGTACGCATGTTTAGTCCGTTAAACCTGATTGGAATGTGGGCGTCTCCTGCCAAGACAGGGTGATCCTAAGAAAATATTTGCCATCATTCATTCAATCTCTCTTTTGCCAGTGCTGACATTACAGATTATCCTCCGACTGCAGGGTAAAGCTCTAAAGAAATTAAGGAGTACTAAAAAATGCTCAAATTAACGACGTGTAGGTAAGTGGACATTTCATAGGCTGTTGTTGCCAAGGACATTTACAAGACAGCATCCATTAGGTAAAAATTATTGCTTCTCTATATAGTCCAATGAGATGAGAACCATTTTTTCAGTCATTTCACGTCGGTGGCTATTTTTATTACTTTCATTATTACATTTAAGAGGGAAGAAATAAGCTTGCAGGGATCTGGGGAATGGGAAGCAATCAGATTTAAATAAAATCTTTACTCCTAGGAAGGGCAAGGTAGCAAGGGATCAAGAACCCCTCAGCATCAAGGAGCCTCCCTTGAGGATTTCAGAGATACTTTAAAGCCGAAGGCGGCTCAAGGAACTGGAGCTTTCTTTCCCCTCCTCAGATCAAACCTTATCTCCCATTTCAAGAGTGTGTGACACCTACGGAATGTAATAAAATTTAACACCTTCCTACAAAAGCAGATTTATCCAAAGAAAGCTGAAGACCTGTACACCCAACAGGATACTGACACTAACTGCCTTCGTAGATAGGTCGACATTCGACAATGGAGTCTAATGTCACCAAACAGCATGGTCATTCAGCTTTCATAGTACACTACTTCCAAACATCTATAATATAATTAAAGGTAATAATGAGGTCATTGTTCAGTAGTATCCCATATGACAAGGTTATCTTAGATAATAAAAAAATATACAGAGACGGGATTAGTCTCATACTATACTGATGTCCTGGGAGCTTATTCATGATCAATGCTACGTTTTCAACACAAACAGGCAAGTGATAAACAATGAATTATTCATGGATTAATGCGACCTTTTCAACAGAAATTAATCAGGTGATAGGTTAGGTTAGGTAAGGTTTGTCAAGAAACAGGATAAGTGTTTCCTGACGCGGGTCTTAGTCAGATGACCCGCCGTTGGAGCTTTTGGTCATCTGACCAAGGCCTTACATTGGCTTACCGGTCCACCTCTTTAAAAATTATGAATATATATTAGAGGTGATAAACAATAAATTTTCACTATTAAAAATTTTGAAAAATGAAATACGATTATCCAGATACAATATTTGTTACATGGTAAAATTAAAATAATATCGTCTGCATTAACTCTTCTATTTCAATATGACACAAAGAGATAATATTATGCAATCATTTTATATACTACATGCTTCAAGGAAAACTATTTGCCTGAATAAAAATCCTACCAATGACTACAACTGCACCTTAATATCTTTACTAATACACATATATGTGCATCATTTACTTCGTGAATAAAAAAAATTAAAGGATTCACTTAAGACTTCTATAAGTCATCCCATTATATTAAGAACAAAGCTTCATTCAATATTATATGAAAATCTTTCATTCATAATACTGTCACTACAATTACTACTCATAAACTTTTTTCCCTTTCTATCATAAAAAATCATCTATTAATATTAGAAAAAAATCATAAAACTTAATCTTTAACAGCTCAATACACTATTTGAAAAATATAATAAAAATTACTAAATGTTATTGAAAACCATGGGTAGGTTTTCTTGATGCATAACATGTTCTATTAAAACTCCCTTTTCTTTCTTCTGTTGCAATGACTTGGGATTTTTGGTCTACTGTAACTGACTGAAAAATAGATAAAAAAAATAAATGAAAAAGGTGCCCAATTATTTTTAATATATACATGTTTGATATGCAAACTCATAAGAACTGGAAGAAGCACTATACACGCCTCGTGACTAGATACTGCCCAATCACTGAGGGAAATCTGAAACCGGCTAATCACTGAAGATTCAAATACCGCCTAGTCACTTAGGGAAAAATTTGTCCTGGCAATCGCTACAGACAAGATCGAGCTCAATCTCTGGAGGGGCAGATACTATCTAGTCATTGTGGGCAGGTAGATAATATAATGCCATACTCAATTTACGGGCATCCATTTATAATTTTATTGTCCGGACTACAAAAATGATTTGCAATTTTAATAATATTACTGCAATACAAAAAATTATGTATTTTCTCACCTAGCTTCCTTCCATTTGGTTACATACATGTCACAACCTCTATTGCATGTTTCTGCAAGATCTGGAGAATTTGCATACTTCCTTCCGCATCCTATAAAAAAAAAAGTACGTGATAAATGAAATAAAAATGGCAATAACACAAACTAATCGCATTGAAATAAGTACACGTGGGATTTAAAAAGTAAAATATTAGTGATAAATACATTATATAAAAAAATGCACACAAACTAATCGCATTAAGCGAAAGTGGGATTTTTTACATTTATATTTTTATTTATATTTTTCATACTTTAATGTTATAAACTATAAAGAGTAGTTCCAATCTCATGGCATGTTAGGCTCAAAGTACAACAAAATGCAAATACGAACCTACGTAAGAATACCAAAGACGACGCTATGTAATAAAAGTTATTTTCACGAACAAACGCACATAGTCAACGTCAAAATGAGAAACCCCTAAAACTTTCCAGTTCCCTTTCCCCCTCAAGGAAGGTTCTTGGATGCTAATGAGGGGCTCTTGATCGAAGGAATTCGACTTGTTCTCCTCTTCCTTGGATCGAACATGACTGCCTCCCATTTTCCAGGAGCTGAATGACCCCTATGGGTCAATGTAAATGTAATAATAATTATTATTATTATTAATTAATAATAATAAAAGTGTTGTTCCCTATAGGCACCCCTGTAATTAAAATCCTTAGCTTGATTGGAAGGCCAAAGCACGGGCAGTTAAAAATGTTCTCTACAGTTAGCAGTACACCATTAGTCACGCAGAGGGAACAATCAAGCAGGTAGTTATGTGTATGTGTACATCCACAATCTATAGAGTTCAGTGACTATTCCTGTTAGAGTAGGCTAGGCAGGATTCAACTATACAATAGTGAATTATGTATAATTTAAAGAAGATAGCTTAGGATGCTTAGTTTTGGTGAAAATTTAAAATTTTCACATCTTGTTGATTCACGCGAAAATATGTATATAAGTAAAAAATAGTTTATTTTTAAGAAAATTAGATTATACAGCTCTGGCTATAAAGTGCCCAGCTAACTAATTTGCTGAAATTAGCTTCATGCAGTTAACTAATCAAATTATTATAACGTTTTTTTTTCATAACGTAAACTCCTTAGGTATAGCAAACCTTCAATTTCCATAACTTTACATT
This sequence comes from Cherax quadricarinatus, assembly GCF_038502225.1. NCBI lineage: Eukaryota > Metazoa > Arthropoda > Malacostraca > Decapoda > Parastacidae > Cherax > Cherax quadricarinatus. The sequence goes on from NC_091328.1 coordinate 17,284,422, forward strand.
GTCAATTAAAGGTGTACCAAAATATCGGTATTGATATCGATGGGTATCAGTTAATCTTGATAATATTGGTATCCACCTAGAATTGAGTATCGGCATCGGCCTAATTCTGAGTATCGGTATCGGCCTACACTTTAGCATATGTACAGACTGCATAGCGGTATAGGCCTAAGGCTTTATCGGTATATGCCTAAGGTTGCGTATCGGTATAAGCCTAAAACTGAGTATCGGTATCAGTATTGCTGGGTATCCCCTAATTTTGATGGTATCGGCATCATGCAAAAACTGAGTAGGAGTATGGACAAAAATTTTGGTATCGTCTCAGCCCTACTGTTAGTGCAAATATCTTAAAAGAAATGCATAATGAAAAGTTCTTTACGATATTGATAAAATCATGCAATCACTTACATCCCCAAAAAAACTATGTATTACTTTTTATTAACCATACCTTCATAACATATATAAAGATCAAGAGATGCAACGTCCTCAACAATCTCACTGGCATCATCATGAAGAAAAGAACCCAACTTGCTGCAACCTTCCTCGCAAGCCATCTGTTTGATCAGCTGAAAAATATATAGACAATCAGTATATATCAACATACTACTGATATTTGTGGTGAGTGTAGCTATGGGGGTTGTAATCTTTGTGTGGTGATAGTGGAATGTGATAGTGGACTGGTGAGTGTGATAGTAGCCGTGGAGATTGTGGAGTGATGGGAGGTACTAACAGCGATTGTGATGTAGTAATTGTGGTGGTGTGCCGGTGGTGATTGTGGTGGGGTAATTATGGCGGGATGGTGATAATTGTACGATAGCGATCGTGGGGAGGAATGTTGTGGAAAATACTGTATATATTTTCCAGAAATACAATAGTTATATGTAAATAGATGGCCATACTGTATTTAATAAATTTTATGTCATAGAAAATGGAAAGCCTGCGTCTGCGCAGGAGAGTCGCCATTGTTAATTTGAATTGAACAGAACGTTAGAGTCAATGGGAAGAATTTTTCGTGCTCTAAAGGTTAAAATTGGGCTGACACCTCTCAATTATTATTATTATAATCAAGGGGAAGCGCTAAACCCGGAGGATTATACAGCGCCTGGGGGGGATGTGGAAGGCATTCAGGCTTAATTCGGGGAACTGGAGCACAGATCCAATTCCCTAAATCAAGAGCCCCTCACCAACATCAAGGAACCTTCCTTGAGGGGACCTCTCAAATAGGAGGCGAAATTGTTGGATGTGCATTCCTGCATAATTTGAGTATCAGGCGACTGGACAAGACAGCTCCAGGAACCTCAGATAAGTCTGTTTATGTTTAATTCTGGCCAGTAATTTCATAAATTTAGACTGTGAGGTTTTCTGGGTATAATACACCTTAATCTCCAGTCAAATTGGTGAGTGTTATGATAAAGATATTCTCCTTCTGTTATGTATATGTGTATATAATCATTTATTATTTTTAATATACAGTCCACAAATTTATATATTTACCAGCATTCCTGGTGATGTATATTTCATTTATAATTAATAGGTCCAGAGCAACTTGTGGATATGACAGTGGTAGGTATCGAAGGGGGACATTTTTTGCGACCTAGGTGTCCGAAATTCCTACTTGTCTATGTAACATTGATAAATAATAATTATCTTTGTTATTTACTGGTATGTACATTATGAGTTACATCCAGATAAATGTAATTTTCCACAAATGTGACTGATGGCAGAAGTGGTATTCCTAGTTATTACTTCATATTCATGAGGGGGTGATAGACCCATGTGGGTCATATAGAGCCTGGAGAATAAAATTTGATCCAAGGAATGGAAGGCTAGCTCTAATTCCAAGGGACCCCAGTGAGGAGATTGATTAAAGTAAAACTCCTATATATACACACATACTCTTCAATAAACATACTCTCTATGTAAAGATTTATTTATAGTACGAGAAATTAGGATATTTTTATTACGGAGTCATTATGGAACTACTTTTTTTCGCATTCGAGTCCAAATTGACGCAGGGTGAGAATAATCCTGTTGACAGCTTACATTTTTTTTTTGTCTGCATCAGCTGGCGATGCAGTATGCGAAATTAGGCTACTGTAACATGATATTTTTAAGACTGTCCAATATTATGGTATTGCTATTTTTATTTTTTGGATCAGAGTCGTTTTGAGGTAGGGCGAGAATAATTTTGCTGATAAAGTTCGCACTTTGTTGAAATCTACATTAGCTGGCGATATAGACGCCCAGGTATTTGTAGCCCCTGGATCAAGAAACCTTCACTGGGACCATGACATCCTCGCCAACTGATGGGATGCCCTCTATAAATCCCATAATTGTATATAAATGGTTATAATACGAATATGAACGCAGGCACATTACACTAATATTTGGGGACGTTATACTTAATTGAAAATATAACTCCGGAGTAATAATTAACACTAACCTTTTATTCTTTATTGATCACTTCAACATTGCAGTTTATATTAATTATGTTCACAAACAATGGTAAACATATATAGGTCACTAGATTTTCAAGTATTCAAATGTAAAAAATGCTCTCATGGGGAAGAGCCAAATCCATAAGGGTCATTTATGGGGAAGCACTAAATTCCTAAAGGGTATGCAACGCCTAAGGATTGGGAAGTAATAAGGTGTGATTCGAGGAAGTTAAGGGTAGCTGCACTTCCTTGGATCTAAAGACTTACTCAAGAATAAATCTCCACTGAACATAAAAACGAAAGAGCACTGCAGCAGGCCTACTGGTACACGGTAGGCAAGTCCAGTTCATCATTGTCCTCATCGCTCACGGGCCATGTGGACGTCCTGCGCAGACGCTCCTGATTGAGTTGGCTTTTGCGCAGTTTACCTGTTTTCACTTGGATATCAAAATGGCGGAAGGTACAGGACGGAGAATAAATACTGTCTGCATTGAGCTGGTTCGTGGTACATTAAGTGGCGCTACGATGAACGTCCTTCTCCCTGGCATCATCAGGGATGCATATGGTATTCCCAATGAGGAATTGTATGGCATCTCTCTTAATGGTTTAACAAGAATCTTCGTGAAATTTGTACGAGCCGGCTTCTACACAAGAATTGTCGAGCATTACCAGGAACAACGCGTGAGTGTGAATTCAGCGGTGGATGTCGTTTCACATGGGTGAAGGTATGAAATGTACCCTTCGAGGCTACGGCATATGGTCTACAGGAGTTTTTCAGCAGTTATGGGACAGTGCATTCTGCAACCATGGGAGTGTGGAGGGATGGTCCGTATGAAGGGCTGCCGGAGGGTTCTTACACCCTCAAAATGTCTTTAACAAGGCCTATACCATCCTATGTTACGATGACCGGTAATAGAACATAGGTTTTTGTGTATTATGCTGGTCAGAGGAAAATATGTCGTTTGTGTAGCTCTTATGAGCACATGACAGCCCAGTGTCCTAGGAGGCAGGCTCCTTGAGTTCTGGGGACTCCAACTGTGATTCAGCAGCCGTGTGATTTGGTGCCTGGCTCTGGTGCTTCCGGAGGACGGAGAACTGACCTCTGGAGCGAGGAGGTCGAAAGGGAGGTGGCGGCGGCGGCGGCAGAGACGTGTGTCACTCTCTCAGGGGCGTCGGGGAAGACGAAGGTGACATCTGAGGAGTCTTTAGTCCAGGAAGCTTCGACCCAGGATGGGTTATTGGAGGATGTGATCAAGGATTTTCTGGATGTGGAGGAGCCCTGTGCAGGTGTCCTCAGTTTATGTGAGGATGGAGCACTGGAGGGACAACAAAACGTGGAGGAAGCCTTGAGTAAGAAAGGACTGGAGCGTGTGGTGGTCGTGGAGGTACACCAGGAGGATTCGCCTGATGGTGATATGTGCCACAAGGCACGATAATGTAGTAATTCTAGGAGACTTTAACTTTAATCATATTGATTGGAATTTCTTGACTGGGAATTTAGAATCATACGACTTCTTAGAAGTAGTTCAGGATTGTTTTTTGAAGCAGTTTGTGACAGAACCTACAAGGGGTAATAACCTGCTTGACTTAGTTCTGGCAAACAATGAATCCCTTGTTAATAATTTAGAAGTTTCAGAAGAACTGGGTGCTAGCGACCACAAATCAATTACATTTAGAATTGAATGGAAGTATGATAGTAGGGATAACTCAGTAACAGTCCCAGATTTTCGCTTAGCAGATTACGATGGGCTTAGAGAACACTTATCATCTGTTGACTGGGGTAACGAAGAGAGCTATCAGTATGACAGTTGTCTGAACACAATACATGCTGCTCAAAGAACGTTTATCCCTTATAAAGAAATTAGATCAAATAGAAATGACCCAAAATGGATGAATAATAGGCTGAAATATCTACTAGGGCATAAGAAAGGAATTTATAGGCGTATCAAAAGAGGCGAGGGTCATCATATGAATCAGTATATTGACATTAAGAGGGACATTAAAAAGGGGATAAGAAAAGCTAAAAGGGACTATGAAATTAAAGTTGCTAGGGATTCTAAAACTAACCCAAAAAGTTTTTTCCAGGTATATAGAACAAAAGTCAGAGATAAGATAGGTCCCCTTAAAAATAACTATGGGCATCTTACTGACAAAGAGAATGAAATGTGCTCGATTTTAAATAATTCTTTTCTCTCGGTTTTTACACAGGAAGACAATAATAATATTCCGGTAATTAATTTTTATAGTGGGCCAGAAGAAGATAAATTATGTAACATCACAGTCACTAGTGAAATGGTTGTGAAGCAGATAGACCGACTGAAGCAAAATAAGTCACCGGGTCCTGATGAGGTTTTTTTCCAGGGTTCTAAAGGAATGCAAAATGGAAGTCTGTGAACCATTAACTAATATTTTTAATTTATCTCTTCAAACAGGTGTAGTGTCTGATATGTGGAAGATGGCTAATGTAATTCCTATTTTTAAAACAGGGGACAAGTCGTTACCGTCAAATTACCGCCCAATAAGCCTGACCTCAATTGTAGGCAAATTACTAGAGTCAATTATAGCTGAGATTATAAGAAGCCATCTCGATAAGCATAGCTTGATTAATGATACTCAGCATGGATTCACAAGAGGCCGGTCTTGTCTAACTAATTTATTAACTTTCTTCAGTAAAGCTTTTGAGGCTGTTGACCACAATAAAGAATTTGATATTGTTTACTTAGATTTTAGTAAGGCATTTGATAGAGTTCCGCACCAAAGACTGTTGAAGAAAGTAGCAGCTCATGGCATTGGGGGAAGGGTGCTCTCGTGGATCGAATCATGGCTCACAGACAGGAAGCAGAGAGTGTCCATAAATGGGGTTAAATCCGAGTGGGGATCAGTAACAAGTGGCGTTCCACAGGGATCAGTCTTGGGCCCGTTGTTGTTTATAATATATATCAATGATCTTGATGAAGGAATTACTAGTGATATGAGCAAATTCGCCGATGACACGAAGATAGGTAGGATAATTGATTCAAACGTAGATGTTAGGGAACTTCAGGAGGATTTAGACAAACTCTACTCTTGGTCAGAAAAGTGGCAGATGCAGTTCAATGTAGATAAATGCAAGGTTCTGAAGCTCGGGAGTGTCCATAACCCTAGCACTTATAAGTTAAATAATGTAGAACTTAGCCATACAGATTGCAAAAAGGACTTGGGGGTTATGGTAAGCAGCAACCTTAAACCAAGACAGCAATGCCTAAGCGTACGTAATAAGGCAAATAGATTACTGGGATTTATATCAAGAAGTGTAAGCAACAGAAGTCCAGAGGTCATACTGCAGCTTTATACATCATTAGTAAGGCCTCACCTAGATTATGCAACTCAGTTCTGGTCTCCATATTACAGAATGGACATAAATTCGTTAGAAAACATTCAGCGTAGGATGACTAAATTAATACATAGCATTAGAAATCTTCCTTATGAAGAAAGATTGAAGACTCTTAAGTTACATTCACTTGTTAGACGAAGAATGAGGGGAGACCTGATCGAAGTGTATAAGTGGAAGATAGGTATTAATAGGGGGGATATTAACAAGGTCTTGAGGATATCTCTCTAAGAGAGAACCCGCAGTAATGGATTTAAATTAGATAAGTTTAGATTTAGAAAGGACATAGGAAAGTATTGGTTTGGAAATAGGGTAGTTGATGAGTGGAACAGTCTACCTAGTTGGGTTATTGAGGCTAGGACTTTGGGTAGTTTCAAATTTAGGTTGGATAAGTACATGAGTGGGAGGGGTTGGATTTGAGAGGGACTTGCACATCGGAGCTTGTTTCTTGTGTGGCATTGAAAATTGGGTTGGTCAAATGTTTGTTAGTGGGATGAATTGTAAAGGACCTGCCTAGTATGGGCCAACAGGCCTGCTGCAGTGTTCCTCCTTTCTTATGTTCTTATGAAAAGAACTGCTGCGTCAGAGATAGACGAGGTCATCACCCCGGGGCAGAGGCCTGGGAAGAAGTCATGGGCAGCGGTGGTGGAGCCGATGTCTCATAGTGGTAGAGGCGCGCCTGAGTTGCACAGTGGGAGAGGGAGGGGGGAGGTGACTGTACAGGAAAAATCGAGTGACAAAGGTACACGCAATGTGAAAAGTGCAGTGAGTAAATCCCAGCGGCATAGGGGAAAGCCGCCCATTCTATAAATTTCAGATGTGTCACACTTAATGTTAATGGCCTTAAGACAGAGGTCAAGAAAGTTTGGTTGGCGTGGTTTTTACGGCGGTTTGATGTCGACATTTGTTTTTTGGAAGAGCACAATCACAGGGCTGGATGTGAGTTGAGGGTGAAAGGATATCAGATGTATGTTAGCAGTGGTTTGCAATTGAAAGGTGGGGTAGCAGTGGCGGTAAAGGAGACCAGCCCCTTGAATGTCATGGGTTGGGAAGAGGGGGGGGGGGTGGGAGGGTCGTGAGGGTGGATGGTGTCTGGGGTGAGAGTCGGGCTAGCAATACCAGGGTAAAAGTAGATTTTGTCAGGGAGGTATTGCTGTATCACTTGAGAGGTTTGCCTGCTATAACAGTAATAGGAGGTGATTGGAATTTTGTGATACGGAGTAGTGATGTCGAACGGAGAGGGGCGGGTTGTGTGTTGAGTGTTCTGAGGGATGTATTGCGAGATATTGGGGTTGTTGATGTGGAGGGGAGGGGGGAAACCTAGTGGAGCACAAGTTCGTCCGTAGGGGATATGAGGTGCGATTGGACAGAATCTATATTAAGCAGGGTATAGATGTTGTGAGGGTGCAAACCTTCGATGTGGGGTTTTCTTATCACAGGGCGGTAATAGCAGATCTGATGTGGGATGGAGTAGTGCATATTTATTCTGGGTACTGGAAATTAAATGTAAGGCTTCTTAAGGAGGAGGGGGAGGGGCCTTTTTTCAGTGATTGGTGGTTGCATTTTTGGGAGGCTAGGGATAGGGAGATAGATCTGTTAGATTGGTGGGAAATGGAGGCCAAACCTGAGATAGCAAATTTTTTTAAGGTTAGGGGACGAAAAGAGGCGAGGTGGCGTTCTGGGTTGCAAAATTATCTGGAGGGACAGTTGCAAGACTTATGATGGGGGAGGTGGTAGGAGGGATGACATGGCTAGTCTTCGGAGTAGAATAGCTGAATTACACAATGATAGGTTTGATGCAATCAGGGTTAAGGCGGGGTTAGAGGATGTATTGTGGGGTGATAAGCCGTCCGGGTTTGTTTTACATAAATTTCGAGACCGACAGACGGTAACCGCCATTCTACAATTGGAGACAAGCCCAGGGGTGGGAGGGTATCCAGAGGGTTGGGTCCTATCCAACACGGAAAGTATGAGTCTCTATGCTGATAGTTGGTTTAGGGAGAAATGGAGTAGGAGGGAGGGAGGTTCCTGGGAGGGAATTTTTGGAGGGGAGTTCCATAGTGTTTTAAGTGAGCAGGATAGAGTGGGGTTGGAGGGTGGAAGAGGCAGTTTTAGGGATGAGTACTGGGAAAACACCGGGGATAGACGGTATACCAAATGATTTTTATAGAGCACATTGGGGGTGTATTAGGTAATGCTTTGTTAGGGTATTGGATATGTTAACTAGTGGGAAGTTGGGCAAATCGCAAAGTACGGGTGTCATAGTTTTGGTGCCAAAGCAGAGAGGGTGAAGAGCTTATCGAGCAATATCTCTGATGTGCACAGATTAAAGGTTTTTGCGAAAATCTTAGGAAATAGACTGAAGAAGGTCATGGGGTCGGTGATACATGGGGGACAGTTTGGAATCCCGGGGAGTATGCGGGTTGGTCATGGACGTATTAGGGATTTCTTCGAGGGTAGTAGTAAGGGCGGTATTCTAGGTTTGGATTGGGAGAAAGCTTATGATTATGTGGATAGGGAATTTTTGATTGAGTATGGTGAGAATAGGTTTTGGAGGGATGGTGGTGGGATGGGTGAGGACATTGTATGCTGATGCATCGATGAGAGTACAGGTAAATGGTAGGTTGGGTAGTCCTGTAAGCATGGGGAGGGGTTTAAAGCAGCGGTGTCTGCTCTCCCAAATACTATTTGCATGTATGCAGAATCCTTTCTATGTTCTGGTTGATGGTGGGACAGGAAGGATGGGGGAGAGTGGAGGCTTTTGTGGGAATATTGTGGGTTATGTAGATGATACATCTGTTTTACTTAATGAGACAGAAGATTTAAGTAAAGTGGGAAGGGCACCTGAGATTTTTGGGAATGCTACTGGGATGAGAGTTAATAAGCAGAAATCACGGTTGCTGGAGGTAGGCACTTGGGTAGGCGGGACCTTGAGGGAGGAGTTTGGCTGGATAACTGTAGAAAGGCTCAAGATTTGTGGGATTTTGTATTTGGCAGATGCACAGGAGAGCAGAAGGGTTAATTCAGAAATGGTAATGGACAGAGCTTTGAGTAGGCTTAGGAGTCTCTGGGCCGGGGACGTAACCTTGCTTCAAATGGTTGTGGTGGTAAATACACTGATTTATAGTAAGGTGTGGGGAGTGGCGGAAATTTATCCCTTACGAAGTCAGGATATTATGGAATTACAAAGGAGAGTATTAAGGTATGTGTGGGGTTTTGGGAGGGCGTGGATGGGCAAAGATGTGGTAATGACTGCGGTAAAACAGGGAGGATTGGGACTGATGGCATTAGGATCTAGGGTGAAGGCGCTATATGTGAAGCAGAGGTATATTCGAGCAGGGGGGGAAAGGGGTCTTCGAGTGGGGGAGGTGATGGGGGATGTCCGCAAATGGTGGGGTGGCAGGGACTTAGTGGAGTGTGAAGATATGTTGAGGTTTATGTTAAAGGTTCGCAATGTTAAAAAACTCAAGGTAAAATGGCTGGTGGGAGTGAGTCGTCTTCAGGAATCACTGCAGGGGATGGCAGTGTATCCCACATATGATGGCGAGTGATATGGGTGGAATTTAGTAAACTAAGAATACAGGCAAGAGTGAGGGAATTAGTATATAGATTTCTTATGGGGACTTTGGCATCGAAAGAGGTGCTAAGACAAATGGGTTTTGTGAGAGAGGCGTCATACGGTTTTTGTGGGGAAGTTGAAACTGCTTTCCATGTAGTATATTTTTGTTCTGCTTTGGAGGTGGTAACATTGTGGTTGAAGAGGGTTTTCCTTTTATTGGGGGGGGGGGGTCAGATATGACCCCTTAGGGCTTTAATGTTAGATATGGGAGGGGTGCCCAACGAGGTGGGGAGGGCTATCAGATACGTAATAGTTGATTACTTGTGGAGGGAAACATTAGGATAAAAGCGTTGGCGGCGTGTTTTTATAGGACAGTGTGTAGGAACAAACATTTATATGGGGGACGGTGGGTAACTAGTTAACCGGAGGGATATCGTGGACTTACTGTTGAACGTTTACTCTGCTTGGTGACGGGGTGAGGAGGCAAGGGGTTGGTCTCTTCAGTGGTGTGTCCTCTTGGAGTGATTGGATGCCTGATGAGGAAGGTTGACTGGTTTGCAAGGTGTTTGATGTGGGTAAAGTTTATTTGCAGGGAGCCGTCGGGGGCTCCGGGGTATGCAGACCTTGTGAATTTTGTAAAACCACAGAGTTAAAAGTAGTATGTGATTTTCTGTTTATTTCTTTTATCGTTATAAGAACCATTTTATATAGGGGTTATATTCATATGTATATGTGAGGATATGCTTTATATATTCGAATCTGATGATAACTTTATCCTTGACATACGTCTTTTTTTTTATCGTATAATTGAAGTACATTATGAACTATGTACGAGAATATATGAGTATTTTATGGGGTTCATATATAACCTATTTGTATGGAAGGTCATATTATATATTAAATGTTAATTGGTAACATTAACTTTGTGTGTGTAGGTGTGTTTGTGGGAACCAATGTCTTAGGTATAGTTCTCCTTGATGTTGGTGAGGGGCTCTTGATTTAGGGAATTGGATCTGTGCTCCAGTTCCCCGAATTAAGCCTGAATGCCTTCCACATCCCCCCCCAGGCGCTGTATAATCCTCCGGGTTTAGCGCTTCCCCTTGATTATAATAATAATAATAATTAGGTATAGTTCTATTATTGGATGTAATATATATTTAGTTTCTTTAGTGACAAGTCATTTTGCGTATTATTTCGTGTATAATCCAGTCTGTTCTGTACGAACACATGTGCACATACACGTATGTGTATATGCATGTGTATATAATACATATATATATGATTATAGGACTTACTCCTACATGTTTTATAATGACTCCGACTGTTTGTTTGGAAGTCGGTATGTTTTCTCCATAAACTGGTTGGGTTTATTTCAGTAGAATTTTGTTATATCAATGTGTTAAAATGTATTTTGTTTTTTGTGTGTACTGACATCGTCTGCCACGGTTTTTTGATTTGCTAATTGTCGGCTTGTGTTTTTTCTTTTTATGGTTTATGTATATGTTGCTTTTAAACAAATAAAAAAAAAAGTCCAGTTCACACCCACTAGTGTACCCGTCAAACCTTAGCTAAGGGTATTATAATTATTATTCATGGGAGCGCCAAGCCCATAGAGGACATACACGCCTGGGGGAAATAGGTGCCAATCTGATGCTACCAAAGGAAGAGTAGGACTTTTCAAATTCCTTGGATCAAGAGCCTATCACCAACATCAAAGAACCTTCACTGAAGGGACCACTAGAACGTAAGTGGAACTGGAATGAGGGGTAATCAGGTATGATTCAGGAGAGCAACTATAATTCTTAGTATCAAGAACTTTGAAAGGAATACAATGAAAAAAAATGAACGAACAATTCACTCCTCACCGTGTCAGAGTCTCCCAAGTTCATGTATTTATTGCACATGAGGGCACAGGAGGTGCCTACGTCAGGCTGCAGGTAGCTCTTCATTGTCTGGCCTAGCTCACCCATATCTCCTGCTCCCAGAATGTCAGCGGCGGCAGATGGCTCGTCACTAGCCAAGTCCATGACACCAAAAAACAAACTCCAGATGAGAAAACGCATGTTGCTAGAGGTGAAGGCAGCAGCAGCAGCAGCAGCAGTGTACTGAGGCTGTGATCCTGGAGGGTCAAGATGGCGCTGCTGAATGACTCCACTAACACCTATACACAACTCACATTTCCTATATATGAGCACCAACAGGACCCTAATTATGCATATTTAAAAACAGTTAGGATACAAATATATTACGAAGAAACATTTTTAGAAATTTCAATCCTGGAAAGTCTTTCATAGCCGCAAAACTTAAAAATACATTAAACACGAATGCTCAAGTTATAAACGTTCTTTACATTACATTAAACTTTATTTTAATTTTGTATATAATTTACGCCACTGGGTGTATAATTGTGTATATACACAGACATATAATAAAAATGGCAATACTGAGATATCCCTAAAAATTTATGCTATGGTAGGTTAATAGTAGAGTGTTAAGTCTCGTAACAGGTATACCTGGACTTGGGCTCGAAACCCATACGGGGTGAGATATATGACAAAGTCTCTTTAAGATAAGATTTTTCGGATTTTTAACCTGGAGGGTTAGCCGCCCAGAATAACCCAAGAAAGTCGGTACGTCATCGAGGACTGTAAATCTTATTTCCGTTAGGTAAAAGGACACAAGTGTAATTAATGCGACATTTTACTGTGGTAACGTTTCTCCCTCCAGGAGCTTTGTCAAGCCGTTCCCGTGATGGTATATGACAAAGAAACAAAGCTAGCTTTTGTTCTTAATGTATAATTATGAAGAGTAAAAGACATATGCAACAGCTGGGTAGGTTTATTACTAACTGAAACTTTTTAATAAATAAAGATAGCGACTCTTGGAGAGCAAAACTTCGTCACAATAAATGTCGCATTAGTTGCACTTGTGTTCTTTTACCCAACATATTGTCTGTAATTCTACAAAATTATAACTATCTTTATTTACATTTGGGGTCCTTCAGTCTTGTCCCCCAGGATGCGACTCACACCAGTCGATTAACACCCAGGCACCTACTTACTGTTAGGTGAACAGGGACAGCAGGTGTAAGGAAACATGTTCACTATTGCCTAGCATTAAATAGATACCTTGGATTTAGTTGACTGTTGTGAATCACATCCATGTGATTAGGCCATACTGACTGAGTTGTTAACCCTTCGGCCCAGCCACCCAGCCAGGCCCTGAGGGCCCGGGTTCGATTTCCGGCGGGGTAGAAACATTTCGACGCGTTTCCTTACACCTGTTGTCCTGTTCACCTAGCAGCAAGTAGGTACCTGGGTGTTAGTCGACTGATGTGGGTTACATCCTGGGGGACGAGATTGAGGACCACAATGGAAGTAAGACAGACAGTCCTCGATGACGCACTGACTTTCTTGGGTTATCCTGGGTGGCTAACCCTGCGGAGATAAAAATCCGAACGAAATCTTAATCCGAATGAAATCCTCACCTGCTGGCCCTGTTCACCAAGCAGTGAATAAGGTACCTAGGAATTAATGAACTTGTGGAAAATTGCATTTATCTGAATGTAACTAATTATGTACATAACAGTAAATGATAACAAAGATAATTATTATTTATCAATGTTACATAGACAAGTAGGAATTTGGGACACCTAGGTCGCAAAAATGTCCCCCTACGATACCTACCACTGTCATAACCACAAGTTGCTCTGGACCTATTAATTAAATGAAATATACATACACCAGGAATACTGGTAAATATATAAATTTGTGGACTGTATATTAAAAATAATAAATGGTTATATATATATATATATATATATATATATATATATATATATATATATATATATATATATATATATATATATATATATATATATATATATATATATATATGTATATATATGTATATATATGTATATATATATATATATATATATATATATATATATATATATATATATATATATATATATATATATATATATATATATATGCACAATTACATAACAGAAGGAAAATATATCTTAATATCACTCACCAATTTGACTGGATATTAAGTTGTATCATACTCAGAAAAACCTCACTAACTAAATTTATGAAAACACTGGCCAGAATTATCCACAAATCTAGAGAGCTTATCTGAGGTTCCTGGAGCTGTCTTGTCCAGTCATCTGATATCTCAAGTTATGCAGGAATGCACATCCACCAATTCCGCCTCCTATTTGAGAGGTGTCAGCACAATTTTAACCTCTATAGCACGAAAAATTCTTCCTTATTCACCAACGTTTCTAATACAAAATTCAAAACCAAGATGGTGAGTCTCCTCTGCCCAGACGCAGGCTTTCCGTTTTCTATGACAAATATTATTAAATACAGTATGGCCATATATTTACATATAAATACTGAATTTCTGGAAAATATATACAGTATTTTCCACAGGACTATTGTAATTCGCATCCTGAGGAAGGACCCAAGAATCCTAATGCAAATAAGCCATACTCCTTGGGTTAGTAACTAACTAGGAAAAATTAGCAGAATTAAGTTTATTTCTGCCAAAATACTGCGTGGTGAATCATAATTTGCTAGAGTTAGTCCTTAATCCTTTACCGTATCTTGTACATGTCTCTTGTAGAAAACGTATGTACATTGAAAGGGAGCCTTAAATTGTAAGCGGGTGTAAAAGTGTTTTCTTAAGATATGATAAGATTTCGTTCGGAAACTATAATACATAAATAAATATGACCTATTATTTTATTTAGAATTTGGTGTTTTATTGTTATCCAGTGGCAATATGAGAGATTAAACTTAATTTTGATATACAATCCATCGACTGGATATATACACAGTGAGGTGTATGTTTTTGAGTTTATATATGCTCAGAGTTTACATTAAACCCTAGCTTAGGTATTATATAATTTTTGACTTGTTTTGAATAGGTGACATGCATCCTTCATGACCTTCGTCTAGTGGATAGGCTTTAAACCCCATTAATCAACCAACAAGCCATTGGCAGTGCACTCGGCTCACAGAACGAAATTACCTTTTAATAATAATAATAATATAAAAATATCTATATTTCTACTAGTACATGTACAGGGTATACAGTCCTAGCTAACATCAATGACATATTACTATATAGAAAGCCACTTATGCTGAGCATTTCGGGCAAATTAGGTCAGTTTTGTCCCAGGATGCGACCCACACCAGTCGACTAACACCCAGGTACCCATTTTATGTTGATGGGTGAATATAGACAGCAGGTGTCTTAGGGAAACACGTCCTAATATTTTCCAGCTGTACCAGGCATTCGAATTCCGGACCTCAGTGTGTGAACTGAGTGCGCTACCGATCGAGCTACGATCCATTTTCAGCAGAAATGGACGCATTAGCAGTGTGCTGTTACCCTATTCTATATGAACACATTAGGAAAAAAAAACAAAGTTTCCCTTTCATACCACATCACGCACGATGGGGTTTAGAAGCCAGGGGCCAGGAGCTGTGACTCGACTCCTGCAACCACAACAAGGTGAGTACAAGATGTTGAAATCTGTCAGGTTGTGGTGCGAGACTTCTGTAGGTTAATGAGACTGTCATAAAGTCTTCTAGTACGGGATCATCAGCTACGGAAACTTCTAAGGTATAGTTCCAGTATAGGTGAAGCTACTGTCACTTGGGACCC
This sequence comes from Cherax quadricarinatus, assembly GCF_038502225.1. Classification (NCBI taxonomy): domain Eukaryota; kingdom Metazoa; phylum Arthropoda; class Malacostraca; order Decapoda; family Parastacidae; genus Cherax; species Cherax quadricarinatus. The sequence goes on from NC_091328.1 coordinate 17,299,471, forward strand.
AGGTTGACCTGAATACGAAGAGAAACATATGAGCAAGCCTTTGGTCAAGGGATTTGGAGGAGCCCTCCGCGGATCAAATCTGATTACTTCCCATTCCCCAGGCATTATATGACTCGTGATAATAATAATAATAATAATAATAATAATAATAATAATAATAATAATAATAATAATAATAATAATAATAATAATACAAAGACCCTTTTCAAGTTTTTTCCTGAAGAATAACCAGTAACATATTCTCTACTAACACGTTTCAACGCCGTCACATGGAAACAAGTTATCTTTTGTTCCCACTTTGTAATTATCGTAACATAAGGTAACCGCACACTGATGTAATCACTTTTAATTAAAACAAAACAAAAACTCCGGTACATTTCCTGAAACTGCCTAGTCTAAGCATCCGGAAAATCCCTCAAGTCACCAGAACAGCCTTCTTTCTCAGCATCCACAAATAGCACTCTTCTAGTTATCCAGCTACTCACGGGGCAAAGCTATTCTCACACCACCTATGTTGCTCGTGTAGATTTGAACGTACCTGATGCTGCTTAGTCACAACGTTTGCCAGATGTGGTGTTCCTTTTTATTTATTAATTTATTTATTTATTAGGTTTGTGTGGAAAATACTGTATATATATTTTCCAGAAATTCAGTATTTATATGTAAATAGATTGCCATATTGTATTTAATAATATTTATGTCATAGAAAACGGAAAGCCTGCGTCTGCGCAGACGAGACTCGCCATCTTGGTTTTGAATTTTGTACAAACGTTGGTGTAATGGGAAGAATTTTTCGTGCTCTAGAGGTTAAAATTGTGTTGACACATCTCAAATAGGAGGCGAAATTGGTGGATGTGCATTCCTGCATAACTTGAGATATCAGACGACTGGACAAGACAGCTCCAGAAACCTCAGATAAGCTCTCTAGATTTGTGTGTAATTCTGGCCAGCATTATTTTCATAGATTTAGTTAGAGTGAGGTTTTCTGAGTATGATACACATTAATCTCCAGTCAAATTGGTGAGTGATGTTAAGATATATTTTCCTTCTGTTACGTAATTGTGTATATATATAACCATTTATTATTTTTAATATACAGTCCACAAATTTATTTATTTACCAGTATTCCTGGTGTATGTATATTTCATTTAATTAATAGGTCCAGAGCAACTTGTGGTTATTACAGTGGTAGGTATCGAAGGGGGACATTTTTTGCGACCTAGGTGTCCCAAATTCCTACTTGTCTATGTAACATTGATAAATAATAATTATCTTTGTTATCATTTACTGTTATGTACATAATTAGTTACATTCAGACAAATGCAATTTTCCACAGTTTGTGTAACCTAATTTAAAATATAAAGAAACAGTATGTGTAGGTTTATAGGAAGCGTTCAGAAACTTAAGTTAGGAATCGTGTAAGGAAATATTATATAGAACATACCGAGAATATAGTAGGTTGCTTTGGGTCACAAAATTCGGTTGAACGGTAAAATATGATATATATCATATCAATATCTATATCCAAAATGTCACTGCGAATATTTTAGTATGTATATACATTATTTGTTGTTTGTATATTATTTAGTGCAATTATTAATGATACGTTCAGCTCCGAGAGCTGAGACAATGGCTAGAGCTTTTATTATGATAGCATTATTTGCTCTACCATTTTATATTTGTATGTAGTCTTTATTATTTCATGCCCCTGAGTGAGCGTGGAGGTGCTGTCACTACTCGATATCCTAACGACTTACATGACAAGCGGTGGACATGGCTACTCTCGCAAACCGCAAGGGTAGTGAAGAAAGACGAAATACAATCACTACGATATTGAAAACATTTCGGTACTGGTACCTTGGTTACTTCAAACTGCAAACGGTAGGCAGCTTCCACTGCTTTCCTCCCTCACTTGCTGTCGCTGACATCAGATATAGTCTCCAGTAACACTACCTCACACGCCAACACCTGTTTGACTTAAAATTTGACTTAAAATTTCTATGTTGTTTCACGTCGGCAGCCTATGTTCACATTTGTAAATTTTGTCGTTTTTAACGACGTTATTCACATACACGCTGCTAGGACTGCAGGTCACTCTTAAGCATTTAGAAAACACTGCTACACTCACGAACACAACTTACATTGCCATTGTGAACTTAGTGTTGGCTCTGGGTCTTGTGAGAATTTACTGTGTTTGGAATTTGGAACGTTGTTACGGAGTGGGTTATAACTCAGTCTCTTGATGCACCTGTCCTGTGAGAACAAACTGTATGCTCACGTCCTGGGATTAGCTTTGCCTCAATTAAGCTTTATGTACTGGGCTCTTTCCGCACTGTCTGGTGTGGGCTCTGCCTTGTAGGAGTCTGCACATTGTATTGCTGATAAGAAATACACGTGCAACACTAGAAATTTTTATTAACGATACGTTTCGCCTGCGCTGCAGGCTTCATCAGTCGACTACAGAGATTAATCACATTTTTTGGAGACATCAGCGTTGATACAAGACAAAGCAAAGTGGAGAGGCAGGTTGATGTAATGAGTCCATCACCCTAGGTGCAAGAAGATCAATCTATCAATATTAAGTAGCAACAGCTGGTCAGAGGCTTAAGATTCCTAGCGTTGCACATGTGTCTTAACAACATGTCGATACTACATATTATAATATTTCCCCGTGTGGACCCAGCCTATTCTATGAATGGATGGACTTTACCTGATTTGCCTTGTTGGTTTGTACACACTGTACGTCTGTATTGTATGGAAATAATTTTTAACCATTGTAACTTGCACACATATGTGCTGTGTTGACTTGGAGTCGTATGCATGATAGACGTATGACAGGGTTTAAACCTAGAAATGGCTTTCCTACAAGAGGACCTGCTTCGGCTGCAAAGGAAAGCATGTCTCACAGATATATTGGTCTCTTGCTTTTTGGGTGGTTGTTTAGGTTGAGGGTTTATCGATTACACGAGTCATAAAAACAGTATGGTCCATCGATTACACGAGTCATAAAAACTGCCACCTGTTCACCACCAGTAAGGGATACTATAGTATCCAGTATCCAATATTGAGTATTAAAAGTAAACTTATATATATATATATATATATATATATATATATATATATATATATATATATATATATATATATATATATATATATATATATATATATATATATATATATATATATATATATATATATATATATATATATATATATATATATATATATATATATATATATATATATATATATATATATATATAAACGAACAGGCCGTATCCCATCTAGGCAAGGTAACCTAAATAGAAAAACGAAAGTTTTTCTATTTACATTTACTTATACAGGAGAAGGGATTACTAGCCCCTTGCTCCAGGCATTTTAGTCCCCTCTTACGACACACATGGCTTACGGAGGAAGAATTCTTTTTCACTTCCGAATGGAGATAAGAGGAAATAAAGAAGAACAAGAACTATTAAGAAAATAAAAGGAAACCCAGATGGGCGTGTATATGCGTGTGTATGCATGTGTAGTGTGATCAGAGTATAACCAGAAATAACAAGATATACCAATATGTACATTATTTTTTCGGAAAAAATCAAGAGGAAAGTTTAAACAAGGTTTCGGTCCATTAAGTTACAAATGAGAAGTCACATTATTCAGCTGCGTATAATTCGATAATGGCTCATCATGGACCGAAACGTCTTATATAGTTATTTGTGTATTGTTCCAGTCACCGTATTGTGCCTTTTTTGTTATTTATAAACCAACTAGGTTTACAGGACTGGTACAAATTTAATTCCCATCCATATTAGCCACGGAAAAAAAAGCAAAATTTTAGTTTATATCGAATAAATGCCATCCGGTCAATGAGATGGGACTAGTGCAAAACGTCAACCGTGGCAACGTTATTTAAAATATATCCCGGAATTTCCTCAAGAATTCCGGGTTACTGTTTCTTTAACATTTGTGGTGCAACGGATATATATATATATTGCAGTAGAGTAGAGAGTCTCTGTTATTCAGGAACAGTCATCACGGAAGCATGTGACATTTAATATATAAGAAATTGTAATACAAGTAACTAAACTCAACTTTTAAGCGCTGAATTTTCACCAAGGGATCACGTGAACACCTCCTGCCGCGCCGAGGTTACTGGCCTCCCTCCCCTCCCAGAGCTGACTACACCTGTCTCCCACCTCACCATCACACTTCTCTGGCTATCCTCTTCTTTCACCTCTGCCTCACCTTCGTGCCTGTCTATCAGCCCTCGTCCCTCAGCTTCGCACATCTATCTATCCTCTTCCCTCACCTTCATAACACTATCCCTTTCCCTTTCACCTTTAATATGTCTGCCATTTCAAAGGATGCCGTGTTGCTGATGAGGGCTCTTGATCCAAGGAACTGAAGTAACCTTTCCCCTCCTCGAAGCAAACCTGATCCCTTAAATTCTCCAGGTACTGTATAACACCCATTGAGCTTGGTCTTTCCCTAAGATTATAGTAATAATCTATGTCTCTGTCTAGCATCTTCTTTCTACATTGCCTCCATACCTCTTATCGTAATATTAGCTTCCCTTCTCACTCACTCCTTACCTATCTACCCCTCTTCCCCTCTCACTTCTAAATTTAAACATAGAAAGTTACCGCCCAACGTGCTAAAACGAGAGCGCGCTCCCTCCTGAAATATGTTTGCTTAACAGAATGTTGAAGCCTAGTTCCTGGTCCCATTATAATCCCTTGATTGCCAACCACATGGGTATGGGATGCATAATAAAGACTATCAAACTCACTCTACATAATCTAGTTACTTGTCTAATATTAATGTCTAAAAACTGTCAACCTAGAAATGCTCCTTGTTTCAGAATATACACGTAAAAGATTCTCTCATCTAACACATTTATAAACCAGAATGCTTACTAAGTAAGGACTTCCCGTCATACAGTGAGCACGTGAACACTGAGTGGGAGAAGTAAGTGCATGATGCAACTTTCTGCTTGGTGGAATGAATCATTCCAGCTGAGAGGGAGTGTATACTGTACAGGTGTGCTCTCTATGCCTTTGTCTGCCCAGTAACAGGAAAAGATGTTCAGAAAAAGGGCACATGTGTAAACTCTTGGCCCTGGGACCTTTTTCACGTCAATTATAAGAATACATAAAACAGTATAAGTATATAGCGTAGGTAACAGGTAAAGTTAGAGAATTCAGGTCTGGTGTAAGCAATGTTAGGTCACGATTCCCCTCCCACTGCTGACCTTGCTACTGGCAATACACAGTTGCTCTACACTCAAGAAGTTTCCCTTCGATCCCCGCTGGGGAGGGGAATTTATATCCTACAAGAGCCACCTCCTTTCTCACAATGCTGTCGCATCGTGTGAAAATCAAACCTGTGAATGGAGTAATAAATGACTCCTCGAAGTTAGCTTTAACTACCGCCGTTAGGACCTGCCTGCAAGTCAAATTTACTGCAATCCACTCTCTGAAGGACTCCTTCATTGTTGTCTGCACAGACGACAATGAAGCTTCAAACGCGACAATTTACCATATCCCCGTCTCCATTCTTGAAGGTGAAATGTTCGGTTTTTGTGAAAAGACTGGACAAGATCGTCACCTTTCTCTCTGCTGAAGCACGGAAGACATCTATCAAGGAGCAAAACACCTGGGCCTCGGTAGATAGCATCTCCAAGATCCCTAACGCCTCATCTATGCTAAACATCACATTCTCAGACATCTCCATGGCTGCCCAAGCTTTCTCTGACGTTCTGGCCATCTCATATTACCACATTCACACAAGCCATATAGAACCAGGACGTTTCACACACATCTTCCACTGCTGGACCTGCTACTCCTATAATCACACCACCAAGGACTGCCCCATCAAGGATAAGAAATTTTGTTCAAAATATGGGAATGATGGACACGAATTCAGATCCTGCACCATCATTACAGCTCCAACATGTCTCAACTGCAAGGCTAATCATCATACCCTTGCAGCTAAGTGCCCACTCAGGAAAGAAATCATATCGAAGAAAACTAAGAGGATCTGAAGAACACCTCCAATTCAACGAAATACGCAGCAATAATCAAACTACAAGCCGACACCACCAAGATTCTACATGTCACTCTACAGACACCTTAGCCCAGCAACTCCCTCTCTCCACTTCCCGACGGTGCTCCTTCCAAGGTGCTGTACTGCAAATGCAGCAAACCCCGGCACTTTCAACACCACTATTAACGAACTATTCCATCTGAACAATATGCCTGCCTTCAATTTCCCGTACTCCACACCTTCAGCCGACATCTTTAGGATTCTTCCCAACGTCGTGAACTTTCCTGCATCTGCAGACCTGTCTCCTGCCCAAGCAACTGCTCCTGTAATTTCTATAACTACTTCCACCGTCGACAACGATGATCATGCTGCCTCAACCACCGTCTCCCACGCCTCCCAACCTGTTGTTACACCACCATTACACCTGTCCACTGCTCCTGTTGACCCTCAGTCACCTACTAACAAAATTATAGACTCGCCAAATGAATCCAATTCAGCAGAAGATAGTGATGACTCTAGTACACCCTCATGGGAAAACCTTACCTTCTACACTTCTCCATCGAATACTGACAACATGACCTGCACTGAGTTCTCCAAAGGCCTCGGTGCTGGAACAGCCAAGTATGCCTGCGAATCACCTCTTCACTTCACACTCACCCAAGTTCTTGAATTCGTCAAGCCTCTACGTTTCACCTTCAGTAACATGACTAAACTATGCCACTTCTCCAGAAGCAGTTTCAAAAAGTTTGAAAATGGCTCCACTGCAAACCTGCCTCCTCAATTACTCCTATAACTTCCACCTGTGTGCTGCCCTCTGATATTCCTACCTGCCTACCCTCTCCTGCGACCTAGAAACTGCCAGCTTCTCAAGACTCAAGACCTCAACTACCACGAGACCGATGCACGCACAGCTTGCTCTTTCTGTTTTCTCCAAGTTTGTCCCAGGAACACCTAGCACTGTGGACACTTATCTCCACCGCTGTTCTTCACCTATCCCGACTTCCCAACTCACCCCACATGGAATCTTACCTAAACTCTATTGATGTTGATCTTGAGGTTAGGATTAATCAGATGCCAGATCAGGAAATGAGGTCACCTAATCGCTGTGGTGCGACGAGTGGTGAGGTGTGGTTAAGAATCATGTTAGCTGGGATGGTGAAGATGCTATAGGCTACCTGTTTTCTGTTCAGTAATGTTATCAACGATAAAAGGCTTCTAAACACCGACAAATTAATTCAGGCTACGTGCACACTGGTTAGGCTTCTCTACAATTCATGAGCATTGCTCTTATCAGTAGTAGTAACCAGTTACCAGTAACCACTGTGCCAGTTGACTCAAGACCAACCGTCTCTGCCTGAGTCACTGTCTATTCATATTGAGCTGACCTGACATTATTCAAAGACCCTCTATGGGTACTGGGCGGCCAGTCAGTCAGTGTTACGAGTGGGAGCAAGGAGATAGGTACGGCTGTAAGGGCGTTACACACATTATCTGTAATTATACGTACTACCAGCCTACGTGAGTATTTCTTTACCTAATCCACGTGTCGAACTCCCACATGATAAATGGTGACAGCGGTGTGGAGCGTGGATTTACGTTTTTAAGGGTAATTCAAGACGTTAGAAGGCTGTTTGTGAGTAGCCGGAGGGTCAAAGGTGAACCGTCACCCACCAGCTACTACCCTCACTCACCACCTCCAGCCTGCGAGCCTGTTGCAGCCGTTTCAAGCTTCCTGGCTTAGTTCGTGTGCTAATTGCTTCAATCTCCGAGGGGTTGACCCGGATTTTGCAATTAAGCCAGTCAGTAAGCCAGACTGTGGAAGTGAACGCCAGTCAGCCTATCATCCAGCCTGTCTCCTGTCATCCAACTGCTCCTCCGTGCTTTGTACATCGTTACACGTCTTCCAGTCAGCCATTCTCGTGGGTTAAGCCAGTCAGCCAACCCAGCTTCTAACCCAGCTGAGAGAGAGCAGTAAGCCACGCAGTACGAAGTAAGCCAAGTTCCTCTGAAGTATTGTCTATATCGCTTTGTGCTCCCTGTTGGATGCTAAGAGTGGTTTTCACCATTCCTGTGGCATAGAGTGGCTTATCAAGCCACCTTCGTGGGTAGAGTGGGGTGCACGGCAGTGCCCCAGCGAGAGTCTCACCCACCATACTCTCTCCCTCCACACACTATCCACCCACCACCAGACACCCACCTCATCTACCTGTGGTTGTTTGCACCCTTGTACCGGGTCCTACTACTGTTTTGGCTCACATAATTGGTCAAGAGATTGTAGGTGAGCGCCACCGATAAAATCCAATTATGGGAGTTCACCGAGTGAGCGCATTTCTTCCAACAACAGTGGGTGTAGGAGGCGTCAGTCACCGCGCAGGACAACCTACAACCTACCCTCATCACCAGTAATCACCCGACTACTACAGACTTCAGTGATAAATTAGAGACATTTTTCTTGCATTTAAAGACATTTGCATGTGTGAGACATTTATAGTAAATTGCTTGTGTACTCTAATCCTTGTGTTTTCAGTGTAAACGCAGTATTTCTTTGACTCATTATTTTTATAATATTTTTCAGTGTTTTCACTTATCTTATATTTTTTTTTATCTGTGTTTTTTTTTTTTATACTACTCCTGTCTGTAGTAAGTATTATTGTGTAGTGTACCAGTCAGTCACCCTGTGTGAAGTGATTCATTTTTTTTTATTGTATTCTTTCAGCGTTGTATTCTCCAGTAATTGTCATTGTATTTCATGCAGTGATATTCACCCCAGTATACCAAATTATCCATTTATTTCTATGTGTGTCTTTTTTTCGTATGCCAGCAGTGTCTCATTCCTCTAATTTTTTCGCAGACTGTGTACCATTATTTTTGCCAGCAAATTTTTGTCGTATCAGTCACAGCAAGATTTTGTTGTATTGTCGTATCAGTCACAGCAGGATTTTGTTGTAAGAATATATTATAATAATGAAGTGTGCCCTGCCACTGTAAGTGTTAACCTACCCGTTTTGTTCCTTTGTTTTATTTTATTCATATTTTTATATTTCTTTGAACAAATTCACTCTTGATGAAATTTTAATTACTTTTAACGTAAAGTGTTTTCTTTACTCTGCTTGAGTAAATTGTTTTGTCTAATTTACAATTAAGAGTTAAAGTGTTCAATCATTTTTTTTTCTTCATATTTTAATTTCATTATTTAACCTGAGTTTTCCCAGTGACACTTTATTACTGCAGTGAATTATTTTGTTGCACTTGTTCTGCAGTGAATTATTTTGTTGCACTTGTTCTGCAGTGAATTATTTTCTTTTATTAATATTTTTATGAATTATATTTTAATCTCGTTTATGCATTCTTAGAAAATACTTAAATTTCCCAGTTAACAATTTAATAATTTTATTTTATACTTTTACTTTGATTTAAAATTTAATTAATTAATTTCTTTATTAGCAAGAGTAAAGACAGCTCATTTTGCATTTAATTCAGTCTCCAGTAATATTTTTACTTGTATATTTCAATGTAAATTTTTTCTTGACCTTGAGTTGTCCTTCCTCTTGCAGTGTATCTTAGACATTTTTTTTTTATTCCTTCTGCAGAATTAGTTGCATCTTTATTTCAATTCTAGAATTTTATATCTTTATTCTTCATTATTTTTGCCTTATTTGTTCTCGTGTTACTTTGCCATTATGTCTCACATACCGTCAAGTGATACTTTAGTGAATGTCGACACTCAGACCTCTCAGGCTACTGTTGCCCCTGTCATCAGTCCTCACAGTTCCTTACCGACTGACAGACCGACCCAGACACCGAGATACAATAGTTATACTCGTGATTCCTTTGATGCGTTACCTTTATTCAATGGCCATGTACATAGTCTTGAAGCATGGTTTGCAGCCATTCATTCTCGTGCTAGTGCTCTAGTTGAAGGTCCTCCTTCAGAGGAAAGTCTTATCAGACTTGCTAAAGAAGCTCTTTATCGATCCCCTGCTGCTGTTCACGTTGTAGATCTCCTTGATATGCGAGACTTCAGGAATCTTACTAAGTGGTCACAATATGAGGAACTGATTCGTTCTTTCCTTGTCCCAGTAAAAACAGCTGATCCATATGTCGTTCTTAGGGAACTAGTGAATGCTACACCCATGAGTAATGAATCGTTGAGTGCATTTGCTGTTAGATTAGACAAACTTTTATCATCATTTATCAATGCTGTCCAATCATCATCTTTTGTCCCTGACGAGGATAAACCATCCACAGCATCGTTTGCTAAAATGGCAGCTTTTGGAGCAATTAAAGAACTAATGCCACCTGCTTCCGTGTGTGCTTATGAGGTTCATCCTCCAACTGTGACGATGGAACCACTTACAGCCTTAAATCATGTACGTTCCTTGTGCCCCCAGGGTACTTTCCCTTGTATCAAAAGTAATGTCACACATATGCCTCAGTCTGCACCACCTCTTGTTTGCGCCACAGAGACAAATCGTGGTCGTCAACCATCTCAGAGATCACCAAGAACCAGTGTACAGAGTCGTTATACACCTCGTAGTATTCATAGTACATTCAGTAACCATAGTCGGCGGAATTGTTACAACTGTGGTTTCCGTGGCCATATTGCAATTAATTGTCCTAATAGTTACCCTAAGAGACGTCGTACTGATGATGAGTACCCAGATCTTCCCTACTGTACTTATCATAGAATACATGGACATGCCACATCTGAGTGCAATGCTCTCTATAACCTTCAGTACTCTAGGTCTTTCCGTGCTCGTTCCAACCGCAGAACCCGTAGAGGAAACAGATATCGTGGTTCTCAAAATAACCAGAACCAGGCTCATTCTTCCAATTCTCAAACTAACCAGAACCAGGCTAGTTCTTCCAATTCGGGGGAATTCGAGCGCCCCAGTCAAACCGTCCCATGGTGACAGTAGGTGATAATGAGTACACCATCCCCGTTCACAATTCCTTTGAAGCCTTAAGCAGTCTCGAGAATGACAATCCTGCTGATGATGTTGCTTCACATGTCTCTGACATAGATGATTTTGGGGATGAAGTAGAACAAGTCTTTTCTGATGACAATCCACCCTTTTGTTTGCACATAACTTCCAATGCAACCATAGGCCCTATAGTGCAAGCATCTATTTATAATGCGCCCGTTCATTTGTTCATGGACTCTGGTGCGCAAGTCAATATTATTAGGTCTAGTTTGTTTAAGGATAAGCAGTTACGACATGTCCTTCTCGTAGAACCGACTCATGTGTCCTCCCTTAGTGGAGTATCTGGTTCTCACCTGCGTGTCCGAGGTCGGACTTCCCTAACCTTTTCTATCCAAGGTAGAGACTTCACTGCTTCCTTCCTTGTTGTCGACCAGATTACTTTCCCTGGTGACCTTCTACTGGGATTTGCTTCCATGCGAGACTTACGCATTGTGCTCGACCCTTATCGATGGCATGCCCAAATTGACGACTTGATCGTTCCATTCTGGGGTTACCAGCTTGGATCAGAAATCTGTTATACTGCTGCAGAGTATGATGTACGGATTAAGTCCTTACAAGCTAATGCATTCTCCAGTAGCGTACCCAAGCGGTCAGGCACTGGTAATTCTGTCACTCCCATCAGTGTTCCACCTATACCTTCAGACTTGCAGGATAGTCCGATGCCTCAAGTGTCCGAGGACACTCAGATTGCCTTGAGTGCACAACCTATCCCTGCAATGCCTGCTAGTTCGAGTAGTAGTTTCTCTACAGGGGATGCCTTGTCAGAAAACAATTACTTGCAACTAGTAATGCCATCTCTTGTTGATGTTACATGCCGTCTGCAGAAAGACGTCTCTGTTGCGGCTAGTGCTCTCACTAGAGTGTCTGTTCTTGTTCCTAGTGTTCCAGATGGTGATAACGTCCTAGTTGACAGTGATTCTTGCAAAGTAAAAGGTCTATTTGTTGAACCATCCTTACATGTTGTAAGAGATAGTAAGATCCATTTCTTCCTGGCCAACACTTCTGGTCACAGTGTTCGCCTCAGAGCAAATACCAATCTTGTTGACCTTGTTCACTATCCTTATCCTGTTCAGGTAGAGGATGAGTTGTCACCTGACCAGTGGGTCGGTGCTATTTCTGCCGGGGAGACCTCATCCACTTCACTGGATCAATCTGTTCCACCAGTTGAGGAGAAAGACTTAGCTCCCACTGACTTCCCAGATGAAGTCAAGCGTTTGTTGACTCTGTTGAACAAACGTCGTAAAGCCATTGCTTTACCAGGTGAGAAGATGGGTATAACGAACTTATTGTCCCATCGTATTCCACTTGAACCTGGTACTAGACCTATCTACATACCTGCGTACAGAATGCCTCATTCACAAGTTGCTGTTGCAGAAGAATTGATCAATCAAATGCTTGATGATGGAGTTATTGCACCTAGCAATTCCCCTTGGAATGCACCCTTGATACTAGTACCTAAGAAGGATGGTACTTGGCGCCCAGTGATTGACTTCAGGAAGTTAAACGCGAAAACCATTCCAGATCGCTTTCCACTCCCTGTACTGGGTGATCTTTTACGTAATATCGGAGATAACAAAGTCTTTTCAACCCTAGATTTGTTACAAGGGTTTTGGCAAGTCCCTCTTCACGAGGACAGCCAAGAGCTAACTGCATTCTCCACTCCTACAGGTCATTATCACTTCCTCCGTATGGCGTTTAGATTACGATCTTCCCCTATCACGTTCTCAAGGCTCATGACTAATATCTTTAGAGGTCTCATAGGTAATGCACTTATGGTGTACTTAGATGACGTAATCGTCATGTCTAAAGACGTGGATACGCACTTGAAAAGACTTGATGTAGTACTTGGTAAGCTTGAAGAAGCCAATTTAAAGATCAAACTGTCTAAATGTCAATTTTTCAGATCAGAAATTAAGTTTCTTGGTCACGTAGTCACTCCTAGAGGGGTTACGACTGACCAAAGTAAAGTAACTGCAGTACTAAATTTTCCAACTCCCAAAACTGCTGATGCCGTAAGATCCTTTGTGGGCTTAGCAGGTTTTTATAGATCCTTCATTGCCAATTTTTCTTCTATAGCTGCTCCTCTAACTGAGTTGCTTAAGAAAGATGCTCCTTTTGTTTGGACCTTCCCTCAAGAAAGAGCATTCCACACTCTAAAAGAAAAGCTAGCATCTGCTCCAATTTTGAAATTTCCAGATTTTTCTAAGCCCTTCTATCTGACAACTGATGCTAGTTCAATTGGCATAGGTGCCGTACTAGCTCAGAAGACCGATGGCAAGTACAACGCAGTTGCATTTGCTAGCCGAGTCCTTACGAAGGCTGAACGTAATTATACAGTAACTGAGCAAGAAGCTTTAGCAATAGTATGGTCTTTAAAGCACTTCTGAGACATTATTTATCAGTACTCTGTTCATGTCTTGACAGACCATGCTCCACTGATACCTTTATTCCAGAACAAACAACCCACTGGAAGGTTAGCCAGATGGACCTTGACTATCCAAGAGTTCAATCCCACCTTTGAGCATTTACCTGGCAAGTCAAATGTAGTCGCAGATGCCTTATCGCGACATGTTAGTATAGTAACTGCAGACCCTCCATTTAGTGCTGAAGATGTAAAGAATGCTCAACGAACAGATCCCATGTGGTCTGGTGTGATTCGATTCCTGCTCCAGGAAGATCTTATTCTGACTGTGAAGCCACCAGCACCCATCAGTGACTTTGTCATGAACCAAGAATTACTGTATCGAACAGCCGAGTTGGGTACTCCTAGCAGAAGAGTATACCAGTTAGTAATTCCACAGTCACTAGTGAATGTAGCCTTACAGCTAGTTCATGATGTACCAGGTGTTGCACACCCTGGTATGGATCGTTCAGTAAAACAAGCCAGATTGAAATACTTTTGGCCTCGTATGGCAACTGATATTTCTGAGTATGTTAAGAAATGTAGTGTCTGCATGCAACATAAAGGCAATGCTAATGGTCCTAATCCAATCCAAGTATATCCAACTACTAGCGAACCGTGGGAAAGAGTTGCACTAGATTTGTTAACTAATTTCCAATGTTCCCTCCAAGGTAACAAACATCTGTGTGTTATGGTAGACCATTTCACCAGATATTGTGAGTTAGTTCCTATTGCAGATAAGACTGCCGAGACAGTAGCTAAAGCGTTTAAAGAACGCATTATCTGCAGGCATACCACTCCTAAGTCCCTAGTAACAGATAATGGAGGTGAATTCTGTAATGAGATTCTTGAAAATTTGTGTACCTTGTACAAGATCTCTAAATCCACCATTGTTCCTCATCATCCTGCCAGCAATGGGTTAGCGGAACGAACCAATAAGAAAGTACTTGATGTCTTGAGAGCCACTATTAATCCCAACAGTGAAACTTGGGATGAAGTTATACCTGATGTGCAGTGTGCTATAAATTCTGCTTACAATGTTTCTATAGGTGACACTCCACATTATGCATTGTATGGTGTAGACAAACGTTTGCCTTATGAGTTGTTATATTCTAATCCGAAACCAAATTACAACCCTGATGATTTCATAGCAACTCGTACCAGCTTAGCTCAAAGTGTTTTTAGAAGAATCCGTGAAACACTTCATAAATCAACAGCAGAATTTACAAGAGTCGCAAACACTCGAGCAAAGCCATCCAAAATCAAAGTAGGTTCGAGAGTTATGCTGATTAACTTTAACAAAACGTCTGCAATGCCAAAGCTTGATCAAAAGTTTGTTGGTCCTTATCGAGTAGTTGAACATATCACTGGTAATAAGTATAAGGTTAGAGAGATTAGTACTGGTCAGTATAAAGAATCGCATTTAGATCATATGAAGTTAGTATGTGATGATAATGATGTTCCAACCCAGACTAATGTGACAGACTCTGACAATCCTCCTGATCCTGTACTCTCTTCCTCTGATACTCAGTCTGACGATCAACCTGAATGTCGTTATTCCCTACGTACACGACAGGTATTGAGAAATCCTCAAGTATCATTTGTAACTTCCAATTCAGATTTGCCTCAAATACAGCATGAGTTAGCCAATGCTACAGAGTTTGATCCTCCCAGAGATGACACCCATTCTGCATATGTCAATCTCACCCTAGCAGAGTTGGGGTTAAATGTAAATAACCTGTATAGATGAATAATTACAGTATCAACTTATCAGTATTCAAGAATTTTTTTTTGTGTTCATGTTCTCTCCACATTCTGAGAGTTAACAGTCTAGATTTGAGTGCACCGAATCTGCCTTTCTGTTAAACACTCTTTCTTTGTATATATTCCTTCCTCAGAATCCGTAGATCACATGAATACAGATCGATCGATCAAAAAAATTTTTTTTTATCACTTGTAATCTCAACGTTGAGTTCGTTGTTCATTTGTTGAGTTTTAAGTTGTACTATAGTATACCTTGTATTGCATTACAGTTTCAGTCACGTAAGCTTCCATTCCAATGTTCTACTTATGTATGTTATAATGTTTAATTGTTGTGTACTTTGACATTGTATAGAATCAGCCCAAGCCGTATACCTGCCTTAGTTTGTATTAGTTGTATGTCGGGACGACATACGTTAGCGTCGCCGAGCTATCAGTAGTAGTAACCAGTTACCAGTAACCACTGTGCCAGTTGACTCACGACCAACCGTCTCTGCCTGAGTCACTGTCTATTCATATTGAGCTGACCTGACATTATTCAAAGACCCTCTATGGGTACTGGGCGGCCAGTCAGTCAGTGTTACGAGTGGGAGCAAGGAGATAGGTACGGCTGTAAGGGCGTTACACACATTATCTGTAATTATACGTACTACCAGCCTACGTGAGTATTTCTTTACCTAATCCACGTGTCGAACTCCCACATGATACTCTGGTCATCCCTACTACATGCGTACTGCCGTTTACTAAGCCTCGTCGATAGATTCCTCCCAGTTTCCCTGTGTATTTTTCATCATATTGTCCGGACGGGACAATATGATGGAGGCTTCAACTCCAGAAGTCGGTGGGAAATTAAAGGGTCGCTTCTTGGTAAGTTCTTCAGTAGCCACTTTTGTGTCCTAGGCTTTCCCACCCACATAAAGAGAGCAAATGACTGTGACTTACGATGCATTGTATACAAGGATAACCAGAAGCTCACACTTTCAAAAAAAATGAGGTAGACGGAACTCTGATCAAAACGAGAATCTCACTATCTCAAAAACAACAGATTGTGTAAGTATTGTAAAACTCATGGTAACCGATAAACAAGCAGGTATTATACAGTGCATGAGGAAGTGGATAATCAGGTTTGATTCAAAGAATCCCTCCGTCAACAGCAACTCACAGGCATCAACGCAGCCTCGTTGAATGGAAAGTATCAGGATAAAGAGCCACTGCTTAAAGAATAAACTCGATTCATAATCTAGACGTCAGCCAACACTCTCAGTGTCAGTTAATTATTATTATTATTATATTCGGTGGGCAATGTTAAGCCCTTAGGGAACCATACAATGCCTGGGTTGTTCCGGGGAAGAAAGGAAAGCTCCACTTCTTCATATCAAACTCTTTTCACCAGCATGAAAACATTCCCCACTTAAACGGTACAACATCAGAGTAATAGAAAAGTGAGGGCGCTAGAGAGCAACACAGTAGTAATACACGATGTCACACAGAGTACTTTATGCCCATCTAAAAATAGACATGAGGAAGTCAGCAGGTGGGCCAGGCGCTGGCACTCAACACCTATAAATTGAATTATATAGTTAGAGGCATACACTCTTGAAGATACAAACTAATTCATAAAGTCAGTCTACACAAAATTACTATGTAAACCTAAGGTAGTTGGGTAACAAATATATTCTCTTAAGTGTGACTATATTCCTTAAAATTGTTGGGTAACTTAGCTATATTTCCTAAAGTGACTGGATAACTTAACTATATTCCCTAAAGAGTTTGAGTAATTTAACTATATTTTCTAAAGTGGTTGAGTAACCTAACTATATTCCTTAAAGTTTATGAGTAACTTAACTATATTCCCAACAGTTAATGGGTAATTTAATTACATTCCCTAAAGTGGATGGGTAATAAGTATATTTCCCAAGTTGAATGAATAATTTAACTATAGTCTCCCATCATTTTGTATACCCATCTAAAAACACCACTCAATGTATTTTCATTAACCTATTCTTCCCTTCCTTCCCTGTTCTTATGTGTGACCTGTTAGCGCTTACACTGATTACATTATTATCCTCGTCCTTACTAATCAAATTAAATTTTATTACCCATTTAAGGATGTAATTTACTAGACACCGCAGTATCCTGTGCAAGAGCGTCAAAATGAATGTTACAGTACCCGAAAGGGAGGTGAGAAGGCATTTTTCTACACGGTTTATCTTACAGGCTATAAGCTTCAGTCCTATTTAAGCTCACTAAGATATACTATTGCTGCCCATGATGCGACCCACAACAGTCGACTAATTCCTAGGTACCTATTTACTACCACTTTAACAGGCAGTAGGCGAATGAAGACTTGCCCATACGTCTCATGCATATGGCAGTCGATCCAAGTCACTATGCCAGTATATTATCACTCACCAGGATGTGACCCACAACAGTCAACTAACTCCTAGGTACGTATTTACTGCTACTACTACTACTACTACATGAACGGGGGCAGTAGGTGTGTGAAGACTTACCCATACGTCTCGTCCATACGGGAATCAATGGTAGATTCTTTAGGTTATGAGTCAAAATATTGTAGCACTGAACTGCAGGTCAACTCGCTGAGCCTTCATCTGACGTCAGCTTGACATAGACCAGTCATATAGTCATAACTCAAGATTCGTTTCTTATGACGTTATTGATAGGGGAAAGACTGGAGCCTTGAGAGGTGACGTGCATTCCTTGGTGCTGCGTACACATCAACTGACGTCACTGGCTGCTTACTGAAGATATCTGAAGGCCACAAGGTCAACTTGGCTCTACAGGGAAGTATCTGTGCTGCACTCACTACGTATATAATTCTAGAAGGCAAAAGACTGGCTGGTCAGAGACCTGCTGGAGATTAGCTTAAACTAGCCCAACTTAATCTATAGGAACCTAACATAACATAACTAAACCTAATATAAGGCAGATACAAAAAAATACGTGCATTACACCAGAAATAAATGTATATATATATATATATATATATATATATATATATATATATATATATATATATATATATATATATATATATATATATATATATATATATATATACATTTATTTCTGGTGTAATGCACGTATTATTTTTGTATATATATATATATATATATATATATATATATATATATATATATATATATATATATATATATATATATATATATATATATATATATGTGCAAAACAACCACTCTGAAAGAATAGAGAAATTCCAAGCGCTTTCGTGACTACTCACATTATCAAGGAACTATTCTCTATTCTTTCAGAGTGGTTGTTTTGCATATTCTGAAATCACCTGCTTACTGTGATCTTATTGCATATATATATATATATATATATATATATATATATATATATATATATATATATATATATATATATATATATATATATATATATATATATATATATATATATATATATATATATATATATATATATATATATATATATATATATATATATATATATATATATATATATGAAAATAGTAGAAATAGAATCTTGCGAAGACCTAAACCTGTGCGGGCCATGAAGAGGGTCAATCCCACACTCGCTAATCACGGCCCATCTCACCAGGTCAGGCATAAAAGTGACTGCATATATATTAAGTATAAGAAAATATACAGTAAACTGGTGATAATAATAAATTATTTTTGTTGATGGTGGATAGACGGCAGAGATGAAAAACAATTTAGTGTCCTATTCTCTATTTTTTAATGTTTTGGTAATATTGAGTAATGTGATTTACAATTTTTTTGCGTGTGTGCGCGCACACACGCAAACCTACCCCTTTCTCAGTGCATGCATAGTTTCTTTGATTTTCTGTTTTGTTTATTAAAATATTCTGGACGGATGATGTACAGGTAAATTGCAACCTTAATGACCCACAGCAGTTGACAGGCTTTAACCTAACACATCAGTGAATATTCTAACGAGAGCTGACTTGGAGATGTATCATTATCACTTACATTCACAAAATAGATTAGCAGATTAACACTGTGTATATTCTGAAGAGTATATTTCTTGTATATGCACTAAAAACTGTGATGTATAAGATTTATAGGAGCTTTCATTGTGTATTTAAGTATACTTAACTGGTGGTGTGTACATGGCATCCAGCTTTAATGACTATCATCAAGCCAATGGGATATAAATCTAATAATCAACCACCCTATAGATTGAACTCATATTTACAAAGGATTGTAAAACGTAAAATAATGAAACAGGATAGCATACGCATTTGCATTTTTTTACAAATTAATTTACATTTTCTTATATTCAGGCTTCTGAACCAGTAGATGGATCTAGATGTAAATGGGAACTCACAAATATGGTAAGGAAATATTGGAGATATATCACTGGCGTGAAAAATCTTATGAAATTCGCAAATGATACATACAAGAAGGAAAATGTTTTCAAAATTTCTCAGTGAATCCCTATGAAAATAAGTCATATTACAGAACCTTGTTGGATTATCATTGATTAAATATTAATAATGTATAGTTATTGTATGCCCAAAAATGTGCTAATGTAAGCACTATATGAGTTTCAAACAGCAGTACAAAAAATCATTTGCAAATATAATGTGGTTAGCAAATTTTGGTCTACAGCCTATTTCAAACTGCACATGGGGTTATCAAGGCTGCAATTCACGTGTACAGTAACATAAAGAATATTGTAATTCCTAAAATATGGATTCAAGTAAACTCTGTGTAAATATGCTAAGAGATACACATATCTTGGTGTATATACAAATATACACCCCGTACATACAGATATACAAGGATATATACACCGAGAGTTGTGTATCTCACTATACAATGAGTTTAATCCCTATTTTAGGGATTGATGTATCCAGTCAAGAATACATTAATCTCTAACATAGGGATTAAAGTAAACTCGTTGTATAAACACAGATACACACCTCACCGTGTATATATACACCCTCGTATCTTTTATCTTGTTACATGCAGCCTTAATGACCCTCGTGTAGTTGATAGGCTTTAAACCCAATTAACCACCCAAGACACTCACATCTAGGTATATATACTGAAACATACATATTGACCTCACGCATATACATCTCTGTATATATATATATATATATATATATATATATATATATATATATATATATATATATATATATATATATATATATATATATATACATATATATTGACACAGTGGGGGAGGAAGGGAGAGAGAGAGATTAACGCATTTCAAAGTCTTGGTGTAAGTTCATTCAGGTATACACAAATACAGTTACATAGAATTATCATACATAGCAGCACATGTGTAGAGAACCTAGGATAACCCAAAAAAGTCAGTGACTTACTTCCATTGGGATCCTTGATATACATATCTCGATTTATTTACCCTGTTAATCTGATTAAAACTTGCTGAAGAGAATGCAGGAGACATGAAAACCATTGACCATATGTGGGTAGAGTTGTTGTTTGCCGGTTATTTCAACGATGAGAATGGAAACATAAGTGACGTAGGTGGTACGTGTGTGTGTGCGTATGTGTCTCTGCTGAAGTGTACGTGAGCCATAGCAGACACACAAAGTGATGATGTGGTGGGGACCAACGTCACATTAGTGGTGGTCACTGAATTGGATCACTGCCACATATTATGTCTCGTCCCACCTCTCGCATCAGAAGAGGTACTTTACATAAATATTGTCACAACATAAATTTTGTGGAACGTGCTTGAGAAACAATGTATATCCGCTAAGAGGTGTGTATTTATATGTATTATGAGATGTATGTATTTCTTAGTATATGTATATTGAGAATTTACGATAATCTATATTGAAGGGTTAAAGTATGCCTAATGTTAGTATACAGGCTAATTGTATTGACTCATTCGAAGATGATAGACTTTGCCTAACAGACTAACTTAGGTTCAGAAATATTCACTAAAAAAGGTTTCTAATGTCTATTTCGATTGTAATTTAACTATTAAATAAAGAACATAAGTGCAGCGCAAATTTCCGCTTTCTCAATTTATTATAAGACCTAGATATTCAGAACAGTAAGGGCTAAAGGTTATTTTTTAACACATTAGATGATTAGAGTATATACTTCTTCACGTTCCACGTTGTCTACTAGACAAGCTATTATGCGTCTGGACTTTGGAAAAGTAGTTGACATTAAATAATAATTAAAGGCAGGAATGCTCTGCATAACTAAGGACTTTCTGCATGCACAGCTAAATGTCACCCATCTCTGTACGAACATTTTATCATGCTGAAATAAAATATTATTATTATTATGAATATTATTATAATGTTGCTATATGCTATATTATATCTGCGATATATAATAGGTCATAATCCAGCACGAACTAACAGTTGTTTTCCAGAGATGGTGACACTAGGCAGGTGCAAAAAAGGTATTTCATCTCCACTCCCTCATCCACTGACTCACGAGAAATAATTTTAGATTGCTTAACTATCCGCAGACGAGCGAAATTGTTTACAAACCTTTTGGCTCAGTTTTGGTCTCTGTATTGCAGAATGGTCATAACTGCACTGCAAAATATACAGAGAAGGATAACGAAATTGACCCCATGTATCAAAAACCTTTCCCTCTAAGACAGGTTGAAGGTACTGACTTTGCACTCTCTGGAAAGATATTCAATTAGAGTAGAATACACAAATAGCCCGCACATAGGAGAGAGAGAGGATGATCTTACGACGTTTCGGTCCGACTTGGGCCATTTACAGTCACATTAACAGGAAAGACAAGGTATAATGTTTGTCAGGCAACAAGACAAGTGTTTCCTGACACGGGTCTTAGTCATATGATGACCCATAGCTGGAGCTTTTGGTCATCTGACAGAGGACTTCCGCTCAAAAGAAAAGAATGAAGAATAAGATAAGATAAGATTTCGTTCGGATTTTTAACCCCGGAGGGTTAGCCACCCAGGATAACCCAAGAAAGTCAGTGCGTCATCGAGGACTGTCTAACTTATTTCCATTGGGGTCCTTAATCTTGTCCCCCAGGATGCGACCCACACCAGTCGACTAACACCCAGGTACCTATTTGCTGCTAGGTGAACAGGACAACAGGTGTAAGGAAACGTGTCGAATGTTTCCACCCGCCGGGAATCGAACCCGGGCCCTCCGTGTGTGAAGCGGGAGCTTTAGCCACCAGGCCACCAGGCCAGTTTATATAGGCGAGCGGGAAAGGGAAGGGAGCAAGAGAGGGAGAAGAGGAAATAGTGGTAGTGGTAGGAAGGTAGCGGAGGGGAGATATGACTGAAATGTGCAAATGAAAAAAAACAGGAATAAATAATGGGGCTATAAATAACGTACTCAAAACATCTAATCAAGACAGTACTTATGTCTCAGCCAATCATTATAAAAAGTTCAATTATTCCATAATTTTTCTCCCTTGGTGCAATTTATATCACTTTTGCAAAAATAAATTGTCTTTTTTCAGAATTTTAGCAAGCAGTCCGGATATCCTAACATTAGCAACTGTATAATCTTTTGCACTCTGGCAGGATTCTGGTCCTTTTTGGTTTTCTCATGAGCTCCTAAGATTTACTAATTTTTATTTACATTCTGTATAAATAATATCCTGTGTGTTTCTTAACAGTTCTTGTTGCTGTAGCATTTCCTTTTAAATTTGTTAGGCCTGGTTTAGGCACGAGCCGCGGGGGCCATGAACTCTGGAACCATCGACATATATATAGTTGATACGAAATGTTCTGAAATAATGGTCAGAATCCGCATTTCTTTTTTATCTACTGTGAATTGTGGCTGCAAAAATTAATGTTGTTGTTGAATGGGTACCTTTTCTATAACCCGAAAATTCCAGAAGAGTTGTTGATTAATAAGGTTTAAAGTCTGGTGACTACGCGAAGATCATTAAAGCTGCATGTAAACTGCTCACTACCAGTCAAGAATATTTCGTCCCTGAAATTAGGATTATTGTAAACTCTCAGTCAATATACATTAAAAGGCGTACACCTCTTAGTGTATATCCTCCTGAGCAGAATAAATTCCTTACACCCAGAATCGTTAACTTCCTTTATGGTTTCAGTTCATCTTTGTATTACTGCTCGAGATCAACCATTTCTCTCATTACAAAAATTGTCAATCAAGAACGATTCACCTGAATATATGATTTTTTATGGAACCCCTTTTAGGGAGGTTCCTGTGCTCTTGATCCAGGGAATTGGATCTATTGTCCCCTTCTTTGGATTGAATCAGAATGCTCCTATTCCCCATGGTGCTGTATGATCCCTACAGGTTTAGCGCTACCCCATATATATATATTATGCAAAAATGAATGAGTCTTTTCGTTTTTCTGTTTAAGTAAAGAAATTTAGCGGGTCACTTTTTAATACATATTTTTTATAACAATAAATACACACTTGGGAAAGAGATCGCGACGCCTCTCACGAAGCGTATGTAATTAATGATTTATTTAATTAGTTGTTAATTTAAAATTCATTTAACACACAACTCTCCTATTCTCAGAGTAAAGCCAACATTAATATTCTTATACTGCCTACTCACCACCACTACCCTTCACTCCCACTAAACACCAGCCATGTTAAGAATGCATGTTCAGTTAATTTTTTATTGTTCTGGTTGGTGCTCCCACGAGGATGTCATAACTGCAGCATGAGTGGTACACGTGATGCTCAGATGAAGGGAGACAGATGGACACCTTACAGAGGCGGTCATCGGCGCGCGAATCCTTACAATATGCTGGGTGTTCAACGTTGATGCTGCCGGAGTACTATCCAAGTTGTGTGAGGCATCCATAAATAGGGTGTACCGTGATGCTGGTGAAGGGCTCTTGATCAAAGAAATTGGAGCTATCCTAACCTTCGGATTCCCCAGGCGCTGTATGGCCCACATGGGTTTATAATCTTTCATCTTTCCAAACCACGGAACGGGTGGGGTTTGAACCTAAGGCGAGTGAGTCATAAGACTCCATGATAGCGACTTTCATCTTATCATTTTGATAGTGTTGTGAGATCTATTTAATGCTGTCTACTTTTGTAACTTTAGTTCCTTATTTCTTGTACAGACTTTTCGCACACCTTTGGTTTATAAGGATTAAAACCTATCGACCACACCCCATTCCATTTCACTTTTCCCTTATCCCACTCGGATTCTTACTATATTCAAGGGGAAGCAATAAACATGCCATTCGGAACAATAATGTTAAAATATATATAAAGTCTTTGTAGCCTCTCCCAAAGGTGGGGTTCAATTCAGCCTTGAAAAACTGTCAATGAATGACTTGGGTGACAGGGACAAAGCGCGCTATCTCGAGAGTTTCTTTTTGATTTGTAAGCTGGTATGGCTCAATTTGTAAATGTGACGTATTCCTGAGCTGCATCAAGCTACTGGATATTGGTATCCAGTACAATTCCAGGCTTACAAGTCTATTTTGCCGCAGACCGTACACATACACACACACATACACGCAAAAGATGTATATACATCACACCCAAAAGCCCACATTCAGGATCCTGTAAAGGTGTGTGCCTTTCAGTGTGTAGTTGATTAGGCTTTAAACCTAATAAACCAACTAACTAAACAAAATGTTGCATACAATATATATGTCTGAACACTCCTGGTACACGTGGAGGCTGCGTGGAGCCCACACCTAGTTCAACATTGTTATGCACTCTGAGTGCGAGTGTTTGCAAGGATGATAGGCTTCAACAAAAACTTTTAAAAACAACAATACCTTTAATGATCATGCAAAACACAGTAGTGATATTTATAACATTGGATGTAACACATTACAAAAGTTCGCCTCACCGGTCATTACTGCTAATTGTTCAATAGGTACAATCGCCGATTACACATTTTATTTCAAGATGCAATACGCTTAATGTCTTTGCACAACACTTCTTTACTGTTACACTATAAATTGATCATTATTTCACTATAAACTGAACACTATATATCACTGTCACGACACTTCACAGTACTCTTGGTCTCCAGGCCACGGAATTTCTGCTACATCACTTCTAGAACACAATCACTGACCAGTCTGACCTACACAACCAGTATTGCATATTCATCCTCGTCTGCCTGACCCACGCAACCGGTGTTACATATTCATCTTCGTCTGTCCATTCCACATTCACACCTTCCCGTCTTCTCTGACGTGCTGACTACCTTTGCTTGGCTCTCTCCCTGTCATTACATACGCTAATATATTCTAGAACTGCTCCCTGAGGTTTGTCAGGCAAAAACCCTGACTAAATTGACTTGTCATTATCATATTATTATTATTATTATTATTATTATTATTATTATTATTATTATTATTATTATTATTTTAAAGCAAGCCTAAATTCACATGCGTCACATAGTGCTAATGTCATCAGATAAAACGTGGTACTACAATTACGCGTTAACCTTATAGAGGCTGGTTCCATGCTCTTTCGGCTAATTATGTAATTTGCTCTTCACAGGATGGACTTGGGATGCTGTTTCGGCAGGAAAATCTAATTATTGTTGGGGAGAAAATGCTTTCGTTTTCACATGAAAATGTGAAAATATTACTTGAAAATATCGTAGTTCTGGCAACCTGCACATTTGCATCAAGGAACATTCATAGTCTGGATGTCTGAGTAAAGCCTCAGATATGGCTCAGGAGCTGGATATCCAGGCTGTCTACAGCTCCCTCTGACCACCTCATTATTCTCGTGGGAAATTGCGCAACTTATTTTCTCAAAAACGTACTGGTTACTTGCTCCTCATAAGCAAAGAAAAGTATGTTCCCAATTGTAGTTCCACTGTCTCCTACTGCTAACACTACTTTCCCTGTATATTGCACCAGCAATGTCTTGGACACGTTTCTATATAAAAGACTGCATGCTAACTTACTTCCCGTCAGATGGTTGGTGCTTTGTCAATTGTATGTTAATCTCTAGATAAAACTTGAGTGCTAATGATTCGACATATGTTCCGCTGTCTCCATGGACCAACAATCAGTCACTTTGGGGCATCATTTATTATTATTATAAGTAGTAGTAGTAGTATTCTTTCACCAAACTACTCCTTTACGTATTTCCTTTCCTGGTGTAACTTCTTCATGCATGGACACCTACGTTTGTGACAGTCATTAAAGTACTTCCACACCCTTCCTTCCCTACTCTTCCAGGACGATGAGTCAGTTTTGCTCTCAAAGTCTCCTTCGTCACGTGAGTCATTTGATCTTTCTCAACCCCCTCTTTCCTCTGCAAACCAAACAACCAAATGTCTTTACATTCTTTATTCCTCCTTCTTTCGCCTTTCGCATCACGCTGCTGTCCTTTTCCCTGACTTCAGAGACAATTGAGATTAATAATAATGGCTTAACTCGAAGAGTCAGGTCCAGAAATGGACATTAATAAGCTTTATCATAAATTAGGACAATCCAAATTTAAGTGTGCAAACACAGTCCACTATTCCAACTAAGTGTTCTTGATCCTTTACTCCTTACTATTTCACAGGAACTGGAAGAGCAGCCACCTTCACATGGTGAGTTCTGGGTATTTTGGAAGACTGATGATAGAAAATCAATCATGCACAATAGCTGCGAGTTGCTGACAGTGTATATTGTCTTTGTCTCATTCCACAAGTGCTGTAACATTTCTACAGGTTTAGTGCTCGCCAGGGAATATAATAATAATAATCTCAGTATTTCACAACCCTCTGTTCCTTCAACTTCCACGCACATTTCCTTTAACGATATCAAGCTCTCTACCTCACACAGATCCTTGATTATTACCCTATTTCTACCACCTCAAACTGATGTTACAGACCACTAGTTCATAACTAAGCCTCAGGTTTCATTTAGTACTCCATTTTACTAAACTGCAGCCTATGTCAGTTTGGACAAATGGTACACGACCTGCTCTTCGTATCTTTCGCTTTCACACCGCTTGTCTTTAAGTTATTTAATTTTTTTATTTCACTCTTGCGGTGTTTCTTAAATTAGTTGATTGTATCTCTCCTCCTTTGCGCGCAGGATTGTATTACCATAACTCTCATTGAGACCATTTAGTCTTTTCTCAATCCTCTGCCTCATCCATGACTTGAGCATTAGTGTTTAAATTCATCTGTATCCCCAAACCCCCACAACCAGTACACTATCCCATTACGCTACTTTGAATGGACTGTAACGAATAATTTGTACAATAGCGATTATTTACTTATTCCCATTATTTCCCGGTCTTACGCTCGCTTTCCTCACCGATCCCAGGGGAAATTTTAGAATGCAGATTGGGCACTTTATGCACATTGTACCTCCTTTCTTAGCATTCGTCATGTGATTCCACTTCTACGAACGAGTTGCTGCAACTTATCTGTTCTGTCTGTGCCCCTCAGGGGAAGTTCCTTGACGCTGGTGAGAGGCTTTTGATCTAGGGAATTTGATCTGTGCTCCAGTTCCCTGAATTATAATAATAATATGATTATAATAATAATGTTCTGTCTGTAGCTATGCTTGCCATCCCCCAGACCTCGACTAAACATTATAAGAAATGTGTCCCCTGGTATTCTCCCAACTGTGTTCATGCAGGTCGTCTGCAACGAGAAACAAGGAGCTGCTGTCATTACAGCTGTACTATGGATCAATTTCCAGTTTACCAACAAGCGAGAGTGCTTCTTAGCGTGCTTTCGTCTTTACCATGAAGGTCATTAACTCTATGTGTGCAATCTGAAAAAATACGAAAGTTATTTGGCAAATACAAACTTGACCCTGCTTCCCGTCCTTACCGGCAACAAAGAAAACTAATTAGACCCTGTAGATGTTGACAAAGTGATTGGATATTACTTAGATCGTGTTTCCCAAGGGGTCACATTTATCTCTCTCCTTCAGTGCGGATTTAACGCAGCTGGCATTGATAATATACGGGTGTCCCCGAGAAATGTATACATTATCATCCCATAATTCTGTAACATCTTTTCTTTTCAGGTGAAAATTAGCCTTAGAAATAGATAATGACAGACTTACGTTTGAACAACAGAAATCTGTACTGAAGTGGTACCGGAAATGAAAACATTAATGGAGTCCAGAGACAGTGATGTAACTTAATGAGAATGGAGAACAAGGGTGTATGCAGTTTTTGGGGGAACACCCTTTATACACAGACTTGGGCAAACTGCGGCTCCTGAAACTACCCTGTGCGGCTCCCGAGACAATATTTTTTGTTTATTCGCCGGTATTCTCCCGGCCCGGGTCTTTTCCAAGTAGTGGTGACCCGGCATATCATTGCCATTTTTCCAAAAAAAATATATTAATAATCCATAGTGTAGTATAGTATGTAACAATATTAGAATATTTCAAATATATATATATATATATATATATATATATATATATATATATATATATATATATATATATATATATATATATATATATATATATATATACATATATATATATATATATATATATATATATATATATATATATATATATATATATATATATATATATATATATATATATATATATATATATATATTTTATTATCACACTGGCCGATTCCCACCAAGGCAGGGTGGCCCGAAAAAAGAAAAACTTCCACCATCATTCACTCCATCACTGTCTTGCCAGAAGGGTGCTTTACACTACAGTTTTTAAACTGCAACATTAACACCCCTCCTTCAGAGTACAGGCACTTTACTTCCCATCTCCAGGACTCAAGTCCGGCCTGCCGGTTTCCCTGAATCCCTTCATAAATGTTACTTTGCTCACACTCCAACAGCACGTCAAGTATTAAAAACCATTTGTCTCCATTCACTCCTATCAAACACGCTCACGCATGCCTGCTGGAAGTCCAAGCCCCTCGCACACAAAACCTCCTTTACCCCCTCCCTCCAACCTTTCCTAGGCCGACCCCTACCCCGCCTTCCTTCCACTACAGACTGATACACTCTTGAAGTCATTCTGTTTCGCTCCATTCTCTCTACATGTCCGAACCACCTCAACAACCCTTCCTCAGCCCTGTGGACAACAGTTTTGGTAATCCCGCACCTCCTCCTAACTTCCAAACTACGAATTCTCTGCATTATATTCACACCACACATTGCCCTCAGACATGACATCTCCACTGCCTCCAGTCTTCTCCTCACTGCAACATTCATCACCCATGCTTCACACCCATATAAGAGCGTTGGTAAAACTATACTCTCATACATTCCCCTCTTTGCCTCCAAGGACAAAGTTCTTTGTCTCCACAGACTCCTAAGTGCACCACTCACTCTTTTTCCCTCATCAATTCTATGATTCACCTCATCTTTCATAGACCCATCTGCTGACACGTCCACTCCCAAATATCTGAATACGTTCACCTCCTCCATACTCTCTCCCTCCATTCTGATCATTCAATCTTTCATCACCTAATCTTTTTGTTATCCTCATAACCTTACTCTTTCCTGTATTCACCTTTAATTTTCTTCTTTTGCACACCCTACCAAATTCATCCACCAATCTCTGCAACTTCTCTTCAGAATCTCCCAAGAGCACAGTGTCATCAGCAAAGAGCAGCTGTGACAACTCCCACTTTGTATGTGATTCTTTATCTTTTAACTCCACGCCTCTTGCCAAGACCCTCGCATTTACTTCTCTTACAACCCCATCTATAAGAGAAGTAAATGCGGGGGTCTTGGCAAGAGGCGTGGAGTTAAAAGATAAAGAATCACACACAAAGTGGGAGTTGTCACAGCTGCTCTTTGCTGATGACACTGTGCTCTTGGGAGATTCTGAAGAGAAGTTGCAGAGATTGGTGGATGAATTTGGTAGGGTGTGCAAAATATATATATATATATATATATATATATATATATATATATATATATATATATATATATATATATATATATATATATATATATATATATACAGGTAATTCATATTATCTTTTCAATAGAAAAAGAGCTTATTGAACTGCAGGAAGATGATTGGGTTTGAGGCTACTGCATAAAAGCCCATCTCTAACTGACTTTTGCAAACAAATCACAGAAGCAAAATATCCCAGTCTTCAGAAAATTGTCTTCCAACTACTCTCTGTTTTTGGGACAACATTCTGCTGTGAATCTCTTTTCTGTGTAATGAAATTTATCAAGTCAAAACATCGTGCTATCTTCGCTAACAACCACCTCAGTGAGCTTCTTAGGACAGCTTTGATATCCTACCAGCCAGATTTTAAACTATTAACTGCAAAAATGAAGATTCAATTAAGTCTCTCCTCTTATTAATTTAGTTTTAGAAGCGGCTGGACCCCCACTCACCCCTCACTACGTCTTGATACATCTTTTCATAATGTCTTTGCTTACAACTAATCAGCTATTGACATCTTTTACGATCTGAAATGAATCTGGAGAGTGACTTCTCGGCGAATCTAGAAAGAAAAGTTTATAACACTTTCTTTACCATACATTATCTTATCCCAAATCTGTTTCTTAAGCCTGCTGGGCAGACTACCAATTTTCTCAATGATTTCTTAACAGCTAAGCACTTTGAGTTAATAACACTTTTCCTTGAACTGTGCAAGTTGAAGGTGTAGCGCAAGGTAGTGTTCTTAGCACTACCTTGCTCCTCATAGCCAAGTATTATTTTTTTTTGTTTTTTATTTAGCCAAAATTGGGTACATCCACAGTATGCTGCTACCCTATTCTATACAATAGTTACACAGCGGGAAGAAAAGCTGTTTTATAGTTTAACATAATAATAATATTATTATTATTATTATTATTGTTAAGAAAATTTATACAGTTCTTACTCTGTCTAGATGAACTGTGAACAAACGAATAAACAAACGAGGTTGGCAGACTTGTCAAGCCAAGTTCTAACTGGTTAATGCGAGGCACTAACCGTGTAAACATTGAATGTTGGGTGTCGGGTACCACCTGTTCTCTTGCATGAGTGTTGTGTTGTCACCCTCATACTAAAAACATACTCTTTATGCTCGTACTGTGAATGGCCGGATGTTGCCAAATTCATGCTATGGAACCATAAAATTACTGTTACTTTGTTTATCCGCACACTGGTTTTTATTTGGGGTTACCGTAGGTTAACTTTACATAGGCCACCATCACTTCTGTGTTTGGGGGAAAGAGTGTAAAAGAGACGAGAAGGTCAAAAGATACTGTGGCAGAAACGAAACCTTTATTGAGACAAAGTTTCGCTTGGAAGCCAAGCCTTTTCAATCAAGAGTTTTCAGACTGTAGAGAGTAATGTACGTCCTTACTATGTACTCACTATGAACTCTAAAAGAATCTTAGTCTCCAAGCGAAACGTCTCAGCAAAGGTTTCCATTCTGCCAGTGTCATTAATACTCTGCTTATTGCACCTGTAAGAATAGATAACAGTTTTTAAACCATATGTAGTGAACCTATTAAATTATTTTATTGTAAGAGACGTCACTGATATTAATCCTAGTCTTGGCAAGTACTCATTATATATTTTATGTAGACATATATTAGGTCATTCAAAATCATAGGTGTTTTTTGTTGTTGTTGCTGCTGAATGCAGAATTGTTATAATATTAGATATAAGTAACTTATTAGATCTTTAATTTGCTTCTTTATTACCACAAATTATCATTTGTAACTTAACGCCTTCATGGAGCATATGCCACATTTATCAGTAAGCTTCTAATAATGCACAGTTATGTATCTGGATGTTACGTGTCAAATTACATTTGTAAAAATAAGATATTTTCTTGTTTTAACATCTGCCGTATCCAAGCGAGGTAGTGCGGCTCAAAAAAAAAATAAATAAAAACACGAAACACATTCACCGTCATTCATTCAATCACCGTCTTGCTATAAGCGTGTTGGTATCACAGTCCGGATGACCCCCCGAACCGCAACATCCCCATCCCTTCTTCAAAGTGCAGGCATTGTACTTACCACCTCTAGGTCTTAAGCCTTGGTAAATGTTACCTTGCTTTCACTCCAAAAGCACGTCAAATCACAAAAAAATCACTTGCCTTCACTAATGTCCAACACACTCACACAAACTTGTTGAATGTCCAAGTCCCTGGCACTAAAAACCATCTTTAAACGAGAAACGCCTCCCTCCAACGTTTCCTGGGACGACCCTTGTCTCTCCTTCCCCCTCTATAGCTTTACATACTTTACTAGTCATTATATTTTGCTCCGCCCTCTTTAAATGTCTAATAACCCCACACCTTTTAATCTCCGATCTCGTAACTTTCTGCATAATATTCACACCACACATTGCCTTCAAACGACATCTCCACCGACGTAACCTCCTCCTCGCTTCAACATTTAAAACCTATGCTCTTCACTCATATAACAGTGTTGGTACCACTGTACTCTCATACATTTCCCATTTTGCATCCATGGATAAAGTTCTTTGCCTCCGCAAATGCCTCATTGCACAACTCCCTCTTCTTGTTATTGCAGTCGTTCACCTCTTTCTAGACCCATCCACCGACACATCCACTCCAAATGTCTAAACACATTACTTCCTCCATCCCCCCCCCCCTCAGTCTTTCATTAGCTAGATTTTTTGTTACGCTCATCACCTTGCTCTTTCATATGTTCACTTTTAATTTCCTTTTACATACCGTCCCAAATTCTGGGTCATCGGCAAAAAAAAGCAACTGTGGCAACTCCCACTTTCTGTCATATTCTTAATCTTTTAATCCAACACCTGTCCCCAACACTCTAGCATTCACTTATTTTACAACCCTACCATTAATATGTTAAACAACCATGGTGACATTACACATTCCTTTCTATGACCTTTTACTGGAAAATTAGATACATAAACTTTATTTAAGTTCTCTACACTTAGTTTTACATTGTTATACAATGGTTGCAAAAAAAGTATTGATTTAGTCATACAACGATTATCTCTTATGTCAAAGATTGTGACATATTTTCACTGGGGTACTTTAGCTACGCTCTTAATATCAAAATTTCTAAGGTAGACTGGTGCAGATCTGTATAAATAACGTAACTTTGCACGAAAAACACGAGAAAATTGTGTTCATCAGAGGTGTGTGAACTGTCTACAGGAAGGAGTCAGGGTGTGGCATTCCAGTTGTGTGAAGCATCCTTCATCACTATGAATAGACTCGCAACAACAGCAAAGGTCTGCCACGGCTGGGAAACTGCCAGCTGAAACAGGCAGCCAACTGCGAACCTGGGACATGATAACTAGGAACGATTGTGTAGAAGAGAAAGCTCCAAACATTTGTTAGTGGACTAAATCAGCAAACTCCCTAAGGCCCTAAGTAGAGCAATAAAGTATGTTAAGAAAATAACGGAAAATAAAAAAAAATAAGACAGACTGCTCCACAAAGCAAATGAGTTAATTACTAAGCGAATTTATGTTTCTACGTATAACATTAGCATCTAGCACTAGGAAATCTTAGAGAGAGTGCAATGACAACTATAATCTCTTCCAATTTATGTTACACAAACAACATAATGTGTGATACTCTATATACCGAGTATGAACCAGATGTGGCCCTCACTAAAAGTAAATGACAAGTGGAGAGGGCCTCAATGTCTACGCAACATCTGTTAAAATACTTAAAATAATTAATATAAAAATTAATGAAATATTGGAGACCATGAAAGTCGGTCTGTTTTTGTAACCCTTTTCCCTCACACACACACAGGCAAACGTTACACGTTACATCAAACCTGTTCGCTGATGTGCACATGAACAATATAACAGCAAATGTACTAGAATGAAAGCTATAAGATGACCATCAAACGTACGAGCAGTTCTTGACTACGCATCACCAGTGTTGAACCCTCATCTGTCCAGAGTGAAGTAGGATGAACCACGACATAAGTCTTATGAAGGGTGGCACGAGTGCAATTTAAACACCCAATCCTTGTAACATAGACACTTAAGAAACATTTTCCTTACGTAAGAGCCAGGGTAGTATACTGGGGGCTTAGGGTGGCTGTCTGGTAGGAAGGGGGCTAAGAGAATCATTTTGAAGCAGCATTATTATTATTACTATTTTACGGGATATATTTTAGGGGGCTGAAGCTCCCTCTAAGCTACATAACTCCCTATCCTTGGCGCCGCCCCTGGTAAAAGTTTAGTAAAGAAGTGGAGCGAGTTGGCCAGTGACACAACAGCATCACCTTTATCGAGGGTTACCTTGCTGGATACTTCCAGTCAAACCAAGATTACCTCCCACGCCCTAGGCACTGAATAACATTATGAATTTAGCGCTTAATTGTGAATATAATAATAATAATAATAATAATAATAATAATAATAATAATAATAATAATAATAATGTTTCAACTGTAGTTTGAATATAATTCAGAATAATATAGTTAATTCAGAACAGTAAATAGAAAGTCAAGAAGCCAGCCCAAGAGCTGGAGCTCAGTTCCTCTTCACTGATCGACACCATGCCCAGCCCTTCTTGGGTAGGGTAGGTGCCTGAGCCCGAGCCTTTAGCTCATAAGACTGTCATTCCCATTAGCCCCCCTTGGGGCGGGGATGGCAGACCAGAGAGGCCTAGCTTGTGGCTAGGCCTGGGGACAGTTGGTCCCAAAGATGATGAGGTACTTGTGCCTCCTCCCATGGGAGACTTAGGTCTCAGACACTCCCTAAAGAGGTAGCCAAGGCCGGGCCACCACCTGGAAAAGGCCCGGGCCGGGAGAATACCGGCTAATCTTTAACTAACTAACTAACTCCTCTTCACTGTACATACACTTACTTATATGTTTGCTAAACAACATGTAGTGTACCACTGCTGACGACAACACTGATAGACCTCCACAAACGCCCCCACTTCCACCTTGAGGGAGGTACCTTGATGTCACTGATGGGCTCTTGAACTAAGTAAGCACTGAAGAGCTGTATGACCGCTACGGGTTTAGCTATTCCCATTTAAAATAATAATCTCCCCAGCATAACGTAGTAACAATACTTGAGTCTCCCCAGCATGACGTAGTAACAATACTTGAGTCTCCCCAGCATGACGTAGTAACAATACTTGAGTCTCCCCAGCATGACGTAGTAACAATACTTGAGTCTCCCCAGCATGACGTAGTAACAATACTTCAATCTATCGTGATGATCATAAGAAAATACAGTGCCAACAAGTGCCATTTAGGAGGAACAATAAAGAGTGCATGCAGGTGACGGGCTGCATTGTCAGTGTTTATCAGGCTGGAGGCCACTTGTGTCCTCAACTGTGTTTCCAGTTGGTCGAGCACCACTTCCTGGCCCCTCCACCCTCTTCTCACCATCTACCGTGCTTCTACGATTATTCTGGCGTTCATTGGTCGTCCTTAGAGAATCTTACTGTTATAAGGAACGGTAAAACCAAGGCTAGTGTCAGCATCTTTATTTAAACCTTTCGCAGAAATCGATCCCCCATCATCAGTACTGTAAAAGAACAAAAACTACGTATTCCTAGAATTTATACATTAAGGGTGTGTTTGTATCATTTGTAATAATACATAGCCTTTGGAGAATTAAGTTCTGAGAAATGTCTAAATGAAAACGACTAACCTTGATTTTATTCTTCCAGTTATAATAACAATAATAATAATGTGTGCGATTACTAATTATTATTATTATTATTAAGATTAGTAGTAGTAGTATTTTCGTTGCTGTTTCATTCATTATAAGCGCTAAACCTTAGGGATCATACAACACCTGGAGAAAGGGGGGGGGGGGAAGGCAAGGAGGTTTGATCCAAGGAAGCGTAGGGTAATTTCATTTCCCCGGATCAAATGCCCTTCACCCCACATCAAGGTACCTCTCTTAAAGGGAACCGGTGGTCAAGCCTCATGCTCCTGGGCCTCGAAATTTAACTAGAATCAGGTGTAGGAGTCCTCACGCCTTGTTCTCCTGTGTCTTACGGTCTCACAAACCATTTCGGTCTTGGGACCTTGTTCACACCAGGAGTGAACAAGGTCCCACGACAAAAGCGTTTTCATAATAAATAGTCCTAAGTGTTTGCTCATAAGCCCTTAACAACAATACAGGTTAAGCTGAATACATAGTATCTATCACCCGACTTGCCTTCATTATATTTTCAACTATCTTTGTATTAATATTAAACAAGGCCACCAGCAAAGAAACGTCT
Organism: Cherax quadricarinatus; assembly: GCF_038502225.1. Taxonomy (NCBI): domain Eukaryota; kingdom Metazoa; phylum Arthropoda; class Malacostraca; order Decapoda; family Parastacidae; genus Cherax; species Cherax quadricarinatus. The sequence goes on from NC_091328.1 coordinate 17,335,786, forward strand.
CATTCAGTAAACGTCTTGACTGTGCGCATGTCTTTATTCTCAGTGTTAGTGCTGTTGACAAGACATCGCCAAGACGATGTCCTTGACCTTGGGAGTGGTGAACCAGTGTGACAGGCTCCGCTGCCACCAATCAAGTGTTTGTAACTTGTCCTTGTTTATTCACTCCATTACCTCACTTCCTGGCTCATGCCACTCTCCGCCTCTTAGGTTGCCTGTGCCTGCCTTCGGACATCAACCGAAGGACCAGGGTTCGATCCTGGAGCGGATGAAAACGATGTGTATGTTTCCTCATATTGCATAGATTTCTGGGTTGCCATTATGCTGAAAAAAAAATCTTCCTACTGCCCAATCGTTTTCTTAATCGTTTCCTGTAACTCTACAAATATTATATTGTGTGTTTTAGGTTAGGTTTGATAAGATTAGGTTAGGGTAGGCTAGATCATTAGGTTAGGCTAAATTATGTTAGGGAAGGTTAGGCTGGGTTTAGTTAGATTTTTTTTTATATATATTTTATTTAAAACACAATACATAGCTTAACATAAAACCCCTTAAACAAGGGTTGATATACATTTAATATAAAAACATTATGAATCACAATCCCTCATGACGTACAATAGCAAAATATCTAACACAATATTAACAGACACAAAAAGGTTACACAAATACACTAGAAAATATCGCTTATGACAGAACATATCATTAAGAACGATGGGTAATCTTAACCCTATTTACACAAGAACAACAACAAGGACATAACATGCAGGTGACCCCTGTAACAGGGTCAATAATATAATGTAAAAAATCACAATTAAAGCCATAATCCCATCAGATATACACTATTTACATAATATTACTGTGACATATTATCAAGGCACAATACAATAAGAAGAATATTACGATAAATATATCGGTTACTCACAACCTGCACAAATAATCAATAAATGAAAAGACAGTTTAGTTAGATTAGGTTAAGTTAGGCCAGGTAATTTTAGGTTAGGATGGGTAAGGCTGGATTAAATTAGGTAAGGCTATTAAGTTAGGTTGAGTTAGTGATGGGCTGGATTGGGTTAGGTTAGGTTAAGTTACAATAGATAAAAGTTACCCCAGCTTACAAAAATGATGTTATTTAATTTACTTGTGTTTTCAGGAGGGTGATTCATAGCTCCTGGATCAGCTTTTTAACTCTTTTCGAAATATGTTCGTGAATTTTGGCCGCTACGGCCGGATCACGGTCAATATCATCTTGAAATCTGCGGTTAGGTTAGGTTAGGTTAGGTTAGGTTAGGTTAGGTTAGGTTAGGTTCGGCTGAACTGACAGGTTAAGTTGGGCTACGCTGAATTAACTTAGGTTGCATAATTTTATCAATGTATGTTTAACTACAAAAAGCCAAAAAAAAAAAAAAAGCCACGATGTTCGTCTGATAATGAGATGCCCCTCAAAAATAACAGAAACCATTCAAATATGAATGTCTATCACTCCAGGTGCGAGAATAGGCTGAGTATACATGTATAAAACATACCACATGACAGTCAGGCAGTTGTAACACTATATAACAAGACCCCCTTCATGAGGAGAGGGGTGATGGACCTTGATGCCCTTGAAGGGATCTTGATCGAAGCTATCTTCTTCGTTGGATCAAATCTGGTTACTTCATATTCCCCCTGTACTGTATGATCCCTACGGTCTTAGCGCTTCCTCTTTGAATGTGTATATAATACAAGAGGGCTAATGATTCGCATTTTTAGTGAAATGTCGCATTCCTACAGCAGATTTTAGTACTTGTTGTGTATTTATGTGAGTTTGAGTTAGAGATAAATGGTATTAAGTATCGACACGATGGTAAAATATACACAAATATAGTATAATTTGATCGTTTATTGACTACGTGGGTCTTACTTGGAGTTGGTTCGTTCATTCGTTCAGGTAGATCTGCTTGATTTGCTACAGCCCACTGTGTGGGCGAAACGTAGTCAATAAAGGATCGCATTATACTGCAATTGTGTCTATTTGTCCATGAACTTGTGTTACACTTATGAATCATTCAATTTTAATTACTTTGTTTAACCTTCAGTACACAGCAGTATAAGAGTCACCTGGCAGCCCCTCCCTCATGGTATGTTAGGGATAGGCCTCTTTACCTTCACATTGCTAAATTAGTCTTGCATTTCTTTTTAGAATACTCAGTCGTACATATTTAGCATCACTCGTCGCGTTCGTTGCATTTTCATCATTGTTACTTATGTCTGATCTTCTGCATAGCTGACAACAGATAACTTGGCAGGGGCTCTCAAGGTACAATGAGAGCCAACGACCTTCATCACTGGCTGTTTGACACCTGCTACCTGGTGGTCACTGGGTTCACTTGCTACTACTATTACTACTGCAAGTTCTACCACTACTATTACTACTGTTCCTACTACTAAGAAATAACAACGACAACATTAACATACACAAATATATGTAGTTCGGTCTATAATCTGCCACAAGTATCCTGAATCACAAAAGCCTAGTCCTCCTTACCTCAATACTGCAAGGCGCATCATAAATTTCCAGTGTAGTTAAATACTAATTATCAAAATACAGTATAATACAGCCGCGATGAAGATTTTGAACAAACCAAACTTTTGCTTTGTGATATTTCTGATACAGAATTTTCGGTATAATATTTTCCTATTACTGAAGGAGTGCCTGAAAAATAAATATTTACTAATGTTTTATGATATATGCAAATAACGTGTTTAAATTTGCACAATTAGGATAATGTTTGATGTAATATAATTTATCAAGTGGAGAGCATTCGTGTTTAATTGATGTTATATTTTTTTCTGTTATGAAATCATTTTAGTGATTGAAATTTGAAAAAATTTTTTTTATATCATTTGCTTACAAACAATCGCAGACAGGCGATCTCCGTGGCTTGTCTTGCATTGCTTAAATATGTAGAATTAGGGACGTGTTGGAGGTAATACTTTTGTATGAGTTTTGGTGGAGTGCTACAACAGCACCATCTTGACCCCAGGAGCACACACACTCCTGCTGCTGCCTTCACCTCCACCATGTAATATATAATATATCCTTATCGGATATATAGTCGACAGGCTGATTGACATTACCTGGGTGGGTACAAGACAGGGTGAGGCCAGGCGAGGCAGTGACCGCCTCGTTCAGCTATAAACGCTGGGAACACTGACGCTGTAAGTGAATTGTTTCATTTTCATATATTCAAGGGGAATACCAGTGAAAGGCTCTTGATTCAAGGGGTTTGAGCTGTCATATTCAACGAATGAGACATATTTGCATCATTTGGGAAGCTTAATTGTGGAAACGTTTCCCCAGCCAGTGGCTTCATCAGTTCAATACAGAGAAGAACGGTGGTTGATGAGGAGTTTGAGGTAATCAGTCCCTCAGTCTGAAATGGGAATTATATACCGCAGATAGGTGAGGCAAAGCAATTTAAGGTGTCACTATAGAAAAATTCTGTCAAGGCACAGGTTGATAATATCCTAGTCCACCAAAGTATTTCTTTAATTTAATTAATACTCGCACTAACCCCCCCCCACCTCCACAGTTCCTTACCCTTTGTCCAGTCCTATCCTCCCACACCCTCATCCACAGTGCTGTATGACCCTTGCGGGTTTACCTCAAGAATGAATATAATTATAATAATCCCAGTGTATATACACCTAGAAGTATATATACGTGTTACTTTTGAAGAAACTTAGATTGCGCAAAGTAAGGTTCTCATCTTCAATTTTGAATATGATAGTTACTTTTCATTAATGAAAGAATGCCTGAAAATTAAGTGTGCATTAACGTTTTAAAATATATATAAATGATGTGTTTAATCTGCGCAATTAGCATTATGCTTAACGTAAAGATAATTTATTCTGGCTGAAGCAATCGTGTGTAGTTTATTTTGATGTTTTTTTGGGTATGAAAAAATTTCTAGGATAGAAATTTTTAAAAATACCTTCCATAAATATAATTGTGCTTAACTATGTACAGGTAGGGTCCTGTTGGTGGTAATATGTAGGAAATGTGATTTATTATTTGTCCAATGAATTATTAAATTCTTCCCAAATTTTATCAATTATAAATGGATCTAATTTATATAAACCAAAGGAAATATTCATATTATTTTCAAAACTGCTTTTTATGAAACAAGATTCAATTATATTCCTGTCGACCATGGACTGGCTTGATACAACTTTCTCAACTTTTTGAAAATCAATTGGATGGTTAAAATCTCTCACATGAATAAACAGAGCATTTGCACCTTGTCCAGTTCTTATGATATTTATGTTGTTTTAATCTTAGTTCGAGACTTTTACCATTTGACCATAATAAACTTTATCGAAAACTTTACAAGGAATCTTATACACACATCCGTCACTATTTTGGGGGGAATTGTTATTCAAGTTTTTTTTACAGTATCAAGATTTTTAAATACAACTTTGATATTAAAAGTCTTAAGAAGAGAAGTCATATCAACCAAGTTTTCATGGTAAGGGAGAACCAACATATTTTTAGTTTCCTAAGGTTGGATGTCTCTTTTTGGATTGTAAAAAGTATTTCATAGTGATATAATTAATGTTGATCTTTCGATCAATCGTGATTATTTACCCCACATATCATTCTTATCAATCATTCTTTTGAGGCTGCAGTAGCTTCGTATAGCATTAAATCTAAAAATATTGCTGATGCTGCGAATTGTTATTATAGTCATGGGGAAGCGGCAAACCCGTAAGGGACGCACAGCACCTCGCGAATATTTAACCAGGTTTTTCCAAGAAAGCGGCGGATAGCTGCAATTCTCTGGGTCAAGAGCCCTTCCCCAGCATCAAGGTGCCTCCCTTGAAGGATACCACTATGAAAACTGTAGGGGTTGTATGTCCCCTACAGATTTACTGCTTCTACTACTAATGATAATAGACAATCTTGATGATTATGATATTATAATTGTACAACACTCAAGTGCCGTGTAGCACAGCAACAGTTGCCACATCTATTGAGGTTAAAGCTTCGATTTTTATCTGCACAATCTTTTGCAGTAGATTGGAAATGTATTTTTTCAGGTGACGTAGTATTTCTTGAAATGCATTTATTGAATGTGAGACAGGGTCTGTATAGTTGCCCAAGGATTTTTTGTCTTTAGGATATTTGGCAATTTAATTTACATAAAAATTATAAAATGAAGAGAGGCTCTTGCGTGCAATGTGAACATAACTCTTGAAATGAATTCGATACTTTTTTTTTTGTTGAACAAATGTAGAAGAATCAATCTTAAAGTACTACTTCTACGAAGACTGTATACCTTTTAATGGAGGTGTCTTAATGTCGGTGAAGGAATCTCGACCCATGGAACTGGAGCTACCATTTACTTCCTTGGATCAAACTGATTAATGACTAGTGGCCCTCAGTGATGGGGCAATATCTACTTGATATCAGTGAAGTATTTTTATATTCATAGGGTTCATACAGTGCCTGGGGAAAGGGAAAGTAATCAGGATTGACATGGGAAGAGTCAGGTAACTCCATTTTTTTGGATAACAAGCTTTTCATCATGGTACTTCTTGAAAGGGTATCAGTGATTGGGCATCTGCTTGCCCTTTGAGTGTTCATTATCTTCTTACCTTAGTGACTGGCCAGTATCTGATCGCCCTCAGCGATTGGCCAGTATCGAGTTGCAAGTGTGTGAATTGCTTCTTCAATTAGTTTGAGTTAACATATCATAAATATCTATATTAAAAATAATGCGATACCGTCATAGGATCAGGTCGTAACGGACAAATGAAGAAGTAGCAGTCAGTACACAGCAAGGAGCGTCCCTGAGCTTCCTCAGCGCTCGGGATGCAGCCCAAAGCTGGGGTGTGGCTCCATAAGGATCCTGTAGTGCCTGCTGCCTTTGCACCTCTTGACATCATCTGCTGATACGTAGCTGCCACACCATTCGAGCCCAGTGGGGCGGGGTTTGTGGCAGCGCAAGGTACAAGGTACCCGACTTCTCCCTACGAGCCCCGTGAGGGCTGGGAATGGGGTTAGGCTTGGGGACAATTGGTCCCAGACGATGAAGAGGTACAGTGTCTGAGACATTAGTCTGAGACACTCCCACGATAGGGAGCCAAGGCCGTGTCACCAACTGAAAAAGACCCGGGCCGGGACAGTATATGCGAATATTACAACTAGAACTAGAATCATAGGATTTTTTTTCTATTTTTCAGACGGTTACTGCAGAGTAAAAATGGTAAACTGTTACAAGCAGAAGACCCAGGAAACACAGATTTGGTGGAACGTTAATGACATATCTGCAGTGTGTTGAATGCAAAACTGCAAAGTGGAGGTTTCATGTACTGAAGTGTTTAAGATGATTTTTTTAATGCTAATGTTAAGGTAAACTTTTTTATGATTCAAACGAAAACGTTAATAAGTTGTTAAAATTATTTTCATAGGTAATTGCAGTGTATTATGAATGAAAAGTTTTTCAGATAATACTGAAGTTTTGTCATTGGTATTATAATAAATTTATAAATTTCATACCTTTATTATTTTATTCATGAACGTTTATGTTCACTAGTAAAGATATTAAAAATTTAGTTGTATTCAGTGATATGATGATTTATAAACAAGCAAATAGTATTCCTTAAATCATGTAGTATAGAAACTGATTATAAAATTATAACTGCTTGTTCCAAACTGAAACAGAAGGATAAACGCAGAAGATATTGTTTTAGTTCACTATAATATTAATATATCTTGATATTCTTATTTGATCTTTTGTTTCATAGTGGTCATAAAATTTTTATTTCTAAAATTTAATAAATAAAATTGTCATTACCTTTTTAATTATACACGCTTGGACATAGTGTGCACAGTACTGTGAAAGTTGGGCGATCTTGCTGTTTAGTGAGTCAACACTGGACTAATATCGACCCATATTTAAACCGGAGCGGTCTTACAAAGTCCAGGGGCTAAATGTAGGATTTTTTTTTTTTGTTGGCCAATTGTGTACTTCTGCTACAAAAGCCCTAATTTTTGTCACGTTTTCTAGATGCTTAAATATTGATTTTGAGGACGGGAGCCACCTGGAGTCTAAACTCGTTTACCCTTGGCACTGTTTTTGAAAATGCCTTGTTAAGATAAAGAATAAGATTCGCCGTACAACCTCGGAATGTGACACATCATTACCAACTAAATTTACCCTTAGAAATTCAAAAAAAGACTTCAAAATCTGTGTACCTAAGCTGCACAACATGGCAACCCTCTTTGGGCAGTCACACATTATGAGTCTGCGTCCCTCATTAGCCTGTGAAGTTATCCACTGTAGCTCCCATTTGGAGTGCTTCCTAATCCAGCTGAAGTCAGAAGGATCAAGTAGCGACTGGACCTTGTTGAGGGCCCGACCCCATACTTGTTCTGCCTGGTTGGCAGCGCGTAGTTGGTGAGAAGTTCTCAATCTCCTGCCTTTTATGAGTGAGCAACTTAACCCTAGCTTTGTTCATATCGGCTTCGGACTTCACCTGAAAGATATACAGATTTTGAAATTAAAACAATAAACCTTACTGGAAATCAAACTAAACAGTCATCAGTCAGCATATGTGAAAAATCGATGAAATGACGTAATGAAGCAACTTCAGCGATGAATGGCGTATTGTTTCGAGTCTGAAAAGTTGGGGTCACTTCCTCATTGGCCACCTATATCGCCCATGCACTCCTTTTTTTTCCCCCTCTACCACTGAGTGTTGATGTTGTGTACCATCTGCTTATCGAACGAAAAGCGAGAAGTCCTCTGTACTGTTCATCGCCAAGCTGTCTGATATTAGCAGAAACATCAGTCAAATGGGTCCCTGGATGAATGCAGTGCGACGTATGCTCAGAGCCAGAGCACACGTCCACTGTCTTTACCATGACGTTTTCAAAACCTTGGACACCATCGTAAACATGGACGAAGATTCGTATATCTGCCTCGTGGTTGCTGAGTAACAAATTCAAATTTTATTCAACAAAGCCTCCTGTCCACAAGTCATATCTACTTTGCCTTGTAAACTGTACTTTGACAGGACTATGCAACGAGATTGAAATGCTCTCGCTTGTTTTGAACCACACTCAAAAATCCTTTACAGTTACGAGCTATGGTTTTGTTCTCTTATACTTTTAGGTAACAGCCTTGACCCATCTTGATCCTGGTTCCTAGTAATTTTAGACTGCCTTTTTGTTTTGCAATCATCCAGTAGTTTAACTGCGCTGCTAGTTTTTGAGCACCCCATGCGCATCCTGTGAGCGATTACAGAGGTCACGGTGGGTCTTTGTGAGAACCTACTGAGCTTTGTTACATCACTAGAAAGGAATATAAGTGATTTCATATTTTACAAAAACTTCAAATAGTTAATGTTCATAATACAGTATGGATTCAATAAAATCTCAAAAACAATATCTTATTACCACTTAAAAACTGGTCATAACTGGGTTGCAATCTATTAAAAAAACATCATTCATTTAGTTGATGCAAAATATGGATTTAGGATATTAACAATGAACGTTTTGCCATATCCTGTGAGGTTTGTATGGAGGTGTCTGAAAGGTTTGGACACTAAAATATAATGCTCTAGTGTATGGCCCAGTCTCTGTCCACACACTTTGCATTTTATGTCAGTGACATCTCCATACAAACCATATTGCAAGAGATGCAATATCTTGCAATCTAATGACTTTGTTACTTTCCCCACAGATATGTTTAACTTGATACATTTCATTTTAATGAATAACGGATCTGCTAGTTCCTATCTGTACTGTTCTACTTTCTGCAAGCTCGTTTGCTAATTCCTTTCTGACAGTGTTTCGTAAACTTATGTTTGAAAAAAATAAAATTATGTTCAACATTTTCTTTAATATATGTTTAGCTAATTCATCAGATTTGTCATGCTCCACAAAAGCTTAACTGTAACTCTTTAGTAATTTGTGTATACCTGTGCCTAACTTCACACACAGGCATGCTACATTCAGGTTTCAGGCTATTTAGAGCAAATAATGACGAAAGATAATCATTTACAATTAAACTGAACTGCCGTAGTTTCCACAAGCTTGAGAGCAACACGTCCGTATCATAGTACCATCAGGCCAGTTTACAATAACAGCATTCCCCCCCCCCTCTCCCCTGTCAGGGTTAAGGGAGCCATTAGCGTAGTCCGGGTGATATTCATCGACGTCAACACGGCCAACCCCTTCAGTGAAAAAATTTCTTATGTAAAGTTTCTTATTGAAGCTGATCATTTCGGTTTACCTCCTCGAGCATAGCGAGGTCAGTCTTGGCCCTTGGCCTGTTATGATTGACAAAGAAGGTAGTACATATAAATTTTAAAAGCTAACAAAAAGTGTTGATGTTCCCATCTCATCTGTGGCTTGTGATGTACATTCTTGGAAATAACCCACGGTCACTTCTTCATGGTGCAACTCTGCTTTTGAGCTGTTTTACTGGTCGATTGTTCGTGAGCGGAAACCTGTTCTTTTTTTAGTGTCCGTGTTATTAGTCGTCTTTCCTGAAATGATTGGTTTGCTCCTTACCCAGGCTAGTTAATATTATCATGGCAGATATGACTACAAGTTCTAAAATTTCTCTTGTCCTAAACAATTCCTCCCTTGTATCAGTAAAAGGGGTTTCCTATTGCCTCTTTCACCTCTACCATGGACTTTATATTATTCAGGAAGCTTATTTGTTTGCCAAGTGAGTCTTCATGGTGTCGAATTTCACCATCCAGTTTTCTCTCTACGTTTGCCATGAATTAATTTACTGATTGTGCCATTACAGATCTAAACACCATCCACATGAGCAAACTGATGGATTTTCTGTTATCCAATTTCTCGCCCATTACCTTTTATTACGGCATTATTGTGTTCGTGACTCATCCAATAGCATCTTAGAAAATACTCGGCTGGATGAGATTACAGTTAAATTATCTTCAGTATCTGGAACAATAATTTATAAGAATGTCGCATTAGACTGTATTGTATTGTTAGTTCATAAACTAGTTAAGTTACCTTTTTAACAAGACAAATTTTGTTTATGAATTATGTTTAAACCTGTATCTTTTTTTTAACTTCCTGTTTATACCATGTTTGTACCATGTTTGTACCATGTTTGTACCATGTTTATACCATGATTTGTAAAGGGTTTACCTTTAAAATTACAAACTATGTAGTTCTTCAACCTATGTTAGTTTTTTGAATTGCTGTGCATTATTTGGATTTTCTGATTATTTTGTTTTGTAATTGCAGAAACTGGAAATTAAAAATAAAAATTGAAATCTGAGTGGTGTTTGTGTTTATTTGTATATACACTAGGTGAATATGTGTATACAAACGGACATTCCTGTGTATATACCCTGAGCGGTGTATATATAAACATGCATTTACACGTATATTCGTATAGACACCGAGAGGTTTATATTTCCGTGTATATAAATCGTGAAGCGTTTATATCCGTATATTCACAGAGGTGTTTTCTATAAATTTATTTTAAAGGGCCAAAGGTTGTGCTAAATTAAATGAATGAAGGAATGCCTGAAAATTTAATATACATATATATGTATATATATATATATATATATATATATATATATATATATATATATATATATATATATATATATATATATATATATACATATATATATATATATATATATATATATATACATATATATACGTACATATATATGTATATATAGGTAGAGGAGTTTTCTTCTGGCTGGACCATGCTTCTAGCCTACCCGGGAGGGTGTATTTACTGGGCGCAAATTTCTGTATGTCCTCTGTAATTACATCTGCTCGTATATACTTATTTTATTAATATTTCAAATTTTAAATTTAGGTAAGGTAGTAGGTTGGTATACAGCAACCACCCAGGGAGGTACTACCGTCCTGCCATAAACATGCAAGATTTCAGGTATGTCTTGCTACTTCTACTTACACTTAGGTCACACTACACATGCATGTGCACGTTTATGTATACACACTCATCTGAGTTTTCTCTGATTTTATCTTAATAGTTCTTGTTCTTATTGCTTTTCCTTTTATATCCATGGGGAAGTGGAATAAGAATCTTTCCTCCATAAGCCATGTGTATAGTGAAAGTCAACTAAAATGCCGGGAACAATGGGCTAGTAATCCCTTTTAACGTATAGCCTACTAAAAAGAAAAAGAAGAAAACCGTCCAAGTGGGATGTTTGAATGTGCGTGGATGTTGTGCGAATAAGAAAGAGATGATTGTGGATGTTATGAATGAGAAAAAGGTGGATGCCCTGGCTTTAAGTGAAACAGAGCTGAAAGGGGTGGGAGTTTCAGTGGGGAGAAATTAATGGGATTAGGTCAGGGTTTTCAAATAGAGTTAGAGCTAAAGAAGGAGTAGTAATAATGTTGAAGGATAAGTTATGGCAGGAAAAGAGCGAATATAAATGTATGAATTCAAGGATTATATGGAGTAAAATAAGGGTTGGATTTGAAAAGTGGGTTATAGTAAGCGTTTATGCACCTGGATAAGACAGAAGTGTAGAGGAGAGAGAGAGATTTTGGGAAATGTTGACTGAGTGCGTGGGGAGTTTTGAACCAAGTGTGAGAGTACTTGTGGTTGGGGATTTCAACGCTAAAGTGGGTAAAAATGTTGTGGAGGGAGTAGTAGGTAAATTTAGGGTGCCAGGGGTAAATGAAAATGGGGTGCCTTTAATTGAGTTATGTGTAGAAAGAGGTTTGGTAATAAGTAATATATATTTTATGAAAACAGAGGATAAATAAGTATACAAGGTATGATATAGCACGTAATGAAAGTAGTTTGTTAGATTATGTATTGGTGGATAAAAAGTTGATGGGTAGGCTTAAGGATGTACACGTTTATAGAGGGGCAACTGATATATCGGATTATCTAGTTGTAGCTACAGTTAAAGTAAGAGGTAGATGGAACAAAAGGAAAATGACAACAGCAAGTAAGAGAGAAGTGAAAGTGTATAAACTAAGGGAGGAGGAAGTTAGGGTGAGATATACGCAAGTATTGACAGAAAGGTGGGCTGGTGCAAGTATGAGTAGTGGGGAGGATTGGAATAGTTTCAAAAATGCATTATTAGAATGTGGGGCAGAAGTTTGTGGCTATAGGAGGGTGGGTGCAGGAGGAAAGAGGAATGATTGGTGGAATGATGAAGTAAAGGGCCCAGGTTCGATTCCTGGCGGGGTGGAAACATTTGAACGCGTTTCCTTCCACCCGTTGTCTTGTTCACCTAGCGGCAAGTAGGTACCTGGGTGTTAGTCAACTGGTGTGGGTCGCATCCTGCGGGACAAGATTGAGGACCCCAATGGAAATAAGACAGACAGTCCTCGATGACGCACTGACTTTCTTGGGTTATCCTGGGTGGCTAACCCTCCGGGGTTAAAAATCCGAACGAAATCTTATCTTAATGAGTGGAAAGATGTATGTGGTAAACTGCGCGCCGTATCCAATCAGTGGCTAGGGTTGAGTCACGTGACGCGTTCCAATAATATACTTAGCTTCAAGACGTGAGAGAAATGTATGTGTTTCGATTGTAATTCATGTGTATATTCATTTTACGACATAATTCGCAACTTTAGTGAACTTGACAAGCTTTCCATAAAACTACTTCGGCCACACCGAGTGATTCCTACATGAAAAAAAGAAAAATGGCGTTTGTGGAAGACCGTGAACAATCTGCTTTAAATACTGCACGCTACTTTGTCACTCGCACTTTCACACTGTGCTCGTACTTTACTTCCAGAAGGAAATATCACGTGCCTTTCTCCCTCCACGGTAAATGTGAGTACCAGTATAAAATAATTATACGTGTAGTTAGGTTAGGAAGTTAGTTTAGGTTGGGCTGGATTCAGTTTCGTTAGGTTGAGTTACTTAATGTAACCTAACATAATGTAACCTAACATAATGTAACTCCAAAATGTTTTTGGTCCGTCTAAACAAAAACCTGTATTAAAAAACTCATTGCATTGACCAGTAATAATGATAATAATAAAGTATGGATTGATGCCAGCAAAAATCAGTCTCATGATGCAGGGGTTGAGATGTTGAATACAGTATATTCTGAAAAGCATCGCTTTTTGATGCTTATGCAGACATGCATATATAACTTAATAACTATCCACCAAGTGGTTTCTTAAACAGATAAAGGATATCATGGAATCGACTGGTAGTATACAGGGTACATAGGTTAGGTTAGGTAAGATTTGTCAGGAAACAGATGTTGCCTGATGCGAGTCTTAGACATATAATGACCCGCTGCTGGAACTTTTGGTCATTTGACCGAGGCGTTCCGCTGGCTTACCGGTCCACCTCTTTAAAAAAAATGGTTTTAGGTTACACAGCCTTAATGATCCTCATCAAGTCGATAGGCTTTAAAACTAATTAACACGCCTAGCAAGTGGCCAGCATGAAAGTTTGGAAAATATTTCGATGTTGGATTTAGCATTTAGTGATAGAGGTTATTTACAACTATATAAGTGGATCAGGTCAGCTAAACATACATATACACCTCTCAGTAACATACATACATACACACCTCACAAAACATCGATACCATGCCTAACCCTTCTAGGGTAGGGTAGGTGCCTGAGCCCGAGCCTTTAGCTCATAAGTCTGTCATTCCCATTAGCCCCCTTGTGGCGGGGATGGCAGACCAGAGAGGCCTAGCTTGTGGCTAGTCCTGGGGACAGTTGTTCCCAAAGATGAGGAGGTACTTGTGCCTCCTCCCATGGGAGACTTAGGTCTCAGACACTCCCTAAAGAGGGAGCCAAGGCCGGGCCACCACTTGGAAAAGGCCCGGGCCGGGAGAATACCGGCTAATCTTTAAATAATAATAATAACCTCACAAAAACCTAGCAGTTAATAGGCACCTGAGTTTCAGTCGACTGTTGTGGGTGGCATCCAAGGAGGTGGTGATACATCCAAAATTGGGTTGGGCTCTGAAATGAACTGAGGTAGGATAACAGCACTTAGTCTGTAAAAAAAAGAAAAACGTCAGTAATAGAGGGCTCACCAACAGCATATAGCAATCACATGGGTAAGCAAAGACGAAGAACACCAAAGTCATTAGTCCATCAAACCCATCACAGAGACAATCATTGCCCATTACTCCACGGATCATTAGTTCAGCATACCCCTCATGGAGTCGATAAATCCTGGTCATAAGCACGAGCAAAGACTTTTGACCAAATAAACACTGGTCATTAGCACAGGAAAACCCTTATGGTATCAGTATACTCATCATTAGTAAAAGCACTCTTGGATACAATAAACACTTATCATTAAAACAAGCAAACACTCGTGGAGTTTATAAACGCAAGCAATCATGAGAGTGAAACTGGTCATTAAGTCAAGCAAACACTGTTTGATTCATTTACAACTGGTCATTAGCCATTACCCACCAAACAATCGTCGTGTAAATAAAAATGAAAATGTGTATATATGTGGACTCATACAGAGATCCTCAGCAATACAATATTGCGACAGAAATATTCAATACGCATATTATTTTTTTTTTTTGGTTTATAGTCTCCGTGTGGGTTCGTTGTACCATGTACAAAAATAAAAATACCCCTCAGTGGAAAAATTCGCCGTTGCAATGGAGAACACAGTGTAAGGAGGATGTCTTACTCCATACAGACAAGACAAATGTTGGGTGAATGAGACGCTTGCAACACTCAGGTATCATTATTGTCGAAAAGTTTCGCCAACCAATAGTTTTATTAATCTAGTATAGGATAAAATGATGGAAGATGTGAAGAAGAAATTTGAGGTAATCAGCCCATGTGCAGAAATGCTTCGTTCATCTACTTGTCGGTTTTCTAAACCATTTATATATTAAGGCATTGTTCATTTAATGTTATCGCATCACCATTAGCTCGCGTTCTCTCAGATATACCATACTTAGTCTCATTTACTCTTCCTCATTCTAACTGTCACTCTCTTACTTTCACTCATTTCTAGGATAGCCACCCTCCTTTCATTTGTAGTATTAATAGTGAAAATGAGGAAGAATTTTTTTGCCTATTAACCCCAGAGAGTTAATAATCCAGGATAACCTGAAAATGTGCAGCAGTGTGGCTTTTTTCCATTGCGGACCTTTTTAAGTTCTTCCCTAGAACTGGACCCACAACTCCTAAATATTAATTTACAGCTAGGTAAGAAGGGCATATATCCCGCCTCGCCCATGTTCGACCCAACTACTCGAAATTATGTGCCAAATATTCAGCCTCTAAGCGTACTGTATCCATGTAAACAAGCACACCACCTTCAGGACAAGTCCAAGGTCTGCCTGAATGCTATGAGGTTCATGACTAGACTGCCTTAGTGCAATTCACAAGGAGCTTAGTGTCTTTTACATATACTCCGTCAGGGATAGACTACTAGGCACCAGCGCTCACCTCCATCAATCTTAACCACTCTGGGCAAAGTATCTTTCATTCAGAACAAAGTATTGCGCATCGCGGGGGCACCCAATTGACAAAAACATAAAAAAATGCTAGTACCACTTAAATAGGGTAACGAGTGTATGGCCTCGCTCACTAGAACGTGTTCTCATCATTAACCTAATAACTTCATACCCCACTGATCAGTACGTGATAACCATTGTACAAGGACTGATCTCTAATAACGATGCGTGGTCATCAACATAAGCTCGTGCACGGCCGTGGAAGTACAAAATACCAGCAGCCCCGAAACATTAACCTAAATTCTCTCCTTACTTTGGTTACCGTTTGTGTTTTCCTTAGATAATATTTGTTACATGAAGTATAATTATTACATTTGTATGTGGTATTATATGGCCATGGAAAGCTTATTACATTTGTTGACAGATAAGGCCTGTTTTGTTATTTTTATGTGCTGTGATGTACTTTTTAATAAAATATAAAAAAAAAATCCACATTGTAAAGGGATTGCTTCAAAGAATTTGAAAACAGGGCCGGCGCCTTGTAATCACCTGGATGTAGTCACATTGGTGAACTGGGAACATTTGAAGTCCTTTAAAATGTACTCCTTGGAACGCAGGCGAGTGATGCATCATAATTTACACCTAAAAAAATCATAAAGGGATTGGTCTCGAATCTGTACAAAAAAAAAAAATACTCCCAAAGCAATAGGCTTAGCAGATGGTGCAAAATACTCCCAGTGAAAAGTATGGGTTCCATGAACACTCTGAGCAGTAACACAGTGATTATAAAAGGATTTAAGATTTTCATGAGCCTCCCTTCATAATTCAAGAGGAAGCTTTATAAGTTCCTCAAGTCAGTTCCCGATCAACCGGGCTGGGGTTAGTACGTCGGACTGTGTGTGGCCAGCAGTAACTTGCTTCACGTACCTTACCAATGTGCTGCACACGTCTTATTTATCAACTTGTCGGTACTGTATACCATCATTAATATAAGACTAGTACTGGCTGTCGTGGTCATGACTTTAAGTCAGCGATCATCAACCTCACATTTTGCCTACCTGACTACTTGATATACCCAAGGCTGTGACCACTGAGTGCAGAAAACAAACCAAGGCAATACATTAATATATATATGTATCAAGACGGACACAACGAACAGGCATATTAAGACAAAAACTGGTATGCTTAGTCAGTTGCTTAGTCAGTGAGCGGGTCATCCTGTGACTGTGACTCCCATCGGGAGAAGTTACCACCACCGCTACCACAAAACAGGATGAATCACCAACAACCAGCACAGCAACTGCAGGCGTACCTCACCCAAACTGGAGAAGGCTCTTTCTTCTCTTCTTATTCACCAGTTTTCTTCACTGAGGCAGAAACACAGTCCGTTTCCCGTCTTGCTCTGAACGAACACATTTTGATGACGCTATCTCATATCTTAGGACTTAGGGCTTTTTCTTGCCTCATGACAGGTGGAGCTAAAATCCATACTACGTAAGCCCTAGAACTCGCAGGTCATTGTATTTAACCACTGGCCCATGCCGATCTAACAAGATTCAACTATCTACATAATTTCTCTGTTTAATAGGAATATTAGCATGGGCTACCACTGTAACCACAAATATAGGTTTTTGCAGACGAATCCCACACCACCATTGTTGTGTTGGTTTGCTCTAGCTCAAGTCCCATCAAAGCCTCCATCATAACTAACGAAATCGGAATAACATGATTTCGTGAGTCATAGAACCACGTTTCTTTGTAATCAATCATGTCGACGCAACAACCTCGTTTTCTGATGCCAGGCTACTCTTTCACTAAGAGTATTTCACATCGTGCCTCCAGTTGCATCTACGTTATATCGAGTTTCTTTTCTCGTAAACCGGCTGAGATAGTCATATGCATGCATCCCTTACTGAGCAAGATTCCTGCAGCACGGACTACTACGCCATGCAGAATCAAATATGACTGAAGCTGAGATCTCGACAGTGAAATGCACACTGTTGGCTTAGCGGATTCAGAAAAAATGTTAGGCAGATCTGCTGAATGAAGGCACCTTAACCACTGTTCCTTACTGCAAGTTAAGTTAGTGGCAATCAGGTAAGCAATAATTCACATCTTGCAACAGAATCAACAGCACGTTGGTCTTCGCAGACTCCATCGCCGTTCTCCATTCTCTCTCACACGCAAAAGACAACCTGAGACTCGTCACATTTATAGGCCCTTAATTCCCCTCAAGGGAGATTCCTTGATGCTGGCGAGAGGTTCTTGATCTAAGGCATTGAACTGGTGTTCCCCTTGGATCGAACCTGAATGCCTAGCCCCTGGCGCTTTATGACTTACAGCAAATGTAATAATAATGTAGACCATTGATGATAAATTAGACACATGTGCAACACTTGGGTATCTTTATTGAGGAAACGTTTCGCCACACAGTGGCTTCATCAGTCCATACAAAGGAGAACGGGGAAGAACAGGAGGAGTTTGAGGTAATCAGTCCCTCAACCTTGAGTCGATGTGGTCAGTCTATCAATCTTGAAAAGAATTCTTTTCAAGATTGATGGACTGACCACATCGACTCAAGGCTGAGGGACTGATTACCTCAAACTCCTGTTCTTCCCCGTTCTCCTTTGCATGGACTGATGAAACCACTGTGTGGTGAAACGTTTCCTCAATGAAAATACCCAAGTGTTGCACATGTATCTAATTTATCAACTTGTCGGTTCTCTGAACCATTCACCTACAGACCATTGATGTACAGCGAAGTAAAATCACACTAAAATTGAGACCAAGCCATGTTGGTAATTAGAGAATGGCTGCAGAAGATGCCAGAATAGCTTCAAGGAACGAACAGATTCGTGTCCCTATACTAATCAGCATGTAATAGTTCGAAGCACCCAGTGATAAGTATAATTATGAACCTTCAGTACACACGATGAAAATATTTGTATTGTATGAAACATCTACCTACCAGAAATTGTCACCAGCCAGCAAGGATCTGAACAGATGTCAGCACAAATTTTTCAGCTGTTCCTTGGATACCCCACCAAAAACAAAAAAGTTAAAAATACTGCAGCAAAACAATGCAATCACTGCCACAGCATAACCTGACAACTATTAACACGTTAAATACTAGATAGAATACTACAAAGATGTGACCTACCGACACCAACATTCAACAAGAACTAATTAAAACTGCCGCATCGCATATTTATCTAGGGGTAAGTGACCTAAGAAAACTAATGCCCACTTTAACTGCACACTCAACCTCATAATATAAAGCCGGTACAGCTGACTTCAGCTTCAGATGGCAGGCTACTGCAGAATCGATTACATCTTCTCTGTAATGATTCCATTTACCATCCACCAAGAAGTCTTAGCTATGCTGTCAGTCATCTGTATTGCAACCAGATCTACATTTCAATAATGTTTTAGTAAATTTACTCCAGCAAACTAGCTGATTAAGACCCGAATCAGGAAACACTTGTGCTGTTTCCTGACAAACCTTACTAACTTAACCTAACCTAACCAAACCAGACAACGTAAAATAAGGTTCCAGGTTAGTGTGAGGTAAAACTGATATTTAAGAGTAAAATTTGGTAGCGTTCGTTCACAATTTAAACCTGCACTATTAAAAGACTTTGTTTTGCCCCTCCTTCGTCATATCTCCTGCCTCTGCAACAATATCAGACCCTTAAGGGTTTAGCGCTTAAGTAATAATAATAATAATAATAATAGAACAATATCAACAGCTGATGATCTGGGCCTCAAGTGCAAAATGAAGAATAAAGCTTCCACTCGTACTGAATGACATGCGTGAGCTGAGGAACTGATTCTGACTCACGAAATCGTAATGACACGATTGCAAACAAACCATACCACGGATGGGGCTAACGCGTCGGTCTGGAGTTTTTACGACTTTCTGCCGCAGGTTCAAGCCTCACTTGTGGTGTAGTTAACTTTGATTCTAATCGGCGGACATAACATTCCCTATTCCACAGTTATCTGCCTACCTGAAGCGTGGATGCAGACAGTGCCAAACAATGGGAAATGACGCCCTGTCTGGGATATGTCGCCAGAGGGTGCTGTGGCATTAGACTGTCTCCATGTCTGGATTCATTACATCAATCTTATGTTGTAGTAGCTTTAGCCGACCAGGCATGTCTTCAGTCACCAGTCAGGTACACTCCATTGTGATTTATTCCTTGGATGTTGGCATTTACTAATTGAATTCTGGCTTATTGTGTAACCCTCGTTTTGTGCATAGTGTACACACTACTCGGTAGTGGGTTGAATATATAGCACTACAAATTTCTATTGTGTCTGGCTTTTGCATTCTTTGAGTGATCTAGTGCCGGTAGTACTGCGAGGCTGCTACGATGGGTACTGGTATTCGCTAAAATAGCCCACAGAGTTTACTGCTTCAGGGACATCCAGAGCATTGGATCGGTATGACTCATCCTGTAATTTTAGCAAAGCCTTCAACACCTGACAGATGTCAGAAGCCTCGCTGAATGTACAGGGCCTCTTCTCAAGGATCGATGTTTGGCCCATCTTCATGGACGCGCTGAAGATAATTCTTATGTCACAAGAGAGACAATCATGAAAAGTTTCGGCATGTTCCTTTCTCAAGGACATCACTACTTAAGTGAATTTTCACTCTTAGTCTCTCATATTTGGAAAATGTTTTCATACGAAACTGACCTCGAGGAAATCAAATAAATGAGCAAGTGTAAAATATCACTCAAAACGTAAGGTTCCATACTGCTTTCTTTTTGACTTGTGTAAAAATTGATAAAAGTGTTTATGTGTTAATGAGAAAATGAGAGAGAGAGAAATGGACACTTGCCAAAAGCTTCTTAAGATATCCAAGGTAAAGAAACGTGTATTGGCATTTGGCACCTCGCTCAGACTATATAGTGCCAGTGCAACAAGGGCATTGGGAAGAGACATCAAAAATAAGCCTCTAAGAGATATGAACATTATTGACCCTATTTTTAACATTAATACATTGAACAAGAATAAAAAGCCTCTCTGTTTCTCTGTATCTATGTACGTGGAAGGGTTTGTGTGTGTGTGTGTGTGCACACTGAGATGTTTCTCAATATATTAACGTCCCGAGATGTTAATCTCTCAGTGGGTGTCCAGAAATGCATATTCAGTGAGAGATATGTATCTCTTAGTTTACATATACCGAGAGATGTATATCTCTTAGTTTACATATACCGAGAGATGTATATCTCTGTATACATACACAGAGAGGTGTTTCAATATATGTACCCCGAAGGGATGTTTATCTTAGTATACATACATAGTACATTGAGACATGTATATCTAAGCGTACACCGAGGTGTGTATATCTCGAGGTATATGTACAGAGGTGTGCATCTTGATGTATATACACCGAAAGTTGTATGTCAGTTTAAATACATTATACAGTGAGAAGTGGGTATCTGTATGTACATACACTGAAAGGTGTGTAGCTGTGTATATACATATGCCAAGAAGTGTGTATCTGTATATATACACAAAACTGTGTATATAAGTGTTCATGTCCATTAAGTCAAATATCACGGTAGCCAAAAAAATTACTAGGTGGAAAATGAAAACTTTCAGAAGGGAAATGGTGCCAATGCTGACACTGTTAAAATTGCTTGTGCTCTCTCGTTAAGAGTACTGTGTAGTGTTGGCGGCCCCGTTCAAGACGGGATATATCAGAACTGGAATAAATACAGAGATCATTTAAAGCCCTCATAGAGCCAATAATGAAGTTAAATTACTGGAACACCTCATAGTCCTAAATATGTACTAGCTTGAGTGGAGGAGAGATACATGATTATATACATATACTTGGGAAGTACTTGAGGGCTCGGTCATAAATCTGCACACTGCCATAACAACATACTGGAGTGAGAGATATGAGAGAAAGTGTAAAATAAACCTAGCGAAAAACAGAGGCAGACGCCGTGGGCACAATAAGAGAATATTGTATCAACATCCGCAGGCCCAGACCATTCGACATCTTACATGGAGATATGAGAAGCACTGCTGGAGCAAGTGTAGAAGTCTTCAAGAGGAAACTAGTCATATCTCCAAATGTCAGAACAGCCAGGTTGTGATGGATATGTGGGCCAGCGGACCGCCAGCAACAATAAGCCTGATTGACCATTCAAGCACCAGACAAGCCTGGGCCAGCGGGCTGCCAACAGCAATAAGCCTGACTGACCGGGCAAGCACCAGACAAGAATGGTACAGAGCCGGGCAGACATGTATGGGTGTATATAGACTCCGAGAGATTTGCATTTCTTTGTGTATATATATATATATATATATATATATATATATATATATATATATATATATATATATATATATATATATATATATATATACATATATATATACATATATATATATATATAATATATATATATACATATATATATATATATATATATAATATATATATATATATATATATATATATATATATATATATATATATATATATATATATATATATATATATATATATATATATATATATATATATATATATATATATATATATATATATATATATATATATATATATATATATATATATATATATATATATATATATATATATATATATATATATATATATATATATATATGAGTTGTGTATCAGTTTATGTGCATACACCGAAAGGTATATCTTTTCATATTCGTACACCGAGATATATGTCATTATATATACAGTGTAAGTGCATATGCACCTATAGGTGTGTACTGTATACACACAAGTATAAATATCAGGAAGTGTTTCTGGGTTAATATAGTGTGTACTGAAAATTGTATATTTGTATACGCGCAGTGTTCTGTGTCTATATACGTCGAGAGGTGTATATATGTATATATGTTGTTGAATACACCGGGAGGTTTGTATGCCTCATTTTAAATACATCGAGGGGTGCAAGAATGTGTACATACATGAGAGGTGCGTATCTCATTATATATATTCGCAGAATATTCTCTATTCACTGTTTTAGGGTCTTACGTATTCTTAAAGTCAGTGAGTGTATCGGTGATGTACTATGTTAATGACCCTCGTGAATTCGATAGACGTGATACGGGAATATAGAACGAGCAGATGTAAGTAAAACAAACTGAAAAAAATAATTCCAAGAGCAGATTCTTCAGCCAAAAAAATTGAAACATTGATGGGAAGCTGAGTATGACTTCATTTTTTTTTTTGTCATTACGAGTCCCCAAACATGTTTACAGAGCCAGGAGATTAGGTTAGTTTTACTGGAGACTCAGACTAGGATGTCTTCTTAGTCTGTAAGGGTTTATTATTATTATTATTATTATTGTTATTATTAGACTTTGGGTACAGCATGAATTATCTGAAGGATTTTTTAAGCCGTGTTTTGGGTGCCAAAGGTATAAGCAGCAACCCAAGCCACCTGGGTTATGTCACTTGTTGCTAACCAGGATCACCTTTAATATGTTGCCAAGTTGCAGTATATAGAGCCTAATGCCGGGCAGACTGTGCTAACTACTGCCAGCTGGATCATACGTGTTGCGTGGGGTGTAGGACAAATAAATAGCAGTGTTCATATATATAATGCAGCATGTACTATTACCTGCATGCCACACATCTGCCTTACACCTGCTACCGTTCAGGTTGTCAAGACAGGTGATTTATATACTACGAAATGTTACGTTAGTATAATTTATTTCATGCAGCAAATATATCTCCGAATTAAAATTGTTCTCTACGAGAGTTCTCCATGCGCATCCCATGCGAGTTCTTCATGTTTACTTATCTCTGAATTAATTAAACATTTTAAATTAAATGTTACAACAATAAAGCAAAATGTTAAACACTGACCCACTTAAAAATTATGTACAGTTAATAAAAAATAGGATATGTCTTTTTTCGTTTTGTACAAAAAAAAATATAGTTTGATTATGCTCGTCGATTTAGGAACTCACGACTGCTTTAATTTCTTTCTTTCATTGTAGTTTGTTTTAATATGTTTAACTCAATATATTGTTTTTCGTAGAAAGTCATATTACACTCATTTGTTTTCTCACAAGAAAAATATCTTTTAAATCACCTCTGTAAATAACATATATTCAATCTGTTTAGGGCTGCCTGAAATGCCCCGGCATGATAGTGGCTTTCCTTGTACTTATTAAACCAAAATTGTAATTACACTTTGTAACCTTTACAAGGAAATAAAATCTTTATCTGTTTCTAACAGTGTATATCACCTACACTAAAAGTGTAACCCCTGTTTTATGGGAATTAAAATAATCCTTGATACTAGTGTCTAGAACTAGGTGAATGATCTTCAGTCAAACTGCATTATTACATTAATGGTATAAAATACAGACAAATTGAAGAATAAAACACATGTACAACACCTGGGTATCTTTATGAAAATTAAGATACCCAGGTGTTGCATGTTTTATTCACTAACAAACTGTGACCATGCAACGTAGTACTTTTGGTGGTCTAATTAACCATTGTTGCACTAGGAGTCTACCACTCTTTCGGCAGCTGTGCATCAAGTAGTTTACCTGCCAGGGAATCTCTGGCTACATTGAACCTTCAACAGTTGCTAGGCGTGTTGCACTCGCTGCTTCGTGATATGTATGTGATGATATGAACTTGTTGATTTGCATATGAGCTTGACAATCGCTTGTAGGTAAGTATGTTAGGTGCTTCGTAACCTTTTGTTGACACTGTTACCTACTTGCCGTGTACCTGGAGTCGATTTCGAAGGTCACTGCAGCTTGTTTGCTGGTTTGATCTACCAAGCTGTTGGTAGTTCCCATTAGATATTTCAGAGTTTATTTATTTAGGTTAAATGAGAAACTATAAGTCAGGCGTGACTTATGAACCATTATTTTCTAGACAAAATGATACAATTATTATTGCAGTAACATGCTACTTGCTGCCTGAAAAGAGAATTAACTAATGTTAGTTAGCAAGTAGGTGAACATGTTAGATGTAAACGTCACATGTAGGCAAGTATATTAGGAGCTATTTGAGAAATAGGCGTAGGTACGGTAGTGGAGTGCATAATTATAAGCCTTACTTAATGTACATACGCAAGTTTTAAAATATGGCGTCTAATGAGAGATACAGTTTTATTACAGTTTCTAAGTTTCTTTAGATCCAAAACTGGGTGATTTACTAAGGTGGAAGAGGAAAGAGATGATGAAAATGCACATAAAAACGCGTAAGACTTTATTTTAAATAAGAATATTAGTCATAAAACCGTGGCTGGAACAATTCACAAATAACATACACTTAGGGGAACTTTTAGACGACGTTTCGGTCCGTCCTGGATCATCATTAACTTTCACTCATGTTATTCTAAAACTCTTGATGGAAATGTTATAATAAAGTCTTTCGTTGTCTCGTGTGTGTTTTCATATGGGTGATACCACAAATAGTTTCCGGCGTCTTCGCTGAGGCACGATTGCCCTAACGTGGATTATTATTATTATTATTATTATTATTATTATTATTATTATTATTATTTTACGCGTCACTCACTTCCTGAGGCTGCCTCAATTTCACACTGTCAGTTTATCTGTGAGCATCAGCCGAGATAGACATAAGCTGGTATGTATGTGTACTGCCCTGTGCAGTATATAGTTAGTATTTACCCACTGTTACTGTGAATTTGTAGCTATTATTAATTTTATATATAATGTATGTGTGGTTCTTACGTTTTCAATGGTTTTGCTAGGATTAGCAGAGTATGCGAGGCTGTATACGTTCACGTTTAGCCATATATATCAATAATAACAACATTTTGTGAAAGGGGTAACATGCTTTATGTGGCATGTTAAATTGGGTAACAAGCTGAAAAAGTTTGGGAACCACTGCACTAGGGTCATACAGTGCTGGCCTTAGCGTGGAGCCTAGACCACCAAAAAATGAGTACCTGGCAAGCAGATGAAGATTTATACAGCACCATAGTTTCAAGAGAATGTGAACATGTTTTGTACTTACTGAGGTATAACTGTTAACTGCATAATGAAGTACGTGATTATATGGGATATTCTAGCAAGTGTATATGATTCATATGGGCTTAGAGCTTGCTTAATAATAAAGTATAAAAATAATAATATTGTGGTAGGTTTACCTGGAGCTTCCCTGGACTGACTTCAGGAAGTCACCTCCCCCACGACCTGGTACCAGACAGGCCTCCGGGTTGCTGGCCAGATCGATTAAATTTTTATTGGTTGCCGTCCTCAATACAACGTATGATCAGGAACTGGTTTCATTAATTTGTTGGGTTGCCTCTTGAAGATGGCTAGGGGGCTTGTCGGCAATCCCCTGGATTCATGAAGGGAGAGTATTGAAGAGTCGTAGTCCCTTAACGGAAAGATTGGAGGTATCATGAATAGTTTGCCAAGCCTCTTGTGTTCATAAATATAATTTTGGTGTGCATGTTGTGGATTTGTTCGAGTAATATAACTGGAGGTGAGTGTAGTAATACACGACTGCTCTGCCCAGGTTCATTGAGTAGTAATGGCGTGTCGACTGCCAGCCATCTTGTCTCACTGTTGCTTACATCAAAACTGCCTCACGCCCACGGGTTGTGCAATAGTATGAACTCCAGGGGTCAGTGTTGCTGACCTGTCTGCGACTCAAACTCAACCGTCACATTTCTAAGGTATGACACAAAGCAACGCTCTCGTATTTGACATACCACTGACAGCTCGAATCATGCTACGTGAAGGATATCCTCGTCATGTAAGCAGATAGTCTATTGCATACAATATAAACGGACTGGCCGACGCTACATAGTTAATATCAGGCAGTGATTCTTATACAGTGCAAAAGAATGTTGTACAACAGGGAAAAATATATATCATACTCATAGATCAAATTGAAATTATGATCTTAGTGGGAATTAGAGGAGATTGATCGCTGTTTGGGTGGTCTACAGGCTTTGGAGCAAACTATATACAAAAGACAAGTATAACCTGGAACACGCAAATCGTATCGATCGCTGTTTGGGTGGTCTACGGGCTTTGGAGCAAACTATATACAAAAGACAAGTATAACCTGGAACACGCAAATCGTATCTGTTATGGTCCAGAATTCGTAGAGGACATAAATAATCAACATGCAATAGAAACTGATGCAGCCAAAATACTGACAGTCATGTAAAAAGACAGACAGTCACACAGAGAGATTCTTAAACTCTAAACAACTCGAGAACGGTACCCAGTCCAACAAAGATTACAAAGTATAACAAAACCCGACGATGCTAGAGTAATAACGGGTTATCTGTTAAAGGTATTCACAGTTAACCCCAACTCTGCTAACGAAAGATTTACACATGTAGAGTGTTCATCTGGCCTAGGGAAGGGGAATTCAAATTCAGTGACAATGGCTGACACGTGCTGTGACTGAGGAAGATCAAAGATGAGTGACGTTGGCTTGCTTACACCTGCAGTGCCTCATCATTTGTCGTGACCACAAGGAGTAGCGAGACTATATATATATATATATATATATATATATATATATATATATATATATATATATATATATATATATATATATATATATATATATATATATATATATACATATATATATATATATATATATGTATGTTTGTATGTGAGTTTACTTTAATGACACTTCGATAAACTTTAAACACAATAAGCAAACCAACTATCCCCAAATTTACGAAGTATACTAGAATACTAGATATATGCGCCGGGAATTAGGTGCATACGTGTACACATGTTAGCTTGTGGACTTAAAAAATATAACTAATTGCAAATACTAGTGGCATTCTTCTGAGTGTTACTGTATTATTGTATTGCTCATTAGTAATATTTTTTTTTAATTTTAGTAAATGCCATCTTTGAGCTTGTTTATCCTTCCTTTCACTTGCACACTTTTTTCTTTGCATATTAATTTATTATTATGTTCTTATGCAGTTCTCTCTTATCTGTTTTCACTAGTTTTTATTTCTTACCATATTGTACAGATACACATGCCCTGCCATAGAAATAAGTTGTCCAACGTAGTCAAAATGAGCAGCATTACAAGTATAAAATTTTATGATGTAACTTCCCTTTCCTCTCTCCCTCCTTCAAATATTGCTCTCATACACCACTCTCATTATATCATAATTTCCATCAACCATAATTGAGAGAATGAAAGTATAAGCGTATGGTGTAGGCATATGGGGGAGTAAGCCTATGAATGTATGACTGAATAAGCTTCTGTGAGTGTATGAGGGGTCTATAAGGAGTATGTGTTAACCTCGAAAACTTCCGCGTTTCACTAACCTACCTCACTCTAATTCCCTTCCCCACCTACCATATTTTCTTCCCCTCCTACCAAGATCCCCTCCCAAATAACCCTATTCTCCCCCCCCCATCTTCCTATGTACCTCCCTTTCCCTTGCTCCCGCCGCGCCATGCCTGGCTCCCGACCTTCTGAGCATCAGGCCGTGATCACGTGATGAACTAGTGAGAGTCACTGAAATAGGCTACACCACAACCAGCCAACCTGACACATTCTGCAGGTGTTCTGCTTAGCCATCTCCAACACTAGTTACGTTTTTATATATACAGTGACTATCGCTTTAGCTTGATTTAGTTTGTGTTATTATTATACAATATAATGTTAAGGTTCAAGTTTTCTTCGAATATAAGTTGGTTAGTTTATGGAGTAAAATTTAAAGCTTATCGACTCAACAAAAATCATTAAGGCTGCATGTAACCTGTTCATCACCAGTCAAGAGTACTTTAACCCCTTTAAAAGGTATTAAAGTATCCTCTCACTATATATACACCGAGAGGCATACAAAACACACACATACACATAAAATAGGCCAAGTGTCTATCGGGGAGTGCCTTTGACAACTGGTAATTAACCTCGTGTTATGCGCGATGGGAATCACTGGATGAGTAAGTACTTGATGTTATTAAAAAAACCGTTATAAATAATTAATGCAATTCTACTAGTTCCTCGAAACAGTTCTTGTTGAATAACTCAAGTAAGATTTATTACATGTTTTTACAAATTATTATATATTTATACAATGGTTGCAATAAGCCCATTATTGTTGAGGTATTCAGTATATTGGTGGCAGATTATGCGGATTTAACCTAGAAAAACCCAATAAAGCCAAACAAAATTATTTTAATGGGAGTCCTCAGCACGTATATTGTTACCCACCAAAACAAGGTAAGGAATACAAGACAGCATTTATTATCACTTATCTCTGCATATATTCTGAGGAGTATATCTTTATTTATATACACCGAGAACAGCAGTGTATATGAAACCATACTGATAAACATCCGCCATTCTTCTGAAACGCGTAAACTCAGTAGACAACCCTCAACCTTTAATTTGATAGCATGATCTACTTTTGCTGTTCACACATCATACCGTGTATACTTAGTTATCTTTTTAAAACATGTACTGCCTTGTCACAAACCTCTGTTTAACCAAAACCCAATTAAAAGCCCCCACAATCATTTACACCATGCACTCCAATTTACTGCTATACCTTCTACAATAATGTCTCCCACTTATGCATTCAAGCTTATCTAATCACTCACTTTACACCTCCCAAAATGTCGTCTCTGCACTCTTTTTACCTCTTGGTGCATAAATACCGATTATTACCTACCTTGTAAATCCCACTTTTATTGTAAACCACACAGTTCTTATTTACATTTTTACACCTTTTTTTTTCCTGTCTGACTGTTTATTCTACATTACCGCTACATCTGCAGCTCGTTCTCTCAGATATACCTGGCTTAATTCCTTTCAATATTTCCCATCCAAAGCCTCTTACCCTTTTAATTTTGTTTCACTTAATACTATAATATCCATCCAACATACTTTCATTGCTGATGTCAACAGCCAGTTCCTTCATACTTTTCCTACTTGTTTCCACACATTCAAACAATCAAGCTTCAGTTTTGAGGGGTTTACTTGCAGAAAAAGGGGTTGCATTTTAGTCGCCTTATAAACGTATCTGTTGTGGCTGGTTCTAACCTACTTTTTCGATGGACATGGAAAGCAAACATTACCGGCTTATGAACTCAGGAGAAACAGATATGATGATGAGTGTATAATGATTTTAAGTAAAAGTAATAAAATTTAACCTGCCATCTTACATGTTTATGAGACGGAAAGGAAAAGTCAGCACTCATGTCAGAATGCAGATAGTTTAGGAGATTATCCTTTTTCACTCGTGACAGGACGGTAATACATTCTTGGATTCACAAGTAGCCCACAAAATTTTAAGAGGAAACTTGAAACCAGAACGGACCGAAATGTCGTTTAAAGTTTCCTCTCAAAATTGTTTGTTTGTGAATTGTTACGGCAACCTTCCTGAATTGTTAATGTCTATCAATTACTTTCTTAAATGCAACGATATATAAAAACTTTACATATTCTTAGGCCTTTTCATTTAATATATATATATATATATATATATATATATATATATATATATATATATATATATATATATATATATATATATATATATATATATATTGTATTTTCATTAGCTTTACGCGAATCGACAAAGGTATATACCTAAGAGTTCAAATAGACAATGGGGAGGCTAGTACTTGCGACCATGGACTGACCTTTCGACGTCACATCCTCGTTTTTCCTTCTCTGTTTACCTTCTGAACACTAAACAAAATACTGCTTAAGCCACAAACTGTCTTCCTGAGATTCATACGTTGCTAGACGACAAGAACTCCCATTGAAATCATAATGGCCGTTTTTTTTAGATTTTTTTTACGTAGAGGTTTCCCGGCAAGGGCGTTTATGTATACGAAACCTTTGTTATTGGGTTCAGAGTATGAAGGACATTTATTTTATAGAATGAAGTCATGGACTCAGTGCTCGGGTGACTTTGATTTTTCCAGTACAAAGGGAGTTAGACACTAGTTGAAATCCTTCACAAATCATTCACCAGTAAAGGAGAGAAGATTGGAAAGAATTATAACGGTAGTAAAGTGGTTATGTTAGTAGGTATCACCATGTGTATCCTGTATGCTGTTCTCCCAGCACTCTTTACACACACCTGTTGGTTATTTTGGAGAAGACCGGGATTGGGAAGGGATGGGAGTGACAAACATTCGTGAGTTTAATCCCCACTACACAAGAGGTGTGTGTATATATATATATATATATATATATATATATATATATATATATATATATATATATATATATATATATATTGTCGTGCCGAATATGTAAAACTGGTCAATTAGCAAGAACTCATTTAAAATTAAGTCCTTTCTAAAATTTTCTCTTATACGTTTAAAGATATATTTTTTTTCATTAATGTTAATGTAAAATTTTTTAATTTTGCACCTAAAGGAACTTAGAAAACTTACCTAACCTTATTATAACAAGAACAATTTATTTTAGCCTAACCCAACTAAATATATTTTAAATTTGTTAACAATAATTTAATACTTAAGAAACACAGTGAAATATATTTTTTTCGTTAGGTTAAGAATGATTTTGGCGAAATTATTGCATACACAAATTTTCGCTTGTCTTATATGGCAAGATGAGCGTTGCTATTTAAACCAAGATTGCAAGTTTTGCCTATTCGGCACGACATATATATATATATATATATATTATATATATATATATATATATATATATATATATATAAATATATATATATATATATGTATATGTATATATATATATATATATATATATATATATATATATATATATATATATATATATATATATATATATATATATATATACATATATATATATATATATATATATATATATATATATATATATATATATATACATATATATATATATATATATATACATATATATATATATATATATATATATATATATATATATATATATATATATATATATATATATATATATATATATATATATATATATATATATATATATATATATATATATATATATATATATATATATATATATATATATATATATATATATATATATATATATATACATTAGATTCATTTATAATTAATAGAATTTGGGAAGAATTTAATAATACATTGGACAAATAATAAATTTTAAAATTATTAATTCTTGGGTAGAATAGTTTGTTCGTGGGTTGTGTGAAGGACCTGTCTAGTTGGGCCAGCGTGCCTGCTGCAGTGTTCTCTTTCTTATGAGTCGTGCGTCAGGTGTGGCTTTGTTGTGGGATGTGATAGTGAGGTGTGATCTAGACCCTTTATATGCCTTCCTTCATTGCATTACTTTTATTGTTCCTTGATAATGTGAGTAGTCACGAAAACGCTTGGAATTTCTCTATTCTTTCACAGTGGTTGTTTTGTGTATATATATATATATATATATATATATATATATATATATATATATATATATATATATATATATATATATATATGTCGTGCCGAATAGGCAGAATTTGCGATCTTGGCTTAAATAGCAACGCTTATCTTGCCATATAGGACAAGTGAAAATTTGTGTATGCAATAATTTCGCCAAAATCATTCTGAACCTAACGAGAAAAATATATTTGATTGTGTTTGTTTAGTATTAAATTATTGTAAACAAATCTAAAATATATTTAGTTGGGTTAGACTAAAATAAATTGTTCTTGTTATAATAAGGTTAGGTAAGTTTTCTAAGTTCCTTTTGGTGCAAAATTAAAAATGTTTACATTAACATTAATGAAAAAAAATATCTTTAAACGTATAAGAGAAAATTTTAAAAAGAACTTAATTTTATATGAGCTCTTGCTAATTGACCAGTTTTACATATTCGGCACGACATATATATATATATATATATATATATATATATATATATATATATATATATATATATATATATATATATATATATATATATATATATATATACTATATATATATACTATATATATATATATATATATATATATATATATATATACTATATATATATACTATATATATATATATATATATATATATATATATATATATATATATATACTATATATATATATATATATATATATATATATATATATATATATATATATATATATATATATATAGGCAGAGGTCTAGTTCTAGTATAACATGCGAATATCACGTGATCAGTGACATCACGTTTGCAGATACTAGGAAAAGTAAATGACTTTCACCGTGCACGCCTGTCACACGTGTTGTGTAGGGTGGCCATGTCTGCATGGTCAGAACCCCCTTCAAGGCTCGCTGAAATGATTTAGACCTATCCTCCTTTTCTTTGAATCGAATCTTGATTTCCTTCCAATTCCCAGCTACTGTATGACCCTTATGGATTTAATAATGCAGTAATACATAGTCAAGGTTCAGCAAATTAGTTTTCATTGAAAATCATTCAACAAAGTTTACACTGCAGAAGTATTCAGTCTCTGTAACCATCTTTGGAATACGATGTTATGTATGTGGATTTTAGTAATTCTGACGAAGTTCCCTTAGCGCTGAAAATAGAAAATAAGATGGAATGACCAAAAAAATCGGATGTTAGGCTAAAGAGCGCTACAAAATACCTAAATGAGATTAGATGACGTCTTTTTATCAGTTTGGTCAAATTTTTACAAAAACAGAGCTATCTTTCTTGTGGAGTATTGATTTTCCTCGTCCTTATATCTATTCTTGGTCATTTTTTAAGCGGTTCAGTATATAACTAATTATTTTTTAATTATGGGGATAGAGAAGTGACATAGAAAAGATACTTGAATTATATCGATGGATGCTAATTTTGGTGTTAAATATACATAAATTTATTATACAAAGAAACTTCATTAGTGACATCAGTTGCACAGTCCTGAATATTATAGGATTAACAACTATGACAGCAAAATAATTAGTCTTGGATAACCCCAAAAAATTTCAAAAGTTTTTTAAATAGCTTAGGTATGAGAAGAAAAAAGTACTCAAAACGATCATAGGATGGCTCCAAATGGCATACTATCAATAATATCAAAGAAGAGGCACGTTTGTAGAGATGACTGTTTTGGGAACGTTTCGATCTGTAAAGATCTTTATCAAGGCCGATATTGATAAAGATACTAATAGATCGAAACGTTGTCCCACTTAAAGCTATTTCTGCAAACGTGTTGTTAGAAGATAGTATCCGGAATGCAGGCAGACTATATCATAGAACATAAGGACCAAGTAAAGATCTGTCATTTGGAGAACACAATAAGGCAGTTGCAGCAAACGCAGAAGCTGTTCTAGTGATGATACTTTTCAGATTAGTGGAGCTCACTACTTGAATATTATTTTATGCTCCCAGCGCCTTTCAAGGCAGGAAAGAGCATAAAACATTTAAACTATTGAGAATGTTTCAAAGTACTTGGATTGATTCTCTGGAACGGAGAAGTTGGAGATACCTGATAATATATACTTGGAAGATAAATGAGGGCCTGATCGCTAACCCACACGCTTCTATAACAACTTACTGGAATGCAAGATATGTTAGAAAGTGTGGGACAAACCCAGTAAAGAACAGGTGGAACCATGGTTACAATTAGAGAGCTCTTTGTCAACATCCGTGGACCAAGATTCTTCAACATAACACCAGTAGATATCAAAAATATTGACAGAATAAATATAGCAGTTTTCCAGAAGCTGGATAACATCCTTCTAGACAAGCCCCAGATCAGCCGAATTGAGCTTGTGAGCCGTTAGCACGAACAGCCTGGTGGACTAGATGATCAGCAGGGAAGTCTAGTCTCAGGCCGGGTTGCAGGGGTAGAAAAACCCTGGAAACCAAACACAGTTAAAACGCTGGTAATCAATTAATGCAGATAATATAGAAACTTATTCAAGTCAGCAGTTACACCCATCATCCTTCCATAACATATATTATATGGCTATTCTGATATATATATATATATATATATATATATATATATATATATATATATATATATATATATATATATATATATATATATATATATATATATATATATATATATATATATATATACAAATATATACAAAGGTACCACCTCTAGAACTGTCCTGGGGACCCTCATCCTCAGAGAAAAGAATAAACTTGCTTCAGGGAAAACTCAAGGTTCTCCCTGAAGCATTTCGTGTTACAATACGCTCCCGTCGAAGGGTTGGTGCCTGGATCAGTGCCGCTGAAGGGCTCTGTAGGCTAGTAATCTAAGTTACTCTCATTTTACTCCGCCTCCTGTTTCCCAGAGGATTTATGAAATTTACGGATTTACTGCTTCTCGTGAAAATAAAAATTATTGTACAGTTGCTGTGTCCCGCTCTCATTAATCCTTAATTGAAAGGATGAATGAAGATACAAAAGTTATACTCAACAGATTGTTTTAATTAATGGAAGAATCTTTTTGTTATGTTGCATTGTAAGAATGAGAACATATGTGAAATAGAGAAATGAGCTGGGCGGAGTGTTCTTTTTGAGATAACGTTATGTGGCGTTCGTCCCACTTATTCCTGACTTTTCTAAGACTGAGGCATTGTCCGTTAGGCACTGGTGGGTGGGGATGAAAGTGTCAGTGGGTGCCAGGTGGGAGAGAGAAAGAGCCAGCCACGCCTTGAGCCCGTGGTGGGAGAGGCTGCCACATCACCTCCTTGCATCACTGCACGTCCCCTCCTACTGTACCCTCGCTGATACTGCGGAAATGGGGCACAGGTGGTAGTGATCTCTCTCTCTCTCTCTCTCTCTCTCTCTCTCTCTCTCTCTCTCTCTCTCTCTCTCTCTCTCTCTCTCTCTCTCTCTCTCCCTTTCACTTCCTTTTTCTCAATCACATCCCCCTTTCTCTCTGTAGTGGATCGTTCATTCTATTTACTGGTTATTTGTGTCTATCCAGACGCTGTCGCTGAGCTACAATTCTTATCACTACTGCTTGTGCTTGAACCTTGGGTAGTGGGTATGGAAGGTGTGCGTGAGTGTGGAAAGTGTGCGTGGGTGTGGCAGTGTGAGGAAGTAGATGGTTGGGGAGAGCCAGTTGTCTTGAATTATTTTTTTAATTATGATCATTAGGTATATAGACGCATTTTACCCAACACTTAAATACTTCCAACAGATACTGGAGTTTCTTTTGCAGAATTGAAACATTTTCTTAACCCAGAATTCGGAATTTCAGAAAGATTACAATTTTATAACACATTTTTCCTTGCGACACACAATAGTGGGCTAACACACGGACATGTTTTACTTCTGCCGTAGATGGGCTGGATCAGCACAGTTTTTTATTTTTTTTTATTTGGCAAATTGGATACATCAGTATTGTGTTATTTTATTCTGTGTGGTAGTTACACAGTGGGGAACAAAAGCTAACTGTTTCAGTGTCATATTCCACTATGCACATATATAATGTTGAAATCTGTCAGCCCGAGCTGAGAGACTTCAGAAGGGCAATGAGGATCTCAAGTATTCCATGAAAGTTTACTATCACTTGGAAATTTCAATCTATCATGCTAGCCTATCTCACGCACAGGGGAAATAGAATTTTTATAGAAATATAGGGTAGGCAGTGGGTTGGATAGAGCGTGGGTGGGTTGCGTGAGTGGGCATATGAGTTTAGTTGTTAGTGAGAAAATTTAGAGTGCGAGTATTTTTTTATCAGTTACACATGCTACATGTACTGGCTTCACTATTACGTATGAGAGCTAGATGGTGTGACGTAGGAAAGACGGACGAGGCTCCAGTCCTCTTTAGACTATTAAGGAACCTCCGAAGAAGTGTACTAACAGGAGTCCATAACTAATTTTAAGTTATTCTGTCAGTTATATTGTAACCTATTTTGGAATAATTGTATTAATTCCCATATAGTGACATACACTTGTGTCTCACATCCTAACAACTTTAAATAAGTAGTACATACGAAAAGAGTATGGCTAAGCGATTAATACCCTATGTAAGGAACACTATTGAGGAAGTGAACTAATTAATCAATGATATTATAAGAAATTACATGCATGAGGTTTACAGGGTATTACCTGAATTATTACATGCAAGTAATTTAGGTGAGGTAAAAGGGGGACTTAGTCACAGTAGGTCACAGAGCTGTCACTCCTTCACTCTCACAAAAAAAGACATTAAATTAACAATTACAGTATTAAACATTAATACCAATAATGATAAATTATAAAATAGTGTGGACTGTATGAAAGGATTAATGGGAACACTAATACACACGGGTAGGGTAAGAATTTTGTATTTGACACCAGGCACATATGTACCAAAAGTTACATAATTAAGAAATGTTACCACTTAGCATTTATATTGTAGTTGGGTCACCCCACAACGCCTACCCAAGAACTAGAATCCTACTGGCCAGCGAGAAATCGAAATTAAAGGACTAATGGCGTACATGCTGGATGTGTTGCATGGCGACGCCTCATTATTTCCACCATAGGCAATTTTTTTGAGTTGTTAATTTGTAATTAAAATTTAATTTGTTATAGGGACACTGATCATTTGTAAAATCAGTTAATTATTCCATTTGGGAAGCACTCATTTTAGTTCCTATGTACGAAAGTTTCTGGGGAAAAATCGAGGAAAGTGAAAAAGTTGATACGCTACTCAGATGACAAAGTGGAGAGTGCTACGGTAACAACCTTGTGAGGGTCATATAACCAGCTGGGATATCTTGTTAGTAATAAATTAAAACTTGATGTTACAGTGTAAAGTTAATTACTTAATATGGTTATGGGAGTAAGGTTATGTAAGGTTTGTCAGGAAACGTGAGTGCTTCCAGACGGGGGTCTGTCATATGACCCGCAGAAATGAACCCCTGGTGGGACTCGAACCTATAATCTTTGGCTTAGGAGGCCACTGCCTTATCCATTCGACCACAGGGGCTTTATAGGAGGGTGGTATTAAGTTATATGGGACTGCAATAGCTCATTGCGCTCTTGGAAATTTGGAGCAATTGATCTGGTGGAAGTACATATGCGTATAGATGTCTACTGTGTAGTGCTTTACATAAAACAGTGCGCTGTCCTTGGTATAATAGAATGTTTTCCTAAAACCTGTAACTGTACAAATTGTAAAAACCATCCATTGTAACCTCAGTGTCTTCTAGGGAAATAAACATCTTTATCATTTATGTAATCTAGCTTAGTGGTCACCCACAACTTGCCCGTCACCAGTCTACATAAGTAGGGCGAGGTATCTGTGCCACTTGTTACTCAGCTGTGTTCTTGCTTTGGTCTAAAGTCATAGCAGCAGAGTCTAAATGAGGCTTTATCAAAGGTATATAAACTTGAAGTATAATCACAAATCAACAGGTGTTTCACTTGTGGTTATAAAAAAACTGAAACCATACTGTATCAACACAACACTTTCATTGCTAATACCATTTACTGTGTACTTGTTGTCGGTTTAACGCTTATTTTATATTATAATAATAATAATAATCTTGTCTGCATTCTTGTATCAATACTAATAACGAGCACAATAAACACGTTCTTTGAGTAAAACCCTTAATTATGGCAATTTTTTCTATTTTTGTTTCATTGCCCCTATGCTTTTAGCCTTAAGGGCTGTGGTTCCAGATTTACGGGCTATGGGTCCGGACTTACGGGCTATGGTTCCAGACTTAGTTGCCATGGTTCTATATAGTATGTGGCTATGGTTCCATACTTACGAGGCTATGGTTCCAGATTTACGGGACACCCCTGGGTATCCTAGTATCTGTAAGACACACATTACCTAACCAACATTTTTAATAACCTCCACAAATGTTATAGCGAATTATCTTACTAAAACTTCCAACAAATTGTTCTTGCAAAAAATTCAATTATTGGTTGTAAGTTATAAGTAGTTATAAGTTTATTTTACGACCGACAGTCCTTGATCATGCACTGATTATTGGGTTATCCTAGGTGGCTGACCCTCCAGGTTTAAAATCCAAACAAAATTTTATTTCATAATGTATCTTTATACCCACTTGTCGGCTTATTGCCCCAGTCAACATAATGAATTAGATCAAAATTTTGAAAAGATGTTTCCATGCCCCTGTGGCCCAATGGATAAGGCATTGGCCTCCTAAGCCAAGGATTGTGGGTTCGAGTCCCACCAGGGGTTCATTTTGGATTTGGGTTTCTAGAGTACCAATTAAATAGTGACATGTGGGCTTGACATATCCTAAGCTGACTTTACACCACTACAGTACGTACTTCCATCTTTCATACAGCACAGTCACTGAGTGGAATCGTAGTTTCACTTTTTGATCCAGTTCGTTCCACATAGTTACTACCATGGTAGTAACTATGTGGAATGAACTGGATCAAAAAGTACTTCCTAAAACCCTGCGATTAGTGTTTTCCTTATCATCTGTGTCCCCTTGATACCGTTGATGAGTTTCGAGAATCTTATTACTCCCGGATCCCGGTCATAGGCCAGGATCGTCTGGTGCTAGCCTGGCCAACCAGGCTGTTACTGCTGAAGGCCCGCTGCCCCACATCCATCACAGCCTGGTTGACCTGGCACCTGGTGAAGATACTTGTCCAGTTCTTGCTTGTGATTCCTGTCAGTTGTTACTATGTCTGGTTGATGATCTTTTGATATTCCTTTATCCTATCACTTTCGTAATTAACATCAGCTCTTACGTATCACTCTAATCTTTTTGTCTTTTCTGTCTCACGTGTGTGTAGAAGGAATGCTTATATCGCACATTAGAAAAACGATTTCATCTTTGATGAATAAGATGCATGAACAAAACTTAGGTACCGTTTGTCCTACACAGTAGGCATCTTCAGTGGAATACAGAGGTGACGTTTTGGAAATAAAAATACCCAAATGCTAAACATGTATCTTATTCATCAATTTGTCTGTATTGTAAACTATTATTATAAGGAATTCTAGCGTTATTGGTTTAATATAAGAGAATATCAGCAAGAGGTCCAGAGTCGTCATATGATTAAGATTAACGTAAGAATTATTTTTCCAGTTATCCTAACAAAGCACGTCTCCTTCCCTATTACCATTCCTCCTTTTCGAAATACATTATATACACCTGCCAACCACCATACCACGTCTTTACACATGGTGCAGCTGACCTTGACAAATATGTAGTTCTTCACATCAGTGCACGTGTTTTCCGACTCCTAATTTTTTTTTTTTAGCTTTGAGTAGGGTATAAGTATATACACCGAGGGGTGTGCATATCGCTGTATATATACACAGGAGTGTTTATAACCGTGTATATACGTTGAGGTGGATATGTATATCATCTCCGTATATCTACTGAAATGTATATATCTCCATGTATATACAGTGCTGGATATATATATATATATATATATATATATATATATATATATATATATATATATATATATATATATATATATATATATATATATATATACAGTAAAGAGTGTATATCCCTATATGAACTGAAACATTACTTAATTGTTTACGTATTTTATTATTTATAAAAATAATGTAGCCTTATACCCTTGTCAATAGGCTTTTAACGAAATACAACAATTGGAACATTCCGTCTTTGCTACCTTTCTATTTTCATTAATTCAGCTTACTCATACATATACATGCTTGATACAACTTCTCTAGCAGAGAATCTCGAGCTTCCCATCCTCAGAACGTATCTTCCAACATATGCTGCACCTGTTACCTAACGGTAGATAGATACTTGGGAGTTAGTCGTGAGTCGCATCTTTGGGGAACGACCTAAGAGTCCCAGTGGGATTAAGCCACTAATTGGCTTTCTTTATCCTACTCCATTGTTACATATGTATAGCTAGTGTTATAAAGCACATGTCATTTTGGTCAAGATACTGTGTTCCGCAGGAGTTTCAGAAACATTCTACAAATTATTTGTTATCATTGGAGTTCACTAGGTTGTGTCACACCTTAATTATAAGACGGTACGATTAGGGTCGTCGGGAGGTGAAGAGGGTATATATAGTGACATTTTACATATGTATAGCTAGTGTTTACACTGGCAGAGTGTAGCATGGCAATCAGCCATATTGGTATATCTATGAAAACGTTTGTCAACTATAAATCTAGAGCATGTCACATTTCCAAAACATAATTATATGACTGTTGAAAAGGACACTTTCAATTTAGAATTAGAATATATCTGGATAAAATATGTATGTGTAACTCTAGTAAAATAAAAACTAGCTAGAGTCGTTCCCTTGAACGCATCTACTTGGACTTTCTACTCATTTCTGCAACATTGCAAGCTCCTGATGATGTGTTGATTGCAACAAGAAAGGCCTAGACCTATTTTTCAGCTTTCCCCGTAGTTGTCTGCATATATATATATATATATATATATATATATATATATATATATATATATATATATATATATAAATTTCTTAGATTGATTGCCCCCTCAATTTATCATTCATGTCTGATTCCTTCATAATTATCATTCGTGTACATCATTATCTTCGATTTTTCATTTTTTCTTCAGATTCACTTGCACCAAGTAGCGTAAAGTCAACACAGAGTGATGGGTTGCACCGAGAGTCATTCTATATTCAGCGTATTCAGTGTTATCTATGCCAATATCGCTGGAGATGAAAAAAGTGTCGCTGGCACAGCATTTCCATATACTCTCATCAGTTCTCTAACATGCAGTATTAGAAAGTTCTGCTTTAAAGATTCAAGTAGATTACTCATCCAAATTTCTCCGCCACCATAGGTCCCAGTTTTACCAGTCTCTATCTCCATTGCCTAAATCTCCTGATATTTCTAATTTAGCACTTTGCTGTTTTTCGTATTCATATATTGGTGTTCTGTTACTTAGTGGTAAATGGCCTCAATAACCAAGAGGTCCTTCGTGTTATTTGTGAACTCTCCATAATTTTAAATTTATATTTTTCGTCAAACCCCCTCTATCCTTTCTGTTTTCTCATTATGCATTATTCTCAACGAAAAAATACTTCCGTGATTATATTAGTTTGGTTTCCTAAACTGTAATGAGGTCTGGAAATTTCTTCGTGTACTCTTGTTTAACATCTATGTTTTGTTATTTTGTCTCTCAGTAGACATTATTTGAACGAAGAGTTTTTTTTTTTTTTGGTCATCACATTTGTTGTTCTAGAGGTTGATGATTTTGTGAGGGGCAGTGAAACTCATGATGTTGGTGATTCCTGGGGATGTGCTGGGGTTTTGAGGTACAATGGATCGTGGCTAAGGGTGTGGTAGGCTGTATTGTGGTGGGGTTAGAAAGCAGTTGTTGTTGGGGCCAGAGAGATGTGGGTGTTGTCTGTTAGGAGACCTTAGTTGTGGTGAGGGAAGGGGGTTCAAGGTTAACGAACTTTCTTTGTCAGGATCTGTGGAGTTGCATAATTTATTTCGTTTTGTAAAAGAATCAAGTTTCTTATTCGAACTCGCATTTTTCTTTCTTGCCCTTGTGTGTGATCTTTCACATCTGAAGAACGAGAAAGAAAGAGAGCAGCTCGTTATAATGAATTATAAAATATCAAGCTGGAAGAATTATGCAGTCATTGAATATTAAAATGAGAACCGAGTATAATTATTGTCGTTGTTTTTGTGGGTTATTCAGTGCCAGGGGATTTATTATTGCACTCAAGAGGTGTTAAACCTGCGTCTGGAGAACGGAAGGTAGTCAGGAAGAGTAGGGAAGGGAAAGGGTAGCTCATATTCCTTGTATCATGAGCCCTTCGCCAGCATCAAGTCACTACCCCCCTCCCCGGTCCCCCTCGACGGAATATACACCCGGAAGTCACCAGTTCTCAGAGGATCAGCCGAAAACGAGTTAGTCCTCTCAGGTTGACTAATACACGTTTACAAAGTTCTCGGGCTTAAATTACATAATGTTCCTTCTACACCTCTAAGAGTGCAGCTAGTTTATATTTACATATTTAATATTTACATGTTTGATGTATGCA
The DNA here is from genome assembly GCF_038502225.1 of Cherax quadricarinatus. Classification (NCBI taxonomy): domain Eukaryota; kingdom Metazoa; phylum Arthropoda; class Malacostraca; order Decapoda; family Parastacidae; genus Cherax; species Cherax quadricarinatus. The sequence goes on from NC_091328.1 coordinate 17,378,158, forward strand.
CATTTTTAAATATTTATTTCTACATATTTTTATGTATGTTTTTAATAATTACGTAGTTTATATTTGTATAGTTTTTTATACATTTTATTTCTACATGTTTTACATTTACGTATTTAATATTTATGTATTTATGTTTGCATCAGATCGACACCATGCCCAGCCCTTCTAGGGTAGGGTAGGTGCCTGAGCCCGAGCTTGCAGCTCACAAGCCTGTCATTCCCATTAGCCCCCTTGGGGCGGGGATGGCAGACCAGAGAGGCCTAGCTTGTGGCTAGGCCTGGGGACAGTTGGTCCCAAAGATGATGAGGTACTTGTACCTCCTCCCATGGGAAACTTAGGTCTCAGGCACTCCCTAAAGAGGGAGCCAAGGCCGGGCCACCACTTGGAAAAGGCCCGGCGAATCTTTAATAATAATAAATAATTATGTTTGCATGTTCTGGTTGGTTAATTGTGTTCTAAGCCTATACGCTACACAAGGATCATTGAGACTGCAAGTAACGTGTTTACCTCCAGTCAAGAATAATTTAATTCTTAATATGCCTTTATGTACTGTGTACTATATGTTGTGGAGATACAAGTTTAAGTGTTTATGTTTCAGCGTATGTCTATCAGTGTATGCACAGGGAGAGTAATTATCATTTTAGGTATTAAAATATTCTTGACTGATGGTGAACAGGTTATGCAACCTTAATGACCCTCGTGAAGCCGATAGGCTTAAACCCACATAACTAACCTTTTCGAGGCCTCGAACACCGGTCTGTTTATCAGTTGACATTCAGTACCACCAGGTTTGAACGCTGTGGGTTGGTGGCTGTAAAAACGTAGTGGGATCGCAGTTTGTGGTCACTACAAATTCCACTTCGTAACATCAATGGTATATGATAACGACAAGTTGGAGAATTAGACACGTGCAACAACTGTGTAACTTTATAATTTTATTATTTGAAAATACCGAGTTGTTGCACATGTGTCTAATTCTTCAACAAATTCCGTAGCTACAGTAGGTAGCAAGTTTGAAAGAGTCAGTTAGAACAGGATGGCCTGTAGCCATTGATATAAGCTTTCATTACACTAAATAGATCATAAGTTTATGTGTACTGAGACACCCCTCCACTTGTATATGCACTGTTGTGCTCAGTGCACACACACACACACACACACACACACACACACACACACACACACACACACACACACACACACACACACACACACACACACACACACAACCAGCACGGTTTCAGGGAAGGAAAATCCTGTGTCACAAACCTACTAGAGTTTTATGACAAGGTGACAGAAGTAAGACAAGAGAGAGAGGGGTGGATCGACTGCATTTTTTTGGACTGCAAGAAGGCCTTCGACACAGTTCCTCACAATAGGTTACTGCAAAAGCTAGAGGATTAGGCACACATAACAGGAAAGGCACTGCAATGGATCAGAGAATACCTGACAGGGAGGCAACAACGAGTCATGGTACGTGACGAGGTGTCAGAGTGGGCGCCTGCGACAAGCGGGGTTCCACAGGGGTCAGTCCTAGGACCTGTGCTGTTCTTGGTATATGCGAACGACATAACGGAAGGGATAGACTCAGAAGTGTTCTTGTTTGCAGATGATGTGAAGATAATGAGAAGAATCAAATCGGATGAGGATCAGGCAGGACTACAAAGAGACCTGGACAGGCTACAAGCCTGGTCCAGCAACTGGCTCCTTGAGTTTAACCCTGCCAAATGAAAAGTCATGAAGATTGGGGAAGGGCAAAGAAGACCGCAGACACAATATAGTTTAGATGGCCAAAGACTGCAAACCTCACTCAAGGAAAAAGATCTGGGGGTGAGTATAACACCGAGCATATCTCCTGAGGCGCACATCAATCAGATAACTGTTGCAGCATACGGGCGCCTGGCAAACCTACGGATAGCGTTCCGATACCTCAGTAAGGATTCGTTCAAGACTCTGTATACCATTTACGTCAGGCCCATACTGGAATATGCAGCACCAGTTTGGAATCCACACCTAGTCAAGCACGTCAAGAAATTAGAGAAAGTGCAAAGGTTTGCAACAAGACTAGTCCCAGAGCTACGGGGATTGTCCTACGAAGAAAGGTTCAGGGAAATCGGCCTGACGACACTGGAGGACAGGAGGGTCAGGGGAGACATGATAACGACATATAAAATACTGCGCGGAATAGACAAGGTAGACAAAGACGGGATGTTCCAGAGAAGGGACACAGACACAAGAGGTCACAATTGGAGGTTGAAGACTCAGATGAATCAGAGGGATGTTAGGAAGTATTTCTTCAATTATAGAGTAGTCAGGCCGTGGAATAGCCTAGAAAGTGGCGTAGTGGAGGCGGGAACCATACATAGTTTTAAGGCGAGGTATGATAAAGCTCATGGGGCAGGGAGAGAGAGGACCTAGTTGCAATCAGCGAAGAGGCTGGGCCAGGAGCTATGACTCGACCCCTGCAACCACAAATAGGTGAGTACAAATAGGTGAGTACACACACACACACACACACACACAAAGACAGCAAACCTCACTCAAGGAAAAGGATCTTGGGGTGAGTATAATACCGAGCACATCTCCTGAGGCGTGCGCCTCAGGAGATGTGACGCAGCATATGGGCGCCTGTCAAAACTGCGAACAGCGTTTGGATACCTCAGTAAGGAATCGTTCTAGACTCTGTACACCGTGTACATCAGGCCCATACTGGAGTATGCAGCACCAGTTTGGAACCCACACCTGGTCAAGCACGTCAAGAAATTAGAGAAAGTGCAAAGGTTTGCGACAAGGCTAGTTCCAGAGCTAAGGGGAATGCCCAACGAAGAAAGGGTAAAGGAAATCGTCCTGACGACACTGTAGGACAGGAGGGTTAGGGGAGACATGATAATGACATGCAAAATACTGCGAGGGATTGACAAGGTGGACAGAGACGGATGTTCCAGAGATGGGACACAGAAACAAGGGGTCACGATTGGAAGCTGAAGACTCAGACGAGTCACAGGGATGTTAGGAAGTATTTCTTCAGTCATAGAGTTGTCAGGAAGTGGAATAGTCTAGCAAGTGATCTAGTGGAGGCATGACAAGGTATGACAAAGCTCAGGGAGCAGAGAGAAGCTAGTAGCGATCAGTGAAGGGGCGGGGCCAGGAGCTGAGTCTCGACCCCTGCAACCACAATTAGGTGAGTACACACACACACACACACACACACACACACACACACACACACACACACACACACACACACACACACACACACACACACACACACACACACACACGCACGCACGCATGCACGCATATACAACAGGCCTAGTGTCTACTCGACATGTGCCTAGGGCAAAATGGTACCTAACAAAACAGGCCAAGTGTCTAATCGACAAGTGCCTATGACAAAGTGGTAACAAAGTGGTAACTAACACACACACACACACACACACACACAAAATACTGAGAGGTATAGAGAAGGTGGACAGAGACAGGATGTTTCAGAGATGGGACACAGCAAGGAGGGGCCACAGTTGGAAGCTGAAAACTCAGATGAACCATAGGGATGTTAGGAAGTATTTCTTCAGTCACAGAGTTGTCAGGAAGTGGAATAGCCTGGGTAATGATGTAGTGGAGGCAGGATCCATACATAGCTTTAAGAGTGACCGGGTAGCGCCAGGTGAAGAGGCGGGGCTAAGAGCTGTGACTTGACCCCCGCAACCACAACTAGGTGAGTAGACACACACACACACACACACAAGAGATATATTGTACTCGTCAGAATATATACAGTGCATATATGATGTTTACATTTTTATATATTTTATATTTTACATAATTAATATTTACATATTTATTATTTTTTATTTGTTAGTTTAATAAACTCAAGGTTGTTGTAGCAACAACGTAGATAAACTACACTGATCGACTTCATTGGATTTCCACAAGTTAAATCTTTTTACATCATACATGAGAAGCACTAAACTCGTCAAAGTCTTACACCGCCTAGGGAATGGGAGGTAATCTGACTAGTCCAAAGAATGAAAGAGCAACTCCAACTCTTAGGATCAAGAGCCATTCACCAGCATCAAGCCACCCATTGTGTAAATGTAAAGTGTTGTCTGAAAAGCAATGTACTTAGTTTACCTAAACATTATTATAATTATTGTTTGTCTATACAGAGAGTAAGTTAATTAGGCAGGTAACATGGCAAAAATGTGCATCGAGTCGAAAATGCAATTAAACAACATATTCGAAAAATACTTAGTGAACCCCTGGTGGGACTCGAACCCACAATCCTTGGCTTAGGAGGCCAATGCCTTATCCATTGGGCCACAGGGGCTTGACATGAGGGTTCTTACCTGGTGAAATTTGAATAAATTTTAGTCTTATATAGTATGTAAATTTTTTTTTGTATTATTTGTTTGCATTATCCCAATTGAAGCCACTAAGCATAAGGAATCAAAGTTTTTTAGGTTACCGTTAACGTATAGAAACTAAACGATAGTGCGAGGCAGTGGAAGGTTTTGTACGATAGTGTACATGAAGTGAAGGATTATTCTTGGGGTTTTTAACCCGGGAAAGTTAGGATGTCATCGAGGACAGTCTTATTTCAGTTCCGGTCCTTTAATCCTCTCCCCCAGGATTCGACCCACAACAGTCGCCTAACACTCAGGTACCTACTTGCTGCTGGGTGAACAGGGGCAGCAGGTGTAAGGAAGCATGCCTAACGTAGGTAGACGTTGCTGCTCGTGCCGGGGATCGAACCCGAGTCCCTCAGTATGTGAGCAGGACAAGTTAAAGCGGACATTTGAGGATAGCAGTCAGCAGCAGGGAAACAATTCTAGGTGCCTTGATGCCAGTGAATAGCTCTTAATCCAGGGAATTAGAGCTATCCTCCATTTGGTATGATCACTAATTGCCTCCCAACCCCCAGACGCTGTATGCCTCTTATTGGTTTAGCGCTTCCCTATAAATATAATACGAGCAGGGAGAGCAAACGAGGGCGTGGCTTGAGTACACGAGCACTGGCGGCGGCGGTGGGGACAGTGAGCCCGTGGGCGGGATGGTGATGATGATGGTAGTGGTGGTGGTGGTGTTGGCTGTGTAGGTGGTGATGTTGGAGGGTGAGCCTGTGGGTAGGAGTGGTGGAGGTTGCGACTGTGGTGGTGGTAGTAGTGATGGTGGTTGAGGTTGAACCCAGTGTGTATGTGTGTGTCTGGCTGCCAGAGTTGTCTAGCCACCATCACATTCATCACCCTTCTTGTCCCTCTTCATAGATTTAGGTCAGATTTACACGCGTTTTTACATATTCGGTATTGCGCTTTACGTTGTTTTATATAATATATTATTGACTGATTTATATAAAATATGGATTTGTATAATGATCGTCCTCCTCCTCCTCCTTGATCGCAAATATGATTGCTGTAGTGAAATGCTAGAAATTTATATTTCATAAAAACATTGTTTTATTTAATAAATAATCATATGATTGTTTATGTTTGCGTATGGTGAAATGCTATGAATTTATTGATGACATTAGGCTTTATAATCAAAATTACATAAATGAAAAATTTCTTATCACGTAGCAGTTTGCTTTTCATAAAAATGTAAGTCAGAAATGTCACTGGTATTGTTACGAAAATGAGGATAGCTTGAACTGCATACGAAAAATTATTTTGATTATGGTGCATACGAAGTGTGTGGCTAACCTTCTATATAGGTTATATGGGGGAACACCCAGTTTATGGCTACACTAATTTACATGAGTTACATGGCGGAAACACCCGCAGTGTGTAGCCTATACTATTTTACATCTGGTTGGATTTGAGAAGGACTTTCAGTGTTCCTTCTTATGTAGTAGCAGCAGCAACTATGTGATGGCAGGGTTTATTATTTTGAGGAGGATTCTTGCTAAGACATCAGAGATGATAAAGCTGCCTTTATTTTGCTTAATTGTGTTAGAGTTACATGGTAAGAACCCCTGTACTGTCTATGTATTGTTTATTTATGAACACATCGGCCGTTTCCCACCAAGGCAGGGTGGCCCGAAAAAGAAAAAACTTTCATCACTCACTCCATCACTGTCTTGCCAGAGGCATGCTTGCACTACAGTTATAAAACTGCAACATTAACACCCCTACTTCAGAGTGCCGGCACTGTACTTCCCATCTCCAGGAATCAAGTCCGTCCTGCCGGTTTCCCTGAATCCCTTCATAAATGTTACCTTGCTTAAACTCCAACAGCACGTCAAGTCCTAAAAACCATTTGTCTCCATTTGCTCCACGTTCACGCATACTTGCTGGAAATCCAAGCCCCTTGGACACAAAACCTCCTTAACCCCCTTCCTCCAATCTTTCCTAGGCCGACTCCTACCCCGCCTTCCTTCCACTACAGATTTATACACTCTCGAAGTCATTCTATTTTGTTTCAGCCTCTCTACATGTCCAAACCATCTCAACCCCCTCCTCAGCCCTCTGCATAATATCCAAACTACGGATTCTCTGCATTATATTCACACCACACATTGCCCTCAGACATGACATCTCCACTGCCTCCAGTCTTCTCCTTGTTGCAACATTCATAACCCATGCCTCACACCCATACAAGTGCACCACTCACCTTTTTCCCCTTGTTAATTCTATGAGTCACCTCATCCTTCATAGACTCATCTGCTGACACATTAACTCCCAGATATCTGAGCACATTCACCTCCTCCATACTCTCTCCCTCCAATCTGATATCCAGTCTTCAGTTACCTAATTTTTTTGTTATCCTCATAACCTTACTTTTTTCATATTCACTTTTAATTTCCTTCTTTTACATACCCTACCAAACTCATCAACCAACCTCTGAAACTTCTCTTCAGAATCCCCCAAAAGCACAGTGTCATCAGGAAAGAGCAACTGTGACAACTCTCACTTTGTGTTAGATTATTTATCTTATAACCCCACACCTCTTGCCAACAACCGAGCATTCACTTCTCTTACAACTCCATCTATAAATATATTGAACAACGGTGGTGACTTCACGCATCCCTGTCAAAGGCCTACTTTTACTGGAAAATAATCTCCCTCTCGCCTACATACTCTTAACCTGAGCCTCACTATCCTCGTAAAAACTTTTCACCGCTTTCAGTAGCCTACCTCCTATTTCATACATTTGCAACATCTGCCACATTGCCCTCCTATCCACTCTATCATATGCCTTTTCCAAATCCATAAATGCCACCAATACCTCTTTACCCTTATCTAAATACTGTTCACCTATATGTTTCACCGCAAACACTTGGTCTTCACACCCCCTAACCATCCTAAACCCTCCTTGTTCATCTGCTATCCTGCTCTCCGTCTTACTCTTAATTATTTCAAAATAACTCTACCATACACTTTACTAGGTATACTCAGCAGACTTATTCCCTTATAATTTTTACACTCTCTTATATCCCCTTTGCCTTTATACAAAGGAATTATGCATACTCTCTGCCAATCCCTAGGTACCTTACCCTCTTCCATACATTTGTTAAATAAAAACACTAACCACTCCAAAACTATATCCCCACCTGCCTTTAACATTTCTGTGTTTATCCCATAAATCCCAGCTGCTTTACCCCTGCAGCAAATGGTTAGTAGACAACAAACTATCATTACACCTAGGGAAAACTGAAGCCATTCTCTTTGGAACGAAACATAAACTGAGAAGGGTAAATAATTTTAATGTTCAGTGTAATGGGGACTCCATCACTTTGGTTTCATCAGTTAAATATCTGGGAATCCCCTTTGACCCATGCATGTCAGGAGAATTGATAGGGAACAGTGTAGTAAAGAAAGCGAATGTCAGGCTGAAGTTCCTGTATAGACAAGCACGGTGTCTACCTACTGAGGCTCGCAGGACCCTATGTCTAGCCCTTATACAATGCCATATGGATTACGCTTGCTCTTCTTGGTACTCTGCCTTGACAAAAAAAACTGAAAGATAGACTGCAAACCACCCAGAACAAAATCGTAAGATTCATCCTGGGGCTGGGACCAAGAGAACATGTAGGCCAGGATGAATTACAGCAGTTGGATATGCTGAATGTTGAAGACAGAGTAAAACAACTGAAGCTAAATCATGTTTATAAAATTGCTCACGAACAGTGTCCAGAATATCTTGCTGTCAATTTTGTCAAGGTTGGGAACCAAAGCAATCATAGTACTAGGGGGAGAGAGCACAACTTTGTAGTACCCACAGTCAGTGGCCAGGCTTCAAACACCTTTTATTGTACAGCAATAAAGGAATGGAACAGACTACCCACAAATGTCAAGGCCAGTCATAGCTTGAACCAGTTCAAGAAGACTGCCAAAAAGTGTCTGATGAATGAAGCAACAGAAAGGGAGGGGAATGATTTTCTATTTTTTAGCTAAAATACGTGTAAATTTTACCTTATCCCTAGTAATGACCCTCGTATTGTAGATAGTCGTAATGACCCTCGGGTAGTAGATAGTCTTAATGACCCTCGTATTGTAGATAGTCTTAATGACCCTCGTGTAGTAGTCTTTTTAGTATGATAATAAGATGTTATCTTCATTATAGAATAATAAGAAAATATTATAACCTTTATATTATAATAATAAGGTAAAAGGACCCCAATGGAAATAAGTCACTCTGTCTGACTTTTTTGGGTTATCCTAGGTTCTCTACACATATGCTGCTATGTATGATAATTCTATGTAACTATTGTGTATACCTGAATAAATTTACTTACTTACTTACTTACTTTCATTCTACTCACTGCCCCACGCACTTCCCCCACACTCACAACTAGTGCTTCCTCAGTCCTATAAGATGTTATTCATCTTTGCCCTATACACGAAATCACAGCTTCTCTATCTTCATCAACATTTAACATTTCCTCAAAATATTCTCTCAATCTTCCTGTTACCTTTAACTCTCCATTTAATAACTCTCCTCTCCTATTTTTAACTAACAAATCCATTCTTTCCTTAGGCTTTCTCAACTTATTAATCTCACTCCAAAACTTTTCTTATTTTCAACAAAATTTGTTGATAGCATCTCACCCACTCTCTCCTTTGCTCTCTTTTTACATTGCTTCACCACACTCTTAACCTCTCTTTTTCTCTCCATCTACTCCTTCCTCTTTGCATCATTTCTACTTTGTGAAAACCTCTCATATGCTAACTTTTTCTCTGTCTCTCATTCCACCAATTGCTCTTCATCCCTCCTGCACCCACTTTCCTATAACCACAAACTTCTGCTGAACACTCTAACACTATATTCTTAAACTTACCCCATACATCTTTTACCCCATTGCCTATACTCTCACTAGCCCATCTGTCTTCCAACAGTTGTTTCTATCTTACCCTAACTGCCTCCTCTTTTAATTTATAATCTTCACTTCTCTCTTACTTGCTGTTTCCATTCTCCTTGTATCCCATCTACCTTTTACTCTCACTGTAGCTACAACTAAAAAGTAATCTGATATATCTGTGGCCCCTCTGTACACATGTACATCCTGAAGTCTACCCAAAAGTCTTTTATCTACCAATACGTAGTCCAACATTATTATTATAATCAAGGGGGAAGCGCTAAACCCGGAGGATTATACAGCGCCTGGGGGTGGGATGTGGAAGGCATTCAGGCTTAATTCAGGGAACTGGAGCACAGATCCAATTCCCTAAATCAAGAGCCCCTCACCAACATCAAGGAACCTTCCTTGAGGGGCGTAGTCCAACAAACTACTGTCATTTCGCTTACATATCTTGTATACTCATTTATACTCTTTTTCTTAAAATATGTGTTATCAATAACCAACCCATTTTCTATACAAAGCTCAATCAAATGTTCCCCATTATCATTTACACCTGGTACCCCAAACTTACCTACCACACCCTCTCTAAATGCTTTTCCTACTTTTGCATTTAAGTCCCCTACCACAATCACTCTCTCACTTGGCTCAAAAGTTCCTACACACTCGCTCAACATCTCCCAAAATCTCTCTCTCTCCTCTACACTCCTCTCTTCTCCAGGTGCATACACACTTGTTATGACCCACTTTTCACATCAGACCCTTATTTTAATCCACATAGTCCTTGAATTTATACATTTATATCCCCTCTTCTCTCTCCATAACTGATCCTTCAACATTATTGCTACTCCTTCCTTAGATCTGACTCTCTCAGATACTCCTGACTTAATCCTATTTATTTTTCCCCACTGAAACTAGCCTACCCCCTTCAGCTTTGTTTCGCTTAGGGCCAGGACATCTAACTTCTTCTCATTCATAACATTAGCAGTCATCTCTTTCTTATCATCCGCACTAAATCCACACACATTCAAACATCCCAATTTTATAAAGTTTTTCCTTTCCTTGTTTTTAGTAATTTATGCAGGAGAAGGAGTTACTAGCCCATTGCTCCCGGCATTTAGTCGCCTCTTACGACACGCATAGCTTACGGAGGAAGAACTCTGTTCCACTTCCCCATGGAGATAAGCAGAAATAAACAAGAACAAGAACTAGGAAGAAAATAGAAAACCCAAAGGGGTTAGTATATATATGCTTGTACATGCATGTGTAGTGTCTATTTAAACTATTCTACATGACAGGAACACCCGCAGTGTACGGCTACACTATTCAACATGAGTTATATGGTGGGAACACTACCATGGTGGCAACAAAAACATATTACCTGTCATGTTACTTCACTCAGAATGGGTTTCAAACACGAGGTAATAAAATCTGTCAACCTGAGCTCGGAGACTTAAGTAGGGCGTACGGATATAAGTATACATGTCTAAGTGATGGGTCAATATCAGAATATTTGCCGATAATTATCAATGAATCGATTCCCATCGAGGCCGGTACTTTGACGTACCCCGTGTGTGTGTGTGTGTGTGTGTGTGTGTGTGTGTGTGTGTGTGTGTACGTACGTACGTACATACATACACGGTGCGTACGTATGTACGTACGTACTTACCCGCCTATTTGTGTTGTTATATATTTGAAGGCAGAGCTAAGTTAGTGGTGTCAGGTCTTAGGAATCTGAATTACTTGTGCGTGAGGGATGGATATCCTTGCTAGGGGATTAGATACTATAAGAAAAACTAACGTATAAAGATATATTTTGTCCGGTTAAGTGTTTCACTTCCTGTATGATGATAAAGAATTACATTCATGCCTCATTAATGCGATGGATCACTATGTATAATTGAAAGCAGAGAGAAAATATAAAGCTAATGGAGTATTTAGACCTTGCTGGGCTGGGACCTTCACATACCAGGCAGTCCAACATGGGCACTGCTTCAATGACACCAGCGAGGTTTGGCGCATCAGACACAAAGTTTGTAGTCTTAGGCACGTACGTGATCATCTACTCTCACTCTTGATACTCTAGGCTTTTTTTTACAATGACGTGAGTGTAATGTATTTGGACAGCATCCCAAGATGATTTAGTGGTAATGAGAACTTGTGCAGACAGTGTAATACTATGCATTCCTTGTACGTTCATTTTGGATTTTTTTTTTTTTGACTGCTTCTGTTTATTGTCTTCCGCAAATGAGCGCTTTGAGAGTGATGAAGGGCTCTTGATCCAAAGAATTGGAAGTACCTTTGACGAAGGGAATTGAAGCTACCTCGCAATCCATAGACCAAATCTAATTACCTCCCATTCAACAACTGTATATGCCCTACGGTTTTATCGCTCCCATAAGAATAATAATTATAAGAATCATTCACTGCTTAGCTGTCATCCTGTGCATGTGGTTGAAGGATCTCTGGTGGCCACCACTCACTCAAATCAAATTTGGGGTGCTGGACTCATAATGCTTGAGGCATTGCAAGAGCAGTAATAACTCGATATAACTAACACCCTTGGATTAGAACTGGCTGGAGGAATTGGGAGGGGAAACAGTGGTGCAGGGTGTGTTTAACGTCTTGACCGGAAATTCTACAGGATATCCTTGGAATTGACAACGGGAGCATGTGGACATGTAGGCAACGAATGCCAGGACCGAATTATGGAAGTAAACAATGCTGTCCAAGTATGAATGATCAATGTCTTAAAGAATTAAGTGATTCAAAGTAAAACACGTGCCGTTTGAGCTAGACAAGAGATGATATGATAATTCTGAGATCCATGTTGTACAGCGAGGTAGGTATTAAGATGGCTCACTTGTGGGTAAAGACCAGACAGACGATCCCGTCATATATAGTTCTAGCTTCTTACGAAATACAGGTAATAGTAGTGACCTGTGCAGGATAAAGGAGAACCTGCAGGCTTTGTGACAGCTTTAGCCGTTTGGTAGCTGAGTGTCCTCAGAGGCGACAGAAGAAAGCACCAAGGGGGTTGGGGATAAAGTTATAACGACGATGGATGCAGAGCGCATCATAGGTGGAAATCCTCGGTGAAATATTATCAGTTTTTTTCCCTGTTAGTGAAAAGTGAGCATCCTATTTTGCAGCGAGAAGGGCATGGAAAATGAGGCTTTAGAGACAGCGTGAGTGATGACGTTGAGTAGTAAGAGATAGTCACATTGCAGCGAGTTCCGGTTCCGATATGTTGGTCCCTGGTCAAAATCAAATAGATTAGAAATCGTGAACGGAGACTACAGATAAATAGTAGTGTACCTTAGCTTCGATGAGTTTATATGTATGTATATGTATGTATATATATATATATATATATATATATATATATATATATATATATATATATATATGCAAGGAATTCTCAAGAGCAGGCGAAATATACACAAACACTGATCTCTGGCCAAAGGAGACTCGAACCTACGAATCTTGGAACAAGGTACGCAGTGCTTTACCATTCTCACCACACTGGACCAATACCTTGGCGCCCAGCAAGCTGAGCACCAAGGTATTGGTCCAGTGTGGTGAGAATGGTAAAGCACTGCGTACCTTGTTCCAAGGTTCATAGGTTCGAATCTCCTTCGGCCAGAGATCAGTGTTTGTGTATATTACGCCTGTTCTTGCGAATTAATTGCATTGTTAAAATCTCTAGTAAGGCTGATGCATGCAGGGGATGAGATGAAAAGCTGTAAGCCTTCTCCCTGAAAGCTGGCTGCCTTGGATCAACGTCTAGCGCAAGCTGGGCGCCAAGGTATTGGTCCAGTGTGGTGAGAATGGTAAAGCACTGCGTACCTTGTTCCAAGGTTTTTAGGTTCGAGTCTCCTCCGGCCAGAGATCATTGTGTATATTTCGCCTGCTCTTGCGAATTTCTTGCATTGTTAAAATCTCTAGTAAGGCTGATGCATGCAGGGGATGAGATGAAAAGCTGTAAGCCTTCTCCCTGAAAGCTGGGTGCCTTGGATCAACGTCTAGTGCAAGCTGGGTGCCAAGGTATTGGTCCAGTGTGGTGAGAATGGTAAAGCACTGCGTACCTTGTTCCAAGGTTTGTAGGTTCGAGTCTCCTTCGGCCAGAGATCAGTGTTTATATATATATATATATATATATATATATATATATATATATATATATATATATTATATCGTGCCGAAAATGTAAAACTGGCCAATTAGCAAGAACTCATTTAAAATTAAGTCCTTTCTAAAATTTTCTCTTATACGTTTAAAGATATATTTTTTCATTAATGTTGATGTAAACATTTATAATTTTGCACCAAAAGAACTTAGAAAACTTACCTAACCTTATTATAACAAGAGCAATTTATTTTACCCTAACCCAACTAAATATATTTTAGATTTGTTTACAGTAATTTAATACTAAACGAACACAGTGAAATATATTTTTTTCGTTAGGTTCAAAACGATTTTGACGAAATTATTGCATACACAAATTTTCACTTGTCCTATATGGCAAGATGAGCGTTGCTATTTAAGATATATATATATATATATATATATATATATATATATATATATATATATATATATATATATATATATATATATATATAATATATATATATATATAGCTGGAATGGGACCCTCATCCTTAGAGAAGACAATAAACGTACCTCAGGGAAAACTCAAGGCTCTCCCCGGAGCTGTTTGAATATTTTCTTCTCCTACCACCCTCTTTATTTTGTATTCTATGTGAACATTTATTAATAAACAGAATACATTTGCAGAAAAACACAAACATGAATACAATGGTACAATGTATTAAAGATCATGAATTTCCTCCAGCTCCTCCGAAGCCGGACGCGAGCCAAATATGCAGCAAGCATTTCCCCTCTGGATGGCCATGCTGAGGTGCTGGAACATGAAAGTGGCTGCCCTTGGGTTCCTGGTGGTGTCGATGAGTCTGGAACCCAATTCTTTGAGGAAACGTGTGGTATTTTTTCCCCATGATCCCAAGGTCTCTGATCCCACTGGGACAAATTGATAATGTTGGCTTATGTCCCTGTACTTGCTGATCTTGTACTCCTCCCTGTCGCCCAACACTGTGATGGATGTAGGTGTCAGCCAGTGTGGACATACAGGTATACAGGTATAGTCCCATGCTAAGAGCTTGCCATTCTTCCAAGGATAGATGGTGATCCCATTGGGGCTGTTTGTTGGGTTGTGGGTATTGTTGGCTGCTAGTGATCTGGGCTCCCTCTCGGCTGGGCATCCAGCTATAGCAAGGGTTCTCTTTATGATGTCATTGTGTCTTGCATGCCAGCCCTTGGTTTTGGAACAGTTAAGACCATGTAGACCGTATTGGTCTGCTTACGCTTCGCCGCAAATACACATATATTCTGTGTGAATTGGGGCAGCAAGGCGCAGAGCCACTGCAATACGGAGGGTCTTAGGGTCGAGTCGTGTTCCCATTGCCGATATGGGAACTGTTTGGAGGAAGTCCCCGGAGTGATGTGCGCTCACAGCCTGGAGACGGGCAGTCTCCCTATCTGATGTTGTAGCCCTGAGCATGTTGGAAAGCACCTTTTCATATACATTTACTTCCGGAGTCTGGCCCTGGGCCAAAGAGGGGTAGATAAAACAAATACTGTTTAAAAAGTTCATTGCGATTCCTAAAAGATGATGTAGTCATCCTCATCAAAGAAACTTATAATTTTTTGGTACACATAATATGCAAGTGTTGGTGATAGAAAGATTTTGTTTATTGATGGTACTTGGCAGGGTAATTTGTGGCGTATTATATGTGTATGCGCCGTGTTAAGGAATGTGCATGCAAAGAGCTTTTTTTTATAGAAATGACCAAGTGTATTGGGAAAGGGTTAGTACACGATTAAGTATGATCTCTGTTAGTGAAGAGGTTAGGGTGATGGTAATTGATTTAAGGTCAGAATTTTATTTAAATTATTTGGCAATGTTAACAGCGGTGTCTTGGGATAGTCTGGCATTTCGGTATAAAGGTTATTGGAAGTTGAACGTAAATATACTGGCAGTGTTCTTACAATAGTGGAGTAATAATTACACGGGGTAGGAACAGTGACTTATAGAATGATGAGATGAAGCTATATATAAAGGAATGTCAAAGGTATGATGAGGGGAAAATGTGGTTTGCTAAATCAATGAGGCATGTCGGAGGCACTACTATGAGCGAACAGTAGTCAGTGAGGTGTACAATACCAAATAAATTGGAAACCTTAAAGGATGCATCAAGAATTCGGAATAAAGCTTGCGTTCACAGACAAAACGACGAAAACCCACAAGGAGACACAAGATAGTAACTCAGTGGTGCTTATGAGGATTGATAGACAGCTAGATAATGCAAACGATCGAAATCATATAGGGGCACAAGTGGTTTGGAAATTATTGAAGTTAAAATAGGATGGTGGATAGGGAGGGTAAGGAAGGTATATGCGAGGCTAAGACGAGGATTGAGGGATGAAGAAACGGTGAGGTAGAGGGTAACATATGAGAGGCAGTGTATGAGGATATGTCGACTATGGAAAGAAAAGCGTCATGGATAGCGTAACATCGAATTTTATTTAGCGCATTGGAAAAAAACGAATCGAATTACACACACAGCTCTCAAAGATGTTACATCGAAAGTTGTCTGGTGCTTCTCTGCTAGGACTGCCTAGGTACCTCTAACAGTTCACCATACTATATATTAAAAGTATGCCCTCAATTAAAGAGAAGGCTGAATTCACTTTCAACATCTTCCTCTGACGTTTTAAATAGCAATTAACCTATTTCACCATCTAAGACATTTTTACCCCTTAATCATCGCTGCCACTCGTACCTACCTTTACAGTTCAATCCAATGTTACGTTATATGACTCATATGGGTTTAGCGCTAGTTTTCAAATATAAAGAGAGTTCATTTCAATGACTAACCCTACGTAATGTGTACTATCCTTTTTCCGAGATACCACTCTCAGCAGCCGAGTAACCTCGAGTTTTTTTTTTTTTATATTTAAAACTGCATATACATAATACATGTATTACATACGAACAAACCACGGTGAGGTACAAGGTAATCAAATAAAATTTGCCCATACGTTTCAACAGCCCAAAAAGGAACCAGTGTATTCCTTTGGCTTAAAACCGTATGATATAGTGTACTGCTAAAAACACATCAGCAAAATCTGCAACATTTTATTATGGAAACTTTTCCGTTGTTCCGTTTGTGGTTAAATATACGTTTTTATACGAAGAAATTATCGTAGTAATTATATGTATCCAATATGAATTTCTTATGGCTTAGAACTTGAGTTATTATTCTTTATATTTTTTTTAACGTTGAAATAATCTTTAATTTGATGCGGATGATTTATTAATCATCTCAGTATAAACAGTTGTGCAGCAGTGTGGCAGTTTCAGCTAGTTTTATCGCTGTTAAATATAGACTTGGATGAACAATTCCAACACCAGCAGCTGTAAATCTCCAGACCTTGAGCATCTTCAAGGATGTTTACATATCTCACATATACACAAAGGTAGTCTGCAAAAGGGCATACGGTATTCTGAATGTACGGGTAATTAAATACGCTGTATCCATATTTTATCTACACCGAGACGTGTATATCTGTGTATACGAAGAGTTTATTATTTTCCATTCTTGAGAATTTAGTTTAATACTTTCTCTGTGAATTTAAAATACAGAGGAACTGCAACGTTATTAATGATCCACGTGCAACCGATAGGCGATATTCATACCTGTTAGATAGTAGGTAATCAATAGCCTAATAATAGATAGAGCACCCAGATTATAATCGAATGAGTCTGTGTTCAATTTCCAGGCGAGGGGATTATTATTATTATAATCAAAAAGAAGCGCTAAGCCACAAGGACTATACAGCGCTGCAGGGCAGGAAGGAAGCGAGGGCATCAGGTGGCAAAAGGGAGATGGATGAGCAACAGGTTACGGATAACAGCGGGGCAGTGGATGGTGAAAGGGTAAAGGGCAGCAAGAGACTGAACCAGAAAGGGCTGAGGGGAGTGTGAAAAGTATCATCAGAGTTTGTGGAGTAAATCAGTCGTTGTCAAGAAGTCAATGAGAGAGTCAGGATTAAAGGAGGGTCCATCAGCAAGAAGGGAAGGTAAAGAGAGAGTAGGAGAACGAAGACGACGTTGGAGGTAAATTCTGCGTGCTCGTTGATAGAGAGGGCAGTCTAACAGAATGTGGCTAATCGATACTGGAACTTGACACTGCTCACAGAGAGGAACAGGGTGCCTCTCCATGAGATACCCATGAGTAAGACGAGTGTGGCCAATGCGAAGGCGGGAGAGAGTGGTCTCCCAACCTCGGCACTGATGACAAGAAGACGGCCAGTAACCTATGCTCGGTTTAATAGAATGAAGTTTGTTACCGAGCAGAGTTGACCAACGTTGTTGCCAACGGGTGCGAAGGTGGGTAGCTATTGCAGCAAAATAGTCTAGAAATGGAACACCTCGATAGGAAATTGGTAGGTCATATACTGCTGACCGCGCAGCAGTGTCTGCCTGTTCATTGCCCTGTACGTCGACATGACCAGGGACCCAACAAAAAACAATATCTTTATGTTTGGTAGAGATACGGCGTAGCCAAAGTTGGATACGGAGAACTAGGGGATGAGATGTATCAAATTTTCGTATAGCCTGTAGAGCACTAAGGGAGTCTGAGACTACTACAAATGATGACACAGGCATAGATGCGATACGAATAAGTGCTGCAAGAATGGCATACAGTTCAGCAGTAAAAATGCTAGCTGAAGATAGTAAATGCCCTCGTACGACGCTGTCCGGAAACACTGCTGCGAATCCGACGCCGTCTGAAGACTTAGAGCCATCTGTGTACACAGCGGTGGCATGAGAATGAGAGTGGAAGTGATCAAGAAAAAGAGAGCGGGAAGCCACCGTAGGCAGTTGAGCTTTCGAGCAAGGGAGTGAGAAAGAACAGACCCGAACAGCTGGAACTTCCCAGGGGGGTAGGGAAAAGTGAGATGCTACATGAACATATAAAGGTGGTAACTGAAGGGAAGACAAGAGTGAAAGTAGGCGAAGAGAAAAGGGACGGAGCAAACAGGGGCGGCGAACGAATAAAGAATGTCTACTAATATCGGTGACCATTCTATAAATGGAAGGATTGTGTAGATCGTGAGAGCGTACATAGTAACGAAGGCAATGGGCATCACGGCGATCAGACAAGGATGGAACATTTGCTTCTGTATAGAGGCTCTCAACAGGGGAAGAGCGAAAAGCACCAAGGCACAAACGTAAGCCTTGGTGATGGATAGAGTTAAGGCTAGAGAGAGTAGCAGGAGAGGCCGCGGAATAAATCTGGTCACCATAATCGAGTTTCGATAAAACGAGGGCTGAATGTAGGCGAAGCAAAGTTCGACGATCAGCTCCCCAGGAAAGATGAGCAAGGGTTTTAAGAAGGTTTAGCCGGCTGTGACAAGTTGCCTTCAGAGAGGTAATGTGAGGTTTCCAGGTTAACCGACGGTCAAAGAGAAGGCCTAGAAACCTGACTGTATCACGTTCGGGGATACGGGAGCCATAGAGATACAAAGGATGATCGGAGATAACAGAGCGTCTAGTGAAAGTAATTTGGTGAGTTTTGGTACTTGAAAATTTAAACCCATGTGTGGTGGCCCAAGTGGAAACACGGTCGACCGCATGCTGGAGAGAAACTGCAATAAGGTGACAGTCAGCGCCTGCACAAGCAATAGCGAAGTCATCAACATAGAGTGATGACCAAATATTGGGTGGAAGAACAGAGGCCAAATCATTTATAGCAAGGAGAAAAAGTGTTGTGCTTAGAACACATCCCTGAGGGACACCTTCAGCTTGGACGAAGTCCGGGGAAAGAACATTATTGACTCGAACACGGAAATGTCTGTCAGTTAAAAAGTTCTTAAGGAAGGATGGTAGATTGCCTCGGAGGCCTAAGGAATGGGCCTGGGCCAAAATATTATACCTCCAAGTTGTGTCATATGCCTTCTCAAGGTCAAAAAATATGGCAATAACTGAGTGATTATTCGCAAAGGCATTACGAACATACGTATCCAAGCGTAGTAAGGGGTCTATGGTAGAACGACCCTTACGAAAGCCATATTGACTAGCGGAGAGACTGTTGTGAGTCTCTAAATACCACATTAAACGTCGATTTACGAGGCGTTCCATCACTTTGCAAACTGCACTTGTAAGAGCGATGGGGCGATAGTGGGAGGCATCATGTCCTGTAGTACCCGGTTTGCGGAAAGGGAGAACAATGGCAGATTTCCACAGCTGGGGAAGAACTCCTTGTGCCCAAATAAGATTGAAGAGGTGTAAGAGGACTACAAGGGCTGACCGATGTAAATGTTGTAACATACGAATATTAATGTCATCAGGCCCAGCTGCCGATGATCGGCAAGCTGAGAGCGTTGCCTCCAGTTCTTGAAGTGTAAAAGGCACATTATACTGTTCTTCTCCGAGAGAAGAAAAGTCCAAGGGTACTAACTCTCTGGCAGACTTTGAGGAAAGAAACGAGGGGCATAGTTGGAGCCCTCGGGAAATACGGACCAGATGTGTGCCAAGTTCAATGGCAACGTCGAGAGGGTTTGCTATATCAACACCAGTGACCCGTAGAACAGGAGCCGGGTCAGGAGAGTATTTACCACTCAATTTCCTCACTTTTTTCCAGACTGCACTCATAGAAGAAGCAGAGGTGATGGTGGAAACATAGTCTCGCCAACAAGTGCGTTTAGCTTCACGGATGACACGGCGAGCGATCGCACGCTTCTGCTTAAAATCAACAAGTCTCTCAGCGGTTCTATTGTACCGGTACCTGCCCCATGCAGCACGTTTCAAACGTACTGCACGAGCACAAGCAGGAGACCACCAAGGCACGCACTTCTGAGAATGCCTGCCTGAGGTGTGGGGTATAGAATGAGAAGCTGCGGTATAAACTGATGTCGAGAAGATGTGTAGGAGCTCATCAATGGAGGATGAAGAAGGAACCTCACTAAAAGCAGTGAGGTGTGAGTAAAGATCCCAATTTGCCCGATCAAATTGCCAGCGAGGGCTACGGGAAGGTGGTGAATAGGAAGGAGAAGTAAGAATGATCGGAAAATGATCGCTGTCATGTAAGTCTGGTAGAACAGACCAGGTGAAGTCTAGTGCTGTGGAGGAAGAGCAGACTGATAGATCGATGCAAGAGAGAGTATGAGTACGAGGATCAAAATGGGTGGGAGTACCCGTATTTAAAACATGGAGGGGGTGAGAGGCAAGAAAAGCCTCCAACTGAATGCCACGTGAGTCACAATGAGACCCCCCCCAGAGGAAATGGTGGGCATTAAAATCACCAAGTAACAGAAGTGGTGGTGGTAAGGATGAAACAAGAAAGGCAAAGTCTGGGATAGAAAATGCTCGAGAAGGAGAGAGATATAAAGAACATATTGTAAACCACTTATTCAAGTGGATACGGGCTGCAGTGTAATGCAGCGAGGTATGGACAAATAGTTGACAGTACGGAATATCATTGCGTAGAAGAAGGGCACTTTCATTAAAGGTCCCATCTGAGAAAGGATCCGAAGAATACAATAAATTATAGCCTGAGATAGGTTGGAAAACAGCCGAGTGTAATTTTGGTTCTTGTAAGCAAGCACCAACAGGGGAAAACCTGGAAAGCAACATCTGAAGCTCACCCCGATTACCCCTGAGGCCGCGGATATTCCACTGTAAATAGGCCATGATTGGCGATGAAGAAAATATCAGGAATCTGTAGGTAAAGGCACCTACGGACTAGAGGGGTTAGAAAAGTCAACGTGTGGTGGCATTGGAAGATGTTCAAGTAGCGAAGGAACGGAGCGTTGCGAAGAATGGGGTTGTGAAGATGGAGGAGAGGGAAGAGAAGGAACAGGAAGTGAATCAGTGTCCATTGAAGGTTTAGTCTCTGCAATATATTCTGAAATGGCTTCAAGTGTTTCTGAATTCAAAGATGTATGGGAAACCATATTGGAGATAGGAGGAGGAGGGTGAGTAAAGATTGGGACAGTAATGGACTGTACCAAAGTAGAGGGGGAGGGAAAAGTGTAAGGGACTGGAGATGAAGTGTGGGGGGGGACAGAAGAGGTAGAAACCTGGGAGGTGACAGAAGAGGGAGAAACTTGGGAGGGGACGGGGGTGGAAGGCATAGTACGAGGAGGAGGGTGAATCTCCACACTTGTAATAGAGCCAGAGAGAGGGGAAGAACTAGGTACAGAGACTGGAAAGGTAACGTGTGGAGGTGGAAGAAGGGAAGGAAGGGGCAAAGAAGATTTGAGCAATGTGGATTTTTTGGACTTCTGAGTAGAGGGGCGATTGGTATTAGGTGTCGTACGAGGTCTTGTCGATACTGGGGCTTGTGAGGAAGGACGCGAAGATGTGAGAACAGACTGAGTTGTAGTCGGGACGTCAGAGCCAAGGACAGCAAAAGGATTAGATGCCGTAATGGCTATGGGAGGGGTAACAACAGAGGAGGCTGCAGAAGATGGGACCCCAGAAGTGGGGGGATGTTTGGAAACACGAGAATAAGAAACACGGGGTAGTCTCCCTTGGAGGCGGAGATGAGTAACTGCCATAGCATAAGGGAGACCTTCTGCCTCTTTGAGGCAACGGATTTCACGTTCATTTAAGTAGACCTGGCAACGGCGGGAGTACGAAGGGTGAGCTTCATTACAATTAAGGCAAGATGGAGGTTGACTGCAAGATGTATTAGAATGGTTGTCGGCACCACAGACTGGGCATTCGGCCATAGATCTGCAATATTTCGCTGGGTGACCAAAACGCCAGCAATTTCTACATTGTTGCGGTGTAGGTATCACCTTTCGAACTTGTAACCGATGTCCCGCGACATATACAGAGGACGGGAGTTCTCGGCTGTCAAAAGTTAAACGAGCCACATTGCAAGGGTAACGTCTCCGCCCCCGGGCAGGAAGGACATAAGTGTCTACTTTGAGGATTGGGAGATCCTGGAGTTCCAGCTGTTCAAAAATGTCATTGCCACATGACTGGAAATTCTGTTGGACTATGGTATGGGGCAGAATGACAGTACCACTACAAGAATTGAGAGAAAGATGTTTTTCAATAGTGATAGGAGTAGTATCGATATTCGAAAGGAGAGAAAGATCATGAGCTTGGGTAGCATTCTGGACAGTGACGATGCGCGTACCGCTCTTGAGAGCGTGAAATGAAATATCTCTGCCAACATGACGCAGGAGCGCTTTGGCAATACTATGGTCAGAAAGGTAGGCAGAAGAAGAAGTTGGTCTTAAAGTAAAGAATTTAGTCCATTGTGTGGTCCGAAACTGAGCGTGGAGAGGGAGTGCTTGACGTGTCGGTCGTTTCCGAGTAGAATGGGAAGGTAACGACGGAGCATCATCAGGAGATTGACGTTGGCGTTTAGGAGTAGGACCGGAGTTGGTCCGGCATGAAATGGGTGGGCGATTCGAAAATTGCCGTACCGTAGAGGGAGAAGCCGGAAGCATAGTCAAAGGAGAGCGGAGTTCAGACAAATCGAAGGAGTCAGTTGAAGCCCCGGTACCTGAAGCGGGTGAGGAAACAGCACCAGCAAGAGGTACAGGGGCATCAGGAGTGTCCGAAGAGTGGTCTAAACACAAGGCAGGGTCAGAATGGGGTGCGGTATCAAGAAGGGGCCCGGGGGTAGTGGTTTCATGGACTAGGGCTGCCATGGTTAGGTTACTCCTTTGCTTTTTGTTTTTAAGAAAAAAAAAGAAAGAAGAAAAGAAAATAAAAACAAAAAAAAGAATAAAAAAAGGGGGGAGCGGGGAGGAATAGTTCCCAGGAGGAATGAAAGGGCCGGAAATCTCCCTCCGCGCCCAAGAGGACTCGACACCGCTAGTAGCGCAGATGCAGCATGGAACCCGTGCCATACCCTACCCTTCATGCCAGTAAACCAGCAATCCGGGATAGCAACCTCACATCTGCCGAGCTACCTCGGTGGACAAAAGAGAGGGCGGCCGGATATCCGCCACAAAGCATACCTCCTTCAGCCACCACCCCCGGAATCCGAAAGGTGGCTTCCAGAGATACACCCGTCGCCCAAAAGACACCCAAAGCTACTCCGGGATACCGGAGAGGGATCGGGACATCCCTAGGCAATCCAGATTCCACGGCAAACTACGCCACCGCCAAGAAACCTCAACGGAATGGGATCGACCCCGGTGTCCTTTCCCCTACCTAGGAACTAGCACGCCTGTGGGAGAAATCACGAAGGCTAAAAAGAGGAAGGGCAAAAGGGAGGGGTGAGGAGGAGGAGGAGGAATGGAAAAAGGGGAGGATGGGGAGGATGGGATAGGGGAGGGGAGAATGGGGGGTAATTAGGTTCGGTCTGAGGAAGAAGACCGACAGGGCTAATTCCTCAGACCAAGAGCCTCTTCACCACGCCAAGGAGCCCCCCTTGAAGAGGCCAGGCGAGGGGAGACGGTAGGGGAGGTTAATTTCTTTATACCGGCTGTACCTCTTTCTCTAGCAGTAATTAGTCAACTATTGTTGGTAGCATCCTAGAACATGATAGTATGCCTTAGGCAGCGCTGGGTTCTATATGAGGTAAAAGTGAACCAGTAAATTGAACTGTGCTAAAAAAAAAAAAAAAAAAAAAAAAAAGTAAATTCATTTGTGGGAGTGTCTCTTCAGGGAATATTTTCGAACTAAACAGCGGTGTGGAGGGGCTAGGCTCTGAAATAAGCTGAGGTACGATAATTCTTAGCCCGTAAATAGAGCTGCGTAAAGAAAGAGTTGTAGGCGCGATTCTGATACTTTTGCGAGTATTGCATTGCGCACTGAGCACAGTTGTGTCCGGACAGGTTCCAGCTACGTAACATCAACACACCGTGTACGTCACGGTTGCTTCACACTGCTTGCTGGTGTTTAGTTGTCTCTTTTAGTAAGTATTTGGTCATTCTAATACAAATAAAGAGTATAGGGTGACGTGTGGAAGGAGAATTAATTTATTAGGCTGCAGGGTTACATATTTTGTTTTACTATAATGCGAAACAAGATGTATATTCTCGTATGAAATGGGAAATTACTTTAATCCCTATATTTGGGATTAAATTATTCTTGACGGGTGGTGAACAAGTAATTTGTTGTGTTAATGATCCTTAAGTAGTCGACTGGCTTACATGTCTGTTTCTTGCACAATACTGTTCTCTACATATGTGTTGGGGTGGGAAAAAAAAGGAGACTGGTAACAGTGTAGTAATGGAAAACTTGTTACTCATACCGTTATTGACGGGATAATTTAACTTAACTCATGACTAACCCACAATTGGAGATGATAATGATAACCTGATTTCCACGAAAGTATAGTTCAGTATACAATTGACATGAATTAAATGATATAGATCCATTATGAGGGGACTAGGTGAATGGTGCACTTAGGAGTCTGTGGAGACAAACAACTTTTTCCATAGAAGCAAAGAGGGAAATGTATGAGAGTATAGTTTTATCAACGCTCTTATATGGGTGTGAAGCATGGATGGTGAATGTTGCAACAAGGAGAAGGCTGGAGGCAGTGGAGATGTCATGTCTGAGGGCAATGTGTGTGTGAATATAACGCAGAGAATTCGTAGTTTTGGAAATTAGGAGGAGGTGCGGGATTACCAAAACCATTTTCCAGAGGACTGAGAAGGGGTTGTTGAGGTGGTTTGGACATGTAGAGAGGGTTGGAACAAAATAGAATGAATCGAGAGTGTATAAATATGTATTGGAGGGAAGGCGGGGTAGGAGTCAGCCTAGGAAAGGTTGGAGGGAGGGGGTAAAGGAAGTTTTGTGTTCGAGGGGCTTGGACTTTCAGCAACCATGCGTGAGCATGTTAGATAGGAGCGAATGAAGACAAATGATTTTTAGGACTTGACGTGCTGTTGGACTGTGAGCAAGGTAACATTTATGAAGGGATTCAGGGAACCCGGCAGGCCGGAAGTACAGTGCCTGCACTCTGAAGGAGGGGTGTTAATGTTGTAATTTTATAACTGTAGTGTAAGCGGGCCTCTGGCAAGACAGTGATGGGATGAATAATGATGAAAGTTGTTCTTTTTCGGGCCACCCTCCTTTGTGGGAGACGGCCGATGTGTTAATAACAAACTACTCTAAAGTTATAGAAAACCCCTTGTTATGTAGAGCATTTCGAACAGGATTTTCTTTAAGATTTAACAACTGAACAATTATTTAATTAGGTTTGTTTACTAGAATGCTATGGTTTGCAGTCTGACTTTTATATTATATAACGTTTTGGCATAACATTTAAAGCAGGGAACACCGAGGCAGAATATATTTTAGTTTTTACATGTGCTGAAATATGTATATTGATGGCAGAATAGAAGTCTGAATGCTAAAATTATTTGAATCAACAGGGTTGCTATTGATAAATTAGGTTTTAACATAGTTAAACAGGGTTTAGGTCAGAGTGAGGTACTTTTTAACTAACTTTGAAGCAGCTGGGTGAAAGGGAATTTTTTTTTAGCATCTTATGGGAGCTAAAATGATTTAGGGACCCTTTGTTTCCAAGTAATTCCAATGTAAGTTGAGTCGAACACGTGGTATGTCAAGAGATACTTACGTTTTGTATTATGTCTGTGTATTCTATTGTAGTTCTACAGGAAAAAGCGAAACGTTGTTTGAAGTTCGTTCAAAGTGTCATTATATATATATATATATATATATATATATATATATATATATATATATATATATATATATGCGTGTGTCGTGAGGAATAGGCAGAACTTGCCATCTTGGCTTAAATAGTAATAAAGTTGGTAGAATTACCGACAATATGTAAAGTAAAAGGACACAAGTGAAACTAATGTGACATTTTATTGTGGCAACGTTTCGCTCTCCAGGAGCTTTATCAAGCCATTACAAACAATACATGGACACAGAGGGTATATAAAGGCTCAGAGTGAGGTGCAATACTAGTGAGGTACCATTTCGATGTTCACTAGTGGTAGTAGTAGTAGTGACAAAAATAATACAATATGGTAGAGCAATTAATTCGTACGTGAGTAAAAGGATATAAGAGCTATTACTTGGGTAACAAAAATAGGTTGGACAAATATATAGACTGTAAAGAGGCAGGTTGTTTCAGTGTTCACACTCTGTAATATGTTTTGTATCACCTGGCTGCAGTGGTGTGAAGTGGTGCTGTCACACCTCGGCTGACAACTTAGGTGCACTGTGATCGTCAAGATGGCGGTTAGTCTCAGACGAAGGATAAATACTGTAGGCATCGAGCTACTTAAAGGAACGATAACGCCCAGTTCTGCGCAAGTCTTATTGCCAAAGATCATACGGGAGACTTATGGAGTACAAGATAGTGACTTGTATGGTGTAGCATTGAACGGAGGACAACGAATTTTCGTCAAACTGCTATCAGCAACGGTTTATGAATCGTTAGTCACCAGGTTTCAGGACGTGAGTCTTAACGTCACACCAGCTGTCACTGTAAGAATGATAGATGTTTCACGGTATTATACGTGGATCAAGTTACGCAACGTTCCCTTTGAGGCGGACGAGGCGGATATAAGGAAAGTTTTTGAGAAGTATGGGACGGTGCATTATGCTCAACATGGTACGTGGGCGGCAGGAGCCTATGCTGGTTTTCCAGAGGGTTCTTTCAACCTCAAAATGACGTTGAGGCACCCAATACCATCCTATGTGTACCTACAAGATTTCAGGACGCAGGTAATGGTAATGTACCCAGGACAACGACGTACGTGCCGCCTATGTGGTGAGTATGATCACATAGCGGCGACCTGTGACAAGCGAAGACATGTGCCTGGACCTGTGGTGGACGTCGCAGCCCCTGCTTCAAAGGTGGCAGGTGAGGAACAAACATCGGATGGAGGGCGTGGTGTTTTGTGGAGCGAGATAGTGGATCGGGCACACAGGACTGGTGGTGAGTTGGAGTCCCGCCCCCAACTGCCTGATCAGGTGTCGTCTCCTGTGGATAAGGAGGAGCAGCAAGTACAAGAGAAGGTTCTTGAGATTGAGGAGGAATTGGTGGAGGTGTTGAAGACGTTGTCACCACCAGAGAGGGATGTTACATCTGAGCGTGGTGTCATTGGAGAATCGTCGCTTCCAGAAAGTCTGAGACATGATAATTTGGGACGTGATGGTGGTTTGGAGTCGTCCATTGACTCATTAAACCATTCTCAGGTGGAGGTGGAGGTTCATCGAGAGGTAACATCTGACCAAGATATGTGTAACATGACTGTCACGAGAAAGAGGGCGGCTACATCAGATTCTGATGACGTCCTTACGCCTGCACAAAGGCCTGGGAAACAGACTGAGGTGAAGTGTGAAGGTAGTGGTGTAGGTGGTGGTAGCCATGATAGGAGGCACCGGAAGAAGGGGGGAGGGAAAGAGAGCACTCTGAAGGTGTTGAACGTAAATTCAAGCTCTGGAGTTGTAAAGAGTGATGAGAGGAAGCAGGGGTGGAAACTTTAATAGGCCTTAGGTGTATGTCTGTAAATGTTAATGGGTTATGTAGCGGTATGAAGAGAGATTGGTTTCGTAATTTTCTGAATAAATCTAGAGTGGATGTTGTGTTCCTGCAGGAGCACAATTTCAAAGAGGGTAGGGTGTTGGAGGTGGCAGGATTTCGGGTAGTTACCCTGCCATCTCCCCGTCTAAAAGGTGGTGTGGGAATTTTAATAAGGGAGACGAGCCCGTTTGTTTTGCAGAGAAGCGAGGGAGGAGGGGGAGGGAGGGTGTTGCGTGTGGATGGGTGGTGGATGGGTAAGCGTGTGTCTTTTGTGAGTATATGCGCCGGCAGAAAATAAAGGTAAAGAATGATTTTGTGTGTGAGGATCTTGTGTTTTTCTTAAGTGCACTGCCAGAGGTGGCGATAGTTGGTGGGGACTGGAATAGTGTAATCAGGGTGGCTGATGTGGACCCAAGAGGGGCTGGATATATGTCTGTGGCTCTTAGGGATTTATTAAGGGATGTTAGGTTACGTGATGCCTTTGGGGGAGCGGTGTGGGAGACTGAATATACGTTTGTTAGGAGTGGTTATGCTGCGAGACTAGATAGAGTGTACCTTTCTCAGGGAGTGGACGTGAAATCTTTCAGTACTGTTGAGGCTACAATGTCAGATCATAGGGCAGTGGTGGTGGAGGTTGGGTGGGGGATGCTCGCGGACATATATAGAAGTTATTGGAAATTAAATATAAGTGTGTTAGGTGATGAGGAGGGGTTGGAGGGGTTTTCAGTTCTATGGAGGGAGCTTAGTGTGGAAGAACAGGGAGTGGATGACATTGTGACATGGTGGGATAGTGTCGCAAAGGAAAGGATTAGAAAGTTTTATGTGAGAGAAGGAAAACGTATTAATAATTTAAAATATGGACTGGCTAACTATTTAGAGGATAGGTTAAGAGGTTGCTATGGGAGGGGGGTGGGTGGGAATAATTTTCCTATGGATGAAATAGCTGAAATAAAGGGGAGGTTGAGGGTGTTGCAAAATGAAAGGTTTCAAGCTGTAAGGATGCAGGCAGGGGTGGAGGAAGTGCTTTGGGGCGACAAGCCGTCAGCATGTGTTTTGCGGCATCAAAAGCAAAGGCAGGCGCTGACGGCTATACCATGTTTAGAGGTAACGGAGATGGTTGGGAATTATAGAGTAGGGCAGGAGATACGAACCACGAAGGGGATGTGTGCGTATGCGGAGGCTTGGTACGAGAAGTACTGGAACAGTGGGGGGGTGGGTGACGGGGCATATAAAGGAATTTATAGTTAGGTTATTTAATAGTATGAAGGAGAAGGGTAAGTTGGGGGAGAAGCAGGAAACAGCAGTAGTAGTGTTGGTCCCGAAGGTCAAGGGGCAGCCCACCCTTCGGGAGTACCGAGCCATATCACTGATGTGTGCAGACTATAAAGTGTTTGCAAAAATTTTAGGTAATAGGTTCAAATGTGTAGTGGAGAGGGTGGTGTCAAAATCTCAGTTCGGGTTGCCGGGAAGGTCGATGATTGAAGGACATGGGATACTGAGAAGTTTTGTGGAAGCTAAGGGTGGGGGTGGAGGGGCGGCTTTGTTGGCTCTAGACTGGCAGGGAGCATATGAGAGTGGAAAGGGGAGCTTTGCAGGTTATACTTAGGAGACAGGGTTTTGGGGAGGAAATAGTCGAGTGGGTAAATACGTTGTACAAGGGGGCGAAAATGAGGATACAGATTAATGGGTGTATGGGGAGGGAAATTGCAATGGGAAGAGGCCTTAGACAGGGATGCCCCATGTCCCAAATATTGTTTGCGTGTTTCCAGGACCCCTTTTATAGAATGGTTGACCGTAGCTTATGTACGCCATGTGAGGGAAGTGTGGGGGGTGGGAGGGCCTGGCCGGGGTTAATTGGATATGTTGACGACACCACTGTTCTCATTCGTGCAGGGATGTCAATGAGAGTGTTGGACGAGGTGGTGCAATTATTTGGAAGTGCCACGGGTATGCAGGTAAATAGTGCGAAGTCGAGGTGCATGGGGTTGGGTTCTTGGGTGGGGGGTGTGGGGGGGAGATGTAATGTTGTTAAAGAATGGGCGGTGTCTTTAAAGATTTGTGGTATTATTTATAGGGATGACATGGTTGCGGCGAGGGAGGAAAATTCGGATAGGTTATTGGAAAGGATTGTGGGGCGTCTAGGTGTTCTGAGACCCCAGCACCTAACTGATACAGCGAGTGATAGTCGTGAACATTTTATTGTATAGTAAGGTTTGGTATGTTGCAGCTGTTCCCAATTACAGGGACAGCGATTGCGGGGATACTAAGACGGGTGTACAAATTTTTATGGGGTTCACGTTGTGATTGGTTACGAAGGGAGGTTGTAATGTTACCTGTAAGTCAGGGTGGGTTGGGGTTGTTGGATTTGAGACGGAGGGCTAAATGTGTGTATATTAAATGGGAAGTGTTGCGTGAGGGTGTGAACGCGGGGCGTTTGGGAAGGATACACGACAGGCTGGGTATGTGGTATCGAGGAATGGAGTTGAGGGAATGTGAAATAGTTTTGAGGGCTGTGATGTTGGTTAGGGAACTGAGAAAGGTTCGTATAAGGGTTTTGTGTAGGTTACTTGTAGGTAGGTGCGTTGTCCCAGTTGAGGGTTTGTTCCCCATGTATGCGTGGAAGAGTATTTGGTTTAGATTTAGTAAATTGAAGTTAAAACCTCGGGCGCGTGAGGTGATGTTTCGTTTTCTGCATGGGATCCTTCCGTCTGGTGAGATATTACGAAACAGACAGGTTGTAGAGGGTGGGGGTGTGGTATCTGGAGGGGATGAGACAGCGTTCCATGTAGTTTACTTTTGTGAAGGGCTAGAGGAGGTTAGGTGCTGGTTAAGTAGGTTGGTACAGAGGGTGGGGGGCCGTGGGGTGTCGGTTTTGCGTGCTCTAAGTCTAGATATGGGTGGGTTAGACGAGGGTGTCATAAGAGCTTTAGATTATATCATGGTAGATTATATATATATGTCGTGGGTGATGAGGGGGAGAGGGGATAGTGAGGAGAGAAGAAAGGTTCTTGCGGTAACGTTCTATAGTACGAGGTGTCGTAACAGATTTGTATGGGAGGAGGTGGGATCAGGCTTTCTCAGAGGGGTATAGAATGCTAACGTTAGGGATTCTCGTAAATCTGTGATTGGAAATGAGTGAGTGAAGGGGTTTTCATAGGTTGGAGGGAGTCAGGGGGCAACAGCGGGCTCTCCTCCCTGGGGGGGGGGGGGTCGTGAGAGTGTTGTGAATGTGGGTTTGGAATGGTTTCCTGGTTTTCATTGTGACTTTATGGCATCCAAGTGTGGATGTAGAGCTCAAGGTCTCGTTATGGTAGATATAACACTATTCAGAATGTAGGTATAACATAGTAGATTTTTTATGTATAATTATGATGTGTATCAGTCTTGTATAACATGATTCTTGAGAAATACGTTATTTGCGACATGAAGTGTGTTTTAGTTTGTATTTATGTTACGTGCTGGGTTTTTGCACGATGAGATATACTTATATACTGTTTTGCATTGTGCATACAGTGCATCTGATTAATGTGATTTTGTGAAAAATTTTGTGTGTGTGTGTGTGTGTGGGGGGGGGGTGTATATACATAAATATCTCTTTCTATTGTATTGAGCCTTTGTCATGGGTCAGACGTTATGTAATACTTTATATATGCATGATTGATTCTTTTTAAAGTTTATAATTATGGTCTGTACCCTGATACCGGTTTGGTGTCCATGCAAGTTCTTGATGTTAAGTTTTAGTCTGTATCGGATACAGACATATCTAGACAGTTTAGTGACGTAGTCCATTTGTCTGAAATTTGTATATGGGTGTATTGTAACAGTATAGAGCTTGTTATTGTGTTCTAAGATGTATTCTTTTTCTGTTTATTTGTATGTTGGGATATGTTCAGCTGTATTGTTAGGGATAAGTATGTAGATTATCTAGTTAGATTATGATGTTAGGTTTTGGTTTTTTGATTAATGTGAAGGATGGGATTTAACTGATATAACTTTGTATATTTTATGTTCAAGTGTATTGAACCTTTGTCAGATGTCATTTATATGTACAATTTATATATATGCAAGGTTTTGTATATATGTCAATTCATGACCCTGTGACATGTAATTTTGTTTTTAGTTATGTTCTTGATGTAAGTTGTTGTAATATCTTGCGAGCATGTAGGTACAATCCGTTTGTCAGTTAATTTGATTAGGTTCCATACTGTTTCTTTATTTTTATGTTAAACTATTTTTTTTATATTTTATTTAAAACCAAATGTGTTTTGTGTAGTATAACAGGAGACACTATGTAATGGCAGGGTTTACTGTTTTCAGGAGGATTCTTGCTAAGACTTCGGAGATGGTGAAGCTGCCGTTGTTTTGTTTAATTGTATTCGAAACAGCGATCAGTGCTGATTCGAGGCACTTGCGTCTGCGGAAATTAGTTTCTTTGATCACTAATTGGGCGTCTCTGAATTTCATGATGATTGGTGGAATTTCGGTGTTGTACACAGACGTTGTTCAAGTTATCGTTCCTACATGCGTAAATGTGTTCATTGAGGCGGGTGTCGAGGTTTCTTTCTGTTTCACCTACGTAGATCTTGTCACAGCCTCCACAGGGTATAGTGTAAACTGCATTGACTGGTTCGTGGTGCTTGGATTTTGTCCTGGTTAGATCCTTTATTGAAGTGCAAGAAGCGATGGCGACTCTGGTGTTAGCTTGTGAAAGTACTTTTGAGACGTTTAGTGCAACCTGGCTGTTGGGAAGAATTATAACTTTGTTGGGAGTGGTGTTGATGCGTGGAGAATTAATGATCTGTAGAGCTCTTTTCTTGCAGTCTTTGATGAAAAAAGGAGGAAAATGTAACTCAGTGAATGTTTGGTGAATGTATGTACATTCCTCGTCAAGAAACTCAGGACTACAAATTCGGTATGCTCTTAGGAAAAACCCGATGGTGATGCCTCTTTTGGTCTTGGTATCTTGACTGGAATAGAAGTGTGCGAGATCATTTTTATTGGTGGGTTTCCGATAAACTTGAAATCTTAGGTTGTTGTCTACTTTGTGAATGAGGACGTCGAGGAAAGGTAGCTTGTCATTGGACTCTTCTAGTGTAAACTGGATCGCCGGTTCAACTGCGTTGAGCCTTGCCTGGAGATTCCGTACATCAAAACGTTTGGGAGTTATTACGAGGACGTCGTCCACGTAACGTAACCAAGTGACGCTTGAAGGGATGATGTTGGCGAAGTGTTCGGACTCTAGGTGTTCCATGTATAAGTTGGCTAGGACGGCACTGATGGGGGACCCCATTCCCATGCCGTAGGTTTGTTTGTAGAGCTTGTTATTGAAAGAAAAACAGTTGAAATTAACAGTTCAATCAAGTCAACAAAATCTCCGGGAGGTAGAGGAAGATTAAGGTCCTGATTGACTACGTCGTAGAACCTCGATGGCTTTTTTGGTAGGCACACATGTATGGTTTACTCAAGACCCATAAACAATATTCCTCTCAGACCAATCACGTCAGGAATAGGCAGTGCTCCACACAAACTAGCCGGAGTTCTTGCCAAACATCTTTCCTGCCTTCTGGGGACCATCAGCCCCGCTCATCTTAAACACTCAGGCGACCTTCTCAACCGCATCCGAAACCTCTCCATCCGTAACAAGAAACTAAGCAGTTTGGATGCGACTTCCCTCTTCACAAAAGTACCTACCAAAAAAGCCATCGAGGTTCTACGACGTAAAGTCAATCAGGAAATTAATCTTCCTCTACCTCCCGGAGATTTTGTTGACTTGATTGAACTGTTAATTTCAACTGTTTTTCTTTCAATAACAAGCTCTACAAACAAACCTACGGCATGGCAATGGGGTCCCCCATCAGTGCCGTCCTAGCCAACTTATACATGGAACACCTAGAGTCCGAACATTTCGCCAACATCATCCCTTCAAGCGTCACTTGGTTACGTTACGTGGACGATGTCCTCGTAATAACTCCCAAACGTTTTGATGTACGGAATCTCCAGGCAAGGCTCAACGCAGTTGAACCGGCGATCCAGTTTACAATAGAAGCTACCTTTCCTCGACGTCCTCATTCACAAAGTAGACAACAACCTAAGATTTCAAGTTTATCGGAAACCCACCAATAAAAATGATCTCGCACACTTCTATTCCAGTCAAGATACCAAGACCAAAAGAGGCATCATCGGGTTTTTCCTAAGAGCATACCGAATTTGTAGTCCTGAGTTTCTTGAGGAATGTACATACATTCACCAAACATTCACTGAGTTACATTTTCCTCCTTTTTTCATCAAAGACTGCAAGAAAAGAGCTCTTCAGATCATTAATCCTCCACGCATCAACACCACTTCCAACAAAGTTATAATTCTTCCCAACAGCCAGGTTGCACTAAACGTCTCAAAAGTACTTTCACAAGCTAACACCAGAGTCGCCATCGATTCTAGCACTTCAATAAAGGATCTAACCAGGACAAAATCCAAGCACCACGAACCAGTCAATGCAGGAGTTTACACTATACCCTGTGGACCCTGTGGTAGGTGAAACAGCAAGAAACCTCGACACCCGCCTCAATGAACACATTTACGCATGTAGGAATGATAACTTGAACAACGCCTGTGTACAACACCGAAATTCCACCAGTCATGAAATTCAGAGACGCCCAATTAGTGATCAAAGAAACTAATTTCCGCAGACGCAAGTGCCTCGAATCAGCCCTGATCGCCGTTTCGAATACAATTAAACAAAACAACGGCAGCTTCACCATCTCCGAAGTCTTAGCAAGAATCCTCCTGAAAACAGAAAACCCTGCCATTACATAGTCTCTCCTGTTATACTACACAAAGCACATTACAGAGAGTGAACACTGAAACAACCTGCCTCTTTACAGTCTACATATTTGTCCAACCTAATTTTTAGGTTACCCAAGTAATAGCTTTTATATCCTTTTACTCATGTACGAATTAATTGCTCTACCATATTGAATTATTTTTGTCACTACTACTACCACCACTAGTGAACATCGAAATGGTACCTCACTAGTATTGCACCTCACTTTGAGCCTTTATATACCCTCTGTGTCCATGTATTGTTTGTAATGGCTTGATAAAGCTCCTGGAGAGCGAAACGTTGCCACAATAAAATGTCACATTAGTTGCACTTGTGTCCTTTTACTTTACATTGGCTTAAATAGCAACGCTCATCTTGCCATATAGGACAAGTGAAAATTTGTGTATGCAATAATTTCGCCAAAATCATTCTGAACCTAACGAAAAAAATATATTTGATTGTGTTTATTTAGTACTAAATTATTGTAAACGTATTTTAAATATATTTAGTTGGGTTATGCTAAAATAAATTGCTCGTTATAATAAGGTTAGGTAAGTTTTCTAAGATTCTTTTGGTGCAAAATTAAAAAATTTTACATTAACATTAATGAAAAAAATATATCTAAACGTACAAGAGAAAATTTCAGAAAGGACTTTTTTAAACGAGTTCTTGCTAATTGACCAGTTTTACATATTCGGCACGGCATTATATATATATATATATATATATATATATATATATATATATATATATATATATCCCACTAGTAGGTGTGGATTTGTTGTATGTTGAGTAAATTAAGGCTTGAATAATGAGTGGGTGTATTGTATATGGAACTTCATTGGTGATTGTTCTAACAGCTGATTTCTTTTGGATAACACTGGTTTTTAGGCGATTTGTTGCAGTAGATCCCCACGCACAGGTACCGTAAGGTAGAGATAGATTAGGGAATAGTGCAGGTTGAGCAATGTTGTTTGTAGTATA
Source organism: Cherax quadricarinatus (assembly GCF_038502225.1). Taxonomy (NCBI): domain Eukaryota; kingdom Metazoa; phylum Arthropoda; class Malacostraca; order Decapoda; family Parastacidae; genus Cherax; species Cherax quadricarinatus. The sequence goes on from NC_091328.1 coordinate 17,413,831, forward strand.
TAGAAGCGTGTTTTCGATAGAATGCCTACAATTTTAGAGATTTTCTTACACATGTATTGGATGCGAGTTGAATTTGTGGTTGCAGTCAAGGTATACGTAAGAACTTTCCCTTGTTTTGTCTGAAATATTTTTAAATCGAGTATTTCTAAACTTTATTCCCAAAGATGCAAGTCTTGTGAATATTGAGTGTAAGTTGCTGGTTACCATCTTTACGAGCTTCTCGTTGACTGTTGTTAGGTAAGACACATATGCAACAGTTAGGTATCTTTATTACGAAACGTTTCGCCTACACAGTAGGCTTCTTCAGTCAAGTACAGAAAAGTTGATAGAAGCAGAAGATACTTGAAGACGATGTAATCAGTCCATCACCCTTAAAGTTTTGTTCAATCTGTCAGACACTGCAACACAAGGGTATCTTGGTACAGACCTGCAATCAACTTCGACAACTTCCACTAGTGAGAGCGGCTGGATTTGAGAGGGACCTGACCTTTCAACATCTGAGTTCTTACCTCTCCTAGTGGCCTACGTCTCACCTCTTGGCGCTATAAGAAGCTCCATTCTGTCACTTCATCTCCATATTGTTTCATACTATGGAACAATGCTCTTCTCCAGACTGAGGGACTGACCACCTCAAAACTTTAAGGGTGATGGACTGATTACATCGTCTTCAAGTATCTTCTGCTTCTATCAACTTTTCTGTACTTGACTGAAGAAGCCTACTGTGTAGGCGAAACGTTTCGTAATAAAGATACCTAACTGTTGCATATGTGTCTTACCTAACAACCTGTCGGTATTTTATACCATTTTAATGTTCGTTGACTGTTGTTGAGGACAACGGGATCCTGATGGAATATGACAAGTGTGGTGTCCTTTGTAAACAGAACTGGTTTAAGTTCTTGGGAGGCACCTTTTAGGTCAGTGATATTGTTGAGGAATAATAGTGGCCCCAAGGAAGACTTTTTTGCTCCGTCCTGCACTATTCGCGATTTAGTAATAATCCAGAACCAACCATTGTCACCACAAACTTTTGTCTATTTAAACACGGATCCAAATAATCCAAATGGACAAGGAAAAAGTAAAATATTGGATTACGTTACCTGAGTGGGCACTTCAACGCTTCGTAGAATATGTACCCCTTATAAACCTGTCACCAGTAATTCCTTACTTCATGGGGAGATACCTTGATGCTTCAGTAGGACTTGTTCTAAGAAATTGGAGCTATCCTTCGTTTTCTTTGATCATATTTTATTGCCTCCTATTCTCCAGGCGCTGTATGAACCCTACGGTTATAATTTTTCCCTTTAATAAAATAATAACAGGTAATCTCTTCAACACATTATTATGGAGAATTGCCACAATATTGATTTGACACAGCAGTGATTATCGAGTACAAGAACATGCGAGTGTTTACAGCTGATACAGTATACTGTGGAGAAAACTAATTTGAAGAAAATGCTCACAGCTTCCCATGATTAACCTGGGAAAGTTCATAAGCACGAGACCTAGTTCTCAAGGAAGAAACCACACCCATTCTCTACTCATAATGGCTTTCTCTGGAGTTTGACGGGAAATATGAAGAAAACCTCAAGCATTTGTGCTGAACATCACTGACGCTCCAACGCTTGTATATGTGCTATACAGGGCTCTGGTGGCCTGGTGGTTAACTCTCTCGCTTCACACGGTGAGGGCCTGGGTTCGATTCCCAGCCAGAGTAGAAACATTGGACGTGTTTCTTTCCACCTGTTGTCTATGTTCCCCATCAGTAAAATGGGTACCTGGGTGTTAGTCGACTGGTGTGGGTCGCATCCTGGGACACTGACCTAAGGAGGCCTGGTCACAGACCGGGCCGCGGGGGCGTTGACCCCCGGAACTCTCTCCAGATAAACACCCTTTCAGGGTATATACACTGATGAATATACCTCAATGTACATACAGTGAGATGTCCCCCGCCGCTGGGTCCTCCAACCTTTTGAGGGGAGGGTGCGACGGACACGTCAAGAAGCAGGAACAGTCAGCTCACACAGCTGAGCTTCCCCAGCGCTCGGACTTCGGCCCAAATCGGGTGTGGCTCTAAAAAGATCCTGTGGTGCTTGCTGCCTTTGCACCTTCTGACACCGTCTGCTGCTAAGTAGCTGCCACACCCTTCGAACAAAGTGGGACGAGGTTATTGGCAGTCCAAAGTACCTAGCTTCTCCCTACGATCCCCCTGAGGGCAGGGAATGGGGTTAGGCCTGGGGTCAGTTGGTCTCAGATGATGAAGAGGTACTTGTATCTCTTTCTACGGAAGACATTAGACAAGAGACTCCCCTGATAGGGAGCCAAGGCCGGGTTACCAACTGGCAAAGACCCGGGCCGGGACGTTACCGGCTGTTGCGTACAGGGCAACTACTTAAGCCTATTTAGCCCTTTCTTGCAACAAATAAACAGGATTGAATATCCTGTTCTAGATGAAATCATTCAAGGGTTCAGTAGTAAACAATCGCAATGTTTCTTTCCGGTTTTTTATTAAGTTTCTTAATAAACCATAGAAGGGTTTTATATTAACTTTAAAAAGGTCGCACCAAAAAACAGTACTCATGAAATTTACACTTGAGTTCACTTAAAAGATATACAATATTCTGTTTTGTTTATAGTACTGAATGGCTCTAGTATCATAACACCTTCACTTCATATAATAACACTTTGCTTAACTCATCTAAGTGAGACAGAAAACGTAACACTTCAATAATAATTCACTCTTATTCAACTTTCAAAATATACTAAGCGAGATTAGGAATATTCTACACTTAAAGGAGTTTTGAGGCGAGTGTCTCCCATGACTTTTTCGCCGTCCTCTTTGAACCAATACTGCTTAAACTCGCTCCTAGCAGAGCTAGGGACAATCACCAGCGTCTCCAATACAGCAACACACACTTCGTCTGAGACGTTTCTGTCTGATACCGTCCGAGGTGCTGGAGGGTCACTAGGGAACCTCATGTGGGACTAGAAGGTTAAGTTCAGGAATCAAGGAGCTTCTCTCACGAAAGGTGAGAGTGGACTGCCCTATAACAGAATTCTCAGACTGATATCACCTCGGATTAAGAGGGGACAGTGGCTAAACGACAGCCGGGTAGTAAACAACTGTACCCGTAGTTTACATCGTCGAAACATCCTATCTATTTACACAGCTAAATAAATTAAGGTCAGATAATATTATAAAGTACTCTATCCTCATTTTAGCTACTAATGAGGCTAGAAATAATATAATATTAAGTGAAAAAGCCCGTTACTTATACATCATACCTGACCTAGAAGGTTCACAAACGAGGTACGTAACACCGGCGAACACCAGACAGACTCCACCCTTCTATGTAGGATACGCCAGTGTTGAATGTTTAAAGTCAATCAGAAATTCTAGAATGTACAGTCTGCTTAAGATCCACAAACCAGGGTTACCCTAAGACTATTTCCTGCGGAATAGGCAGGTTTTGATTTTGCTGTGTGGACGACATACTCATAATTTCATTGAGAAGAAGTAACGTCTTCATCCTTTAAAGTGTATTCAATCATGTCAAACCGTCCATGCTCTTTACACTTGAGAAGCCAGTGACAGTTCCTCTCCCGCAAGTTAGTCAAGAAATTTAGTTTCACTTTAATCAGAAACAAACACGATTTTCTCCATTTCCGATCAAATCAAGGTGGAAAGTGCACTTTGGATTTTTCCCTAGTTAATTTCTTGAATAAAAATATGTTTTTTTTCCCGGAAAATTTTTCAACAAACTATATTCCCTCGATATTTCATCAGAGATTACACACAACTTGTCCATAATAGTATGATCAAATCTCCCAGGTCCGATGCCACCAAAAAGAAATAATGTTTTTACATTCGTCTCTCGACCACTGGGAAGAGAGGACACTTCGTGAGTCTCCCTACACGCCACCTGGTGGTGACTGCTTGACTTAGGCACCAACATGGCGGATCGTATCAACAGGAGAGTGAATACTGTTTGTATTGAATTAGTTCGAGGAACGTTAAGCAGTGCGACAATGCATGTACTGTTATCGGCCATAATTAGGGATGTCTACGGGATACCGAACGATGAATTGTACGGTGTCGCCCTTAATGGAATGACAAGGGTTTTTGTGAAGTTTACAAGAGCCGGCTTTTACACCAGGATTGTGGATGAATTTCAGGAAAGGAGGATGAGTGTGAACTCAACAGTAGAGGTGTGTCTACATGATGTCTGTAAATATTACACGTGGGTAAAGGTACGTAATGTACCCTTCGAGGCAACGTCCTATGGCATTCAAGAAGCCTTCAGTAATTATGGAACTGTTCATACGGCTAGTATGGGGGTGTGGAGGGACGGGCCATTTGAAGGGCTGCCCGAGGGGTCCTGCACCCTGAAGATGTCATTGAGGCGGCCAATACCCTCGTATGTTACGCTGACAGGCTATAGGACACAGGTATTTGTCCACTATGCGGGGCAAAGGAAAACTTGCCGATTATGTGATTCTTACGAGCATATGGCGGCGCAGTGTCCTCGAAGGCAAGCCCCTAGGATGGCGTTATCATGGATGGTGGAACAGCAACCGTGCAACGTGGATGTGGAGTTGTGGATGGACAGAAGACGAATCTCTGGAGTGAGGAGGTGGACAAGGTGGAAGAGGTGATGGGGACGTGTGTTACCCTCCCGGAGGTGACAGGGGAGAGGCCCCAATCGCGTGAGGGAAGGGTGGACGTGGAAGAGTCTACCCAGGAGAGGATGTTGGAAGCAGTGCTGCAGGAGTTCTTGGACGAGCCGGAGGCCGGGGAGGATGGACCCGAGAAGTTAAGTGAGGTGCAGCTGACGGATGAGCAGCAGGGACAGGTGGAGGGTTCGAGGAATGACATAGAGGACAGGGAAGTGGTGGTGGAAGTCCATCAGGAGGACTCGCAGGAGGTAGATATGTGTGTGAGTGAGAGCTCACGCAAACGGACTGCGGGTGCCTTGGACCTCGATGAGGTTTTAACACCTGGGCAGAGACCTGGGAAGAAGTCATGGGTAGCTGTGGGGGAGAAGGCAAGAAGGGGAGGGGGTGTACCGGGGAAGCTCAGTGGGGGAGGGCAAGGAGGGGTTGGTGGACAGGTTAGGAAAAATGATAAAAATGGTACAGGTACTATGAAAGGTGAATTGAGTAAGACACAGCGGCATAGGGGTAAGCCGCCTTTTCTGGGAAGTTGAAGTGTGTCACAATAAATGTAAATGGTCTTAAATCTGAGGTAAAAAGGGTTTGGTTAGAATGGTTTTTACGAAGGTTTGATGTAGATGTATGTTTTTTGCAGGAGCATAACCATAGGTTAGGGTGTGAATTGCGTTTGCGGGGTTATAACCTATTTGTCAGTAATGCTTTGCAATTAAAAGGAGGGGTGGCAGTGGCTGTAAAGGAGACCAGCCCATTGCGTGTCATGGGTTGGGAGGAGGGGGGAGGGTCGTAAAGGTAGATGGGCACTGGGGGGTGGGGAGAGTATGTTTCATTGGTGTTTATATGCCGGCATGCAACAATGTTAGAGTGAAAGTTGATTTTGTTCGTGATGTTTTGATGTATTATTTGCGGGGTTTACCTTCCATAACTGTACTTGGGGGTGATTGGAACTGTGTGATTAGGTATGGGGATGTCTCACCGAGGGGGGCGGGATGTGTCTTGGGTGCTCTAAGGGATGTGTTAAGGGATGTAGGAGTTGTAGATGTGGTGGGGAGGGGGGAGTATGGGGTGGAGCACACGTTCATTCGTGGGAATTATGAGGCGAGGTTAGATAGGATATATGTGATGCAGGGGATTGGTGTGGAGAGAGTGAGGGCTTTTGATGTCGGTTTTTCGGATCACAGGGCGGTGATAGCTGATCTGCGGGTGGATGGTATAGTACGCATATATGCTGGGTATTGGAAATTGAATGTGAGGCTTCTGCAGGATGGGGATGAAGGCACTTCCTTTGAGGAATGGTGGAGACATTTCTGGGATGGTAGGGATGGTGAGATGGATTTGCTTGACTGGTGGGAGATGCGGGCTAAGACAGGAATCGCAGAGTTCTTCAGGATACGTGGAAGGGAACAGGCACGGTGGAGTTATGGTTTGCAAAACTACCTGGAGGGACAGCTGAATGCTGTTTACGACGGGGGGGGGGTAGGGAAGGTATGCGAGGGGATGTGGTTGGTTTATTTTAAGGAGTGGGGTTGAAGAGTTACATAATGAAAGGTTTAACGCGATTAGAGTTAGGGCAGGGTTAGAGGAGGTGTTAAAGGGTGATCGACCATCAGGTTATGTCCTGAGAAAATTTAGGGAAAGGCAGATGGTGACTACCATAGCGCATCTAGTGGTCGCTGATGGTGGGGGGGGGTTATGTGGTGGGTCAAGGTCTTACCAATACAGATGACATTAGCGTTTATGCTGATTATTGGTTTAGGGAGAAATGGAGGAGGAACACAGAAGTTGCCAGTGAGGAGGTATTTGGGGTTATGCAGAATACTATTGTATTGGGACAGCAGGAACAGGAAATGCTGGAGGGTAGTATTAGTGAGGAGGAGGTGGGGGAGGCGGTTTACGGGATGAGTCAGGGTAAGACGCCGGGCATTGATGGAATACCGAATGATTTTTATAGAGTTTATTGGGAATGCATTAGGTATGGGTTAGTAGAGGTCTTGAATTATATGTGGAGCAGTGGGAGGATGGGGAAGACACAGAAAACCGGGATCGTTGTGTTGGTGCCGAAGAAGAAGGAAGGGAAAGTACTGAGTGATTATAGAGCGATATCCTTAATGTGTGCAGATTATAAAATTTATGCAAAAATTCTGGGCAATAGACTGAAGAAGGTTCTAGGATCAGTGATACATGGGGGACAGTTTGGCATCCCGGGAAGAAGTATGAGGGACGGGCATAGTCACATAAGGGATTTTATTGAGAGCTGCACCGGAGGGGGAATACTCGGTTTAGATTGGGCTAATGCGTATGATTGTGTGAATAGGGATTTCTTAAAAGTTTGTTTGGAAAAGTTGGGTTTGGGGGGGAGGGTGGTGAGATGGGTGCAAACCTTGTATGAGGGAGCAGTTATTAGGGTACAGGTTAATGGTAAGTTGGGGGACCCAGTACTGATGGAAAGAGGTTTGAGGCAGGGCTGTCCACTCTCTCAGTTATTTTTTTTTATATTTTTATTTAAGGACACAGTATACAATCTACATGTTGTTATACATAAAACTTAACAAAAAAAACTCAACACTGAGAAAAAACAAGCCTAACTAGGAATGAAACAGAAGAACCTACACCTGAGCATTCCTTAACAAAAAAACCTACATAACAAAACCTGTTACACTTATGCATATTTTGTACAAAACTTTATATACAAAACATTAAGTATACACCAAAACATTTCTCATACAATTATTTGGTATAGTAACATATTATGTACATAGATTCTCGAAAACCAAAACCTCCTGACAATGTTTTCGAGGAGACTAAATCGTACTCCCCACACCCCATATAACCCAAATACACATCATATTGAACTTTGCACACTCTAGAATAAATGATAAACAAGAATTTTTTTTTTCTTTTTCTGAGATGTGTGCCTCCTCCCATCACCCACCAGGTACACAGTTTGAACAGGTGAAATATACCCTTAATCCGTGTGTATATACGTTCCTACCTCATCAACTTCCCAACAGGAAGGAATACTGAATAGGGCAATGTACAATGCCCACTCTTGTACACAGAACATCTAACATTGACAAAGTTAAATATAGAGGAAATACATGAGCCTGATGCACGCAGGCACCTCGCCCGTACTACAGTTGTTAAATAGTATAGGAATCCTAACAATAGTCTCAGGGGCAACAAAAACAAACCCCGCATCTTTTACAACACAAATAATTCTTCGCTCATTATTTCCTAAAAAAATTGTTTGGTCCTTCTTTTAAAAGTATCGAAAGGACGCCTTGGCGAACCCACAGAATCAAGAAAATCTTACCAAAAACCTCCATCTCTCTCACAGAAGCCATATTTCAATAACCGAACACTCCACCCACAGACACGCACACATACACACACCACACACACACCACACGCAACAACACACACCCTCAACACACACACTCAACACACACACTCAACACACACACTCAACACACACACTCAACACACACACTCAACACACACACTCAACACACACACTCAACACACACACTCAACACACACTCAACACACACATACACACACACACACACACACACACACACACACACACACACACACACACACACACACACACACACACACACACACACACACACACACACACACACACACATCTTCTTGGACTGCAAGAAGGCCTTTGACACAGTTCCTCACAAGAGATTAGTGCAGAAGCTAGAGCATCAGGCGCATATAACAGGAAGGGCACTGCAATGGATCAGAGAATACCTGACAGGGAGGCAACAACGAGTCATGGTACGTAATGATGTATCACAGTGGGCACCTGTGACGAGCGGGGTCCCACAGGGGTCGGTCCTAGGACCAGTGCTATTTTTGGTATATGTGAACGACATGATGGAAGGGTTAGACTCGGAAGTGTCCCTGTTTGCAGATGATGTGAAGTTAATGAGGAGAATTAAATCTGATGAGGACCAGGCAGGACTTCAAAGAGACCTGGACAGACTGGACACCTGGTCCAGCAAATGGCTTCTCGAATTTAATCCTGCCAAATGCAAAGTCATGAAGATAGGGGAAGGACACAGAAGACCACAGACAGAGTATAGGCTAGGTGGCCAAAGACTGCAAACCTCACTCAAGGAGAAAGATCTTGGGGTGAGTATAACACCGAGCATGTCTCCGGAAGCACACATCAATCAGATAACTGCTGCAGCATATGGGCGCCTGGCAAACCTGAGAACAGCATTCCGATACCTTAGTAAGGAATCATTCAAGACACTGTACACCGTGTATGTCAGGCCCATACTGGAGTATGCAGCACCTGTTTGGAACCCGCACTTGATAAAACACGTCAAGAAACTAGAGAAAGTACAAAGGTTTGCGACAAGGTTAGTTCCAGAGCTAAGGGGAATGTCCAATGAAGAAAGATTAAGGGAAATCGGCCTGACGACACTGGAGGACAGGAGGGTCAGGGGAGACATGATAACGACATATAAAATACTGCGTGGAATAGACAAGGTGGACAAAGACAGGATGTTCCAGGGAGGGGACACAGAAACAAGAGGCCACAATTGGAAGTTGAAGACACAAATGAGTCAGAGAGATAGTAGGAAGTATTTCTTCAGTCATAGAGTTGTAAGGCAGTGGAATAGCCTAGAAAATGACGTAGTGGAGGCAGGAACCATACACAGTTTTAAGACGAGGTTTGATAAAGCTCATGGAGCGGGGAGAGAGAGGGCCCAGTAGCAACCGGTGAAGAGGCGGGGCCAGGAGCTAAGACTCGACCCCTGCAACTACAAATAGGTGAGTACAAATAGGTGAGTACACAAAGGCCTTCACACAGACAGGCCTTACATCATGTTATCTCACATACACCACTGGAGCATTCACCATCTCTTCTCTTCCTTACTACAATCATCTCTAAGTACTCATCACTCACCTCCGGAAGCCAACCCCTTGCTGCCTTTCCCCGGCACCAACTGCAGTAGTCGTGCCACAGTCAGTCCCCGATAACTCTCCGGAAATCTCTCAGTTATTGTTTGCCTGCGTACAGAATCCATTTTATGGGCTAGTGGATGAGGTGATGAATGGACAGGGGATAAGGGGGGGGTGGGCGGGGTGGGGGGTATTGTTGGGTATGTAGATGATACTACAGTGCTGGTAATGCATGAGGAAGATCTAAGGAAAGTTGGTGGAGTCATTCAGATATTTGGGGACGCTACGGGTATGAGAGTTAATTTAATGAAGTCGAGACTATTAGAGGTGGGGGATTGGACAGGAGGGAGCTTGGGGGAGGGGTTGGGATGGTCAGTAGTGGACAGAATTAGGGTTTGTGGAGTATGGTACATGGCGGAAGTGCAGGATAGTAGGAAGATAAATTCGGAATTAGTTACGAGCAGGGTTTTGGATAGGCTTGGAGGCTTAAGGGCTAGGGACGTAACATTACAACAGAGAGTTTTAGTGATCAACTCTCTGGTTTACAGTAAGGTGTGGGTAGTGGCTGAGGTGTTCCCTTTAAGAGCACAGGATATTGTGGAAATCCAGAGGAAGGTTCTAAGGTATGTGTGTGGGTTTGGGAGGGCATGGTTGCGCAAGGACGTGGTGATTACGGATGTGAGACGTGGGGGTCTTGGCCTGATGGCATTGGGTCATAGAGTAATGGCTTTATATATTAAACAAATATATATCCGGACTGGGGGGAACCGGGAACCGGGGAGTCAGGGTAGGTAGGGTAATGGAGGATGCACGAAGATGGTAGTGTGGAAGGGATTTGAGGTATTGTGAAGACATGTTGAGGGTTTTATTGAATGTAGAACAGGTGTCCAAGTTAAAGGTCAAACGGATGGTGGGTGCTGTGGTGGGTACGGGTGTCTTACAAGGGCTTGCTGTATATCCAACATATGACTGGATGAGCATATGGAGGAAGTTTGGCTTGCTTAGAATACCAGCGAGGGTACGGGAGTTAGTAGTTTTCTAATGGGAATTTTGGCCTCTTGGGATGTGTTGTGTAAAATGGGTCTTGTAAGAGAGGACTCATGCTTGCACTGTGGGGACACCGAAACGGCTTTTCATGCAGTATTTTTTTGTCCCTCTTTGGAGGGGGTGAGGTTATGGATGGTGAGCGTTATCAGACTTTTTTTTGGGGGGGGGAAATGGCCATTCCTAAGGGCTTTAATGTTGGATGTAACTGGGGTGCCGGGTGATGTGGGTAGGGCTTTAATGTATGTCATGATGGATTATTTACATGTATCTTGGGGGATGAGGGAGGTCCGGGGAGAGTTGAGAATAAAAGCGTTAGCAGCGAGATTTTATAGAACGATGTGTAGGAATAGGCAAGTCTATGGGGGGCGGTGGGTAATTAGCTTGTCGGAGGGTTACCGGAATCTCACTGTGGGGGGCCTCCTCCTCATGAACCAAGGGGGCGGGCAAAGGGTTGGTCTCCTACCGGGGGATGCATGAGGGTAGGTTGGTTTAGGCTCCTTTGTTGTGTGGATGGTGGGAGGGCTATGAATGGAGTGGGAAGGAGATGCATGATGAATTTGGAAACCTATTGTTATGTTCACTGCATACAGGATAATCTTTAAACCATGATAACTAAATCTTGACGACAGTCGTCTCTCAACCCTTGAGTGGAGAGGACGTGTGCTGCTGCTGCCCCCTGGAGTTGTCTGGTGGCAGTATTATTTTCACCAACATGGCGCAGGCTCGCCGGCGCAGGGTAAATACAGTCTGCATTGTATTAACCAGTGGAGCTGTAACGGGGCCATCAATGGAGTTGCTTTTGCCTGCAATCATCAGAGATACCTACGGAATAGCCAAAGAGGAGATTTGTGGACTTGCATTGAACGGAACGAAGAGGATTTTTGTAAAATTTAGTTCGGCGACTGTGTATGAGGCAGTTGTGAATAAGTTTCAAGAGGTGGCCATACCAGTTAACCATGCTGTGACGGTGCGGCTGCATGATGTGTCCAGCTATTACACATGGGTTAAGATCAGGAATGTGCCGTTCGAGGCGGATGCATCTGACATCCGGTTCATTATGTGTAAATACGGCACAATACATACGATCACTGCAGGAAGGTGGTCAGTTGGCCAGTATATGGGGATACCTGAGGGTGCATTCTCTGTCAAGATGACGCTCAGACATCCAATTCCATCGTACGTGGTGATGGAAGATTTCAGGACTCAGGTTTTTGTAACATACGCTGGGCAGCGAAGCACTTGCCGTTTGTGCGGCTCGTATGATCACCTGGCTGCGCAATGTGAAAGAAGACGTGGTGATAGGGACCAGCAGCAACGACGTGATGTGGAGGAAAGGAGAGAGGATCAAGATCAACTGTTTTCGACTCTGCCTCAGCAGAGTTTGACATGGAGTGAGGAGGTTGAGAGGGCCGAAGAAAAGGAGATGGCGGGGGCTACGCAGGGGGACGACATCACTTCCCTGGACGTTGTACAAGTGCTTGATGAGGTCATCGCGGAAGCGAATGGTAGTGACGCGGAAACTACGATAGTGTCGACGTTTGAGAACATTTTGGATAATGAGAGTCCTTGTCCGGATGTTGGTACAGACCTGGATCATGGGTCTGCAGTTGAGGAGGGCGTGGTGACGCCAACCCAGACTGAAGTGTGTCGTAAGGATGCACAGTTGGTGAGAACTGTGGAGGTGGAGGTTCATCATGGCACTGAGCTGGATGACTTGATGCAGGTCGCGGGTACGACGCGAAAGCGCGCAGCAGTGCTTTCGGATTCCGACGACGTGCTTACGCCCGCACAAAGACCTGGGAAGAAAACATGGGCGGAAGCCATGCGGAGAGGTTCAAGTGGCGCCCAGGGGCAGGGGTTGGGTAAGGGTGGACAGAAAGGGGGGGGGAGGGAAAAGGGTGCAATGAAACGATCAGGTGATAAGTCGGTAGTGTCAAGAGGGAAACCCCCTTTGTCGGTTTTAAGTGCCTGACATTGAACATCAATGGCTTGAGGTCTCAGAGAAAGTGTGAGTGGTTTAAGGAATATTTGGTGCGTCATGACGTTGACGTTGTGTTCTTGCAGGAACACAATTATAGACCGGGTTATGAGTTGAAGGTGGATGGGTATAATGTGTATGTTGAGCATGCAGTCAGATTGAAAGGAGGTGTGGCCATTTTGGTGAAAGAAACTAGCCCGTTGGTTGTCAGGCATAGTGAGGGGGGAGAGGGGAGGGTGATTCGCGTGGATGGGTTATGGGGTCAGGTACAGATGACGTTGGTGTGTGTGTATGGCCCAGCAGAGGGAGATGTGAGGATAAAGAATAAATTCGTAAGGGACGTTCTGGTATATTATTTGCGTGGATTGCCGGGGGTTGCTGTGATAGGAGGTGACTGGAACTGTGTGATAAGGAATAAGGATGTTGAACCGAGAGGGGCAGGGCATTGTTTGAGGATATTGGGAGAATTGTTATCCGGGATAGGATTGACAGATGTTGAGGGAGGTGAGGTGGTGGAGCACACATTTATTAAACGTGGGTATGCGGCTAGGCTCGATCGATTATACGTTCCCAGGACAGTTGTAATACATAGTGTGAGGGTAATGGACGTAGTATTTTCTGATCACAGGGGTGTTTTGGTGGATATAGGTTGGGAGGGGTTGCCGAGAAGGTGTAAGGGGTTTTGGAAGTTGAATGTAAAGTTGTTGCAGCAAGAAGAGTATCAACAGTCATTTGTTCAATTGTGGGAGGAGTTGGTGGCGGAGGTGCCTGGGAATAGTGAATTGGTTAGTTGGTGGGACTCTGTGGCGAAATCTCGTATTAAGGAATTTTATATTCGTAGTGGGAGGGAATATAACAGGTTGAAGTATGGGTACCAATCTTATCTTGAGGGACAGTTGAGAGCTTGCTACGAGCGTGGGAGTGCTAGTCATCCGGTGGATGATATTGAGGGATTAAAGGAGCGTATCAGGGATTTGCAAAATGAAAGATTTGATGGAGCGCGAGTTTTGGGTGGGCTGGAAGAGGTGTTATGGGGTGACAGGCCTTCGGCATGCGTGTTGAGGAAACAGCGTAAGAGAAGAGTGGCGACGGAGATGATGGGATTAACTGTTCATGTGGGGATGGGAGGGTATAGAGAGGGGCAGGTATTAGTAACGACAGAGGGTATGAGTGGTTATCTAGATGCATGGTTTAGGTCATATGCACAAAACGGAGGTATTCGAGATGAGGCTTTAAAGGAAATGGGAGGTTTCGTGCAATGTGAGATTGATGGTATGGATAGGGTAACATTAGAAGGTCCGATCACGGAAAGTGAGATTTCGCAAGCTTTGTCTGGTGCAAGTTTAGGTAAGGCGCCAGGTGTAGATGGGTTGCCTAATGATTTTTACGTTAGGAATTGGGAAGTATTGAGAGGATTTTTAGTTAGGTTATTCAATGTAATGAAGGATGATGGGGAAATGGGGGAGCAGCAAAGGACTGCTGTCGTGGTATTAGTTCCGAAAGGTGGACAGACTACAGTAGAGGATTACCGAGCAATATCGCTTATGTGTGGCGATTATAAGTTATTTGCACGAATATTAGGGAATAGAATAAAAAAGGTGATAGGTAACGTAATTGACAGAGGACAATATGGGGTACCGGGTAGGACAATGTATGAAGGGCATGGAGTTCTTAGAAGTTTTATAGAAAAGAGGGGGGAGTTGGGGGGTGGGGGTGTGTTGGCATTGGATTGGCGAGCTGCTTACGATAGTGTGGAGAGGGATGCGTTATGGAGGTTCATGCGTTGGCAGGGATTCGGGAAGGAAATTATATCTTGGGCGAAAACATTCTATCAGGGAGCATCTATGAGAGTACAGGTTAATGGAAGGCTAGGTGTTAACATTCAGATGGGAAGGGGTTTGCGACAGGGTTGCCCTCTATCGCAAATATTGTTTGCGTGCCTCCAGGATCCCTTTTATAGGGCAGTTAGGTGGAGTATCGCAAGTGGAGGGGTTAGTAATGAACGAGAGGGTTGGCCGGGTATTGTGGGTTATGTGGATGATACAACTGTATTGGTGAGGGATGAGACGGATTTACACAAGGTTGGAAAGGTGGTAGATGTGTTTGGAGAGGCTACTGGGATGGAAATTAATGTGGCAAAGTCTAAGTATATGGACCTAGGCAATAACGTAAATAGAGATGGGACTGTAGGGCGCGGGTGGAGTGTGGTGGATCAGCTATTGATTTGTGGGATAGTGTACGCTAAGAATGATAGGGTCGCACAAGAGGTAAATTCGATGCGCACCGTGGATGGGGTATTGAAAAGATTGGGTGGTTTGAGGACGGCGCAGCTAACGTTGCATCAGAGGGTCATTGTGACGAACGTGCTGTTGTATAGTAAGATATGGCACGTGGTGGCAGTATACCCGCTGAGGCGGCGAGAGGTGCAACGGTTGCAACATGGGATTTTCCGATTTATATGGGGATCGGGTTGTGACTGGCTAAGTAGAGGGGTGGTGACGCTTCCCGTTAGCCACGGGGGGCTGGGGCTTATACATTTAGAAAAGCGTATGATGAGTGTGTATCTAAAACGAGGGTATTTGGGGGAGGTGGGGGCGAGGAAAGGGGGGCTAGAAAAACTGCGTATGGATATGCAACGATGGTGGGGGGGTAAGGATTTAATGATTGGTGAGGCCATGTTGAGGGTTTTAATGACGGTGAGGGATCCGAAGCGCCTTAAATTGAGGATTCTTGAGAGGGTGGGGGGTGGGTCTGTGGTGGCGGCAGTTGAGGGGGCATACCCCATGTATGCGTGGGGGAATATCTGGAAATGTTTACGGCAATTGCGTATTAAACCAGGTGTAAGGGAGGTAATGTTTAGGTTTCTACATGGAATCTTGCCGTCTGGTGTTGTGTTATTTAATAGGAGACTAAGGGAGGGTGGGGAGTGCAAAGCGTGTGGATGTTCCGAGACTATTTTTCATGCGGTGTAATTTTGTAATTATTTAGAAGCTGTAAGGGTATGGTTAGGTAGGGTAGTTAGGTTAGTGGGTGGGGAAGGGTTACAGGTGTTAAGGGTGTTAAGTTTAGATATAGGTGGGATGAGTCAGATGGTGGTGAATGTGGTTGCGTATGTGGTTACTGATTTTATTTATACGTCTTGGGCTATGAGGGAAGTGGGTGTGGATGAAAGAATAAAGGTGTTAGCGGCCACCATTTATAGAACTAAGTGTCGCAATAGGGATGTTTATGGGGGAAGGTGGGAGACAGCGTTTACTGAGGGATACCAGAGTTTTAAGTTAAAGGATTTACGGGATTTAAGTGTAAATGGGTAGCGACGGGCTAGTTTCTTGAGCGGAGATGTGTGAATGGCTTTTAAAGTGTGTGACTGGATTTGCACTGATACATTTATGCTTTTCTGAGTAGTGAGTGTGGTGTGGGTGGTGTTTTTACACATGTGTTCCCTTTATGTTGTGAAGATTTTGGATAGTATATGTACGTAATGTATTGGAGCACTACATCATTGTGTGTATACAAGGTGAATGAAAGGGTAGAATCTTAAAGTTTTTGTGTGTGTGAGAATGACTGTTCGTTATTGTGAGAGTGCCTTCAAAGATGTTATAGAAAGCATATACTAAATGGTGTTACTAAGGTATGCCATATGACTGTATCGAATATGCTGTGATACAAAGTCCGGGGTTTCCCTTCTTGTTGGATGCATTCTGTAAGACACAATTTCTGTATTCAGAAGGTTCGAAGTTTACATAGCTGTAATGAGTAACGTGGTACAGTTTTATATTATGCGAGATTGTATTTTTGTACATAAGGCCTAACATATAATGTTTCAGCGGCCTGGTTAAGATTATATAGTACATGTCGTGTGACACTGTATGTGTAGGGTAGTGTTAAATATTTTAAGTACACGCTGTTGTTTTCCCTTTGCTATTTTATTGTTTAAAGTCACATATAAGAGTATATGTAAGGTAATATAAAAATGTATATTGATTTTGTGTAAATACGCAATTTCAGATGACTTTGTTGGATCAGGTGTGCATATGAGTTCAAGTAGCGGTGTATATTATGTATTAATGCTGGTATAGGGTATATAGTGTATGAAGAAGTCTTGGGTGGATTGCACCCGTGCTGAGATATAGAGTATATTATCCTTGTATGCTAGGCAAAGTTTTCATAATTGTTACTTAGAGCAAGTAGTATCCTGCGCTCTTATAGTATGTCATTGTTTTGTAGGTATTTGATGGGGGGGGGGTACATTTTACTTCCAGAGCACATATGTACGACTTTATAAATGTACCTTTGGTGGGGGGGTGGATGTATAGGTTTTAATGGTATGTGGTGAGGTTTTTACCTTTAAGAATTGTTTTGTATATAAAACTTGGCATAAGATGTTTAAGTGTGCTGAAGTAGATTCTCTGGATATGTTGTTGGTACACCTGTGCGAAGTTTCTTTTTCTTTTTTGATTGTGTATACGTATGTTGTACATTAATTTTGTTGTTACATGTTGATTGGTTTCGTAACATGTTTGCTTACACGTATAATGTATACTGTATTTTAAATACAAAAAAAAAAAAAAAATGTATAGAGGATGAGGGACAGTTTGTGTCAGCACAAAGTTAAATGTTTATGTGTATTTTGACAATGTAATTTATAATTCTGGGTAAGAACTGATACTATGTTCTTTTATTTATTTAATGTATTGTATTGTTTTAAATAAAATATAAAAAAAAAAAAAAAAAAACTAAATCTTGGGATCTCGGGTTTAGCGCAGAATGATCTTAATTTTGCACCCAAGTTTAACTTGATCGTTGTTCAACTTATGTTAGTGAGGTGCTGCGACCCTGCATAGTTGCTTTGTGGTAGTAAATTTTCTGCTTTTCGGTATAAAAGTTAGTGGTTGGTTAACAACAGGAATCCGGTGTTAACTACAGTTTTGGGTTGCATTTAATCCAGGTACATATCATTGCTGTCAACAAAATTTGAATTGTTACTTAGGTTAGCTGTGTTTATTCATGAATTCATGATCTTTGTAGTGTCAGGCTTCGTCAATTTTATGATCACATAAATGGCATCTTTCTCTAGTGTACCTAACCATGTATATGTGTGCGTTGTAATGACATATGAATATTATGATGAATTGTGAGGTATTGGTTAGGAGTGGGCAATTTTAATGTGCAATGCCCTTAATGGGGATTGAGTAAGATTTGTCAACCGGTTTTGTTCTTTAGTGTTATTGCGGAAAACATAAGGACGGAACATGTATGAACCTGTATGTCAATATTTTTAATTATATGATTATTGTATGTGCATGATGAATTTTTATTCTCATGATAATGTTCAGTTTTATATCATTGTATTCTGTACTGGTAATGGTATTGATGTCCTACGTGGGACCCAAGGCCATGTACACTTGCTGACATATTAATGTATAATGTTTTTGATGGACGTACAGTATAAGCCTGTGTAACCCTGTAATTAGGATAGGTGGTGAGAGATAAAAGGAAAAAGGGGGGGGGGGGGGTAGCATGCGCCTGTACGAAGTTGTAAGTGCGGTGAGTCTCTCGGCAATGAGATTATAATTACATGAAAGATTAGGAGCTAATTAATTAATTTTTATTTTATCTTTTAGACTGTTTATAAAAAAAAAAAAGTTTTGTAGAGGTTTTTTGTTAGTGATGCGGATGTTGTAGCACTTATATATGTCTTCATATTTTGTGATTTGAGTCACTCGTGTATGATATACAAGTATATTGTATACTGAGGGGTTATAAATACAAAATACAAAAATTCGGGAATGAATAGCTACAGAATGTTTTGGTGTATTAAATGCTAATATTACAATATAAATTGAGAGGCCAAAGCATTAGTGCACATAGAAAGTTTTGTATATACAGTCATATGAGTTAAGGGCACGTAAGTAGGGTAGGATAGTAGTAATTTTTGATGTATGGTATTTGTTAATTTTGTTAATTATAAGGAATTTTTGTTTTCTTTGTAAATGTTTCATGTTTTGTGAACACGTCAATTGTGTGATATACATGTCTACTGTATCCTGTGTTTTTAAATAAAATATATAAAAAAAAAATGTTTTCAGCAACTCTGTTGTTAAAAACATTTTCAAGATTTCCAGAAATAAGCTTTACTCAACCACTATTGCAGGAGTATCTACCATCCCTTGTAACAGCTGGAACAAAATCTATAGGTGAAACATCCAGAAATCTCCTGATATCAAGGCATTTCGGATCACCACATGCGTAATACATTATAATTCCCACAACCATTTGATAAATTGGAATAGTCCACTGCTAACTGCTAAGGAGGACGACATTCAGAGAACCTTGACCCTGCACTCATCATTATCTCCAAAAGTTTCACCCAGAACAAGTTTCTACAGTTTAGCTGAACTTCTGGCCAGAAAACGTCACCTTACCGCTACTCACTACTGCATATGCTCTCCCTCCCTTATCAGATATATTTGTTTGTGATTTGATAAGCCTCTGTTGGTGAAACGTTGTTACTAATTCAGTATACCTGCATTTGTATCTTTACAGTGGTGTCGGTATCTCACACAATTACCTACCCTCATTGAGATGTGTGTATCTCTTGGTTTATATACTAGAGAATTAATTTCAGTCCCTACCCCTCAAGGGAGGTGCTTACATGTCTGTGAGGCGCTCCTTCCCTTGAATCAATCCTGATTGCTACCCATGCCCTTGCGCTGTGTGATCACTACGTGTTTATCTATTCACCCAGATTATAATAAAAATTTCATCCTCTATTTTAGGGATTACAGGACTCTTTGATTGTAGCATAAAAGTAAAAATGACCTTTGTGCTGATATGGATTAAAAGTTTGTTGGCTGCACGGGGATCATGAGGCCGCATATCTTCTATAAACCACCAATTAATGTATTTTGATGCGTAAATTAGGGACCAAAGTAAGCTAATCTATACGTATTAAGAAATACACTCCTCGGAATATATACAATGTTGAATATCATACATTAATTAAAATAATTTGTACATTTTATGCTGTGAGCTTCATGACGTCATGAGGTGAAGTAAACAAACTCATCCACTGTGTGGTGACGTCTGAATGTGAGGCAGTGTTCACTTGATAGTGTATACCATGAACGTAGTGCTGTGTATGCCCTCCTCTCAACACGTGAGCAAGACACGTTTGCAACACTTTAGTATCTTTATTGTCGAAACGTTTCACCTCCTGGACAGCAGACCTCTTCAGTCTAATCATACTATATGCGTCATTTGTCAGGCCCATTTTTGACTATGCAGTACCATTAAGGAAGTCACTTCTGATATAACGTATTAAAAAGCTAGAAAAAATGCAGAGGTTGGCAATGAGGCCAGTTCCAGAGGAACTCTTATCACCCTATCACTTAGAGCAAGGGTCTCTGAACTTTTCACTATGTGGGCCACATTGTATATTTTACACATTTTCGCAGGCGAAAGAAAAAAATAAGTTTTATAAATAAATATAAATGAATGAAATTTAAATGAACGGATAAGTTTTATTTGGTTCCTTTTTGTAATTAGGATGATATGATTGAGAACAAAAGAGAAATGTGACAGTTACGAAGAAACAATACCTTGCTTACACTGAGAAATGATAAATAATGTGTAAGAATGTCAAACATAAGCCAATGTTCTGACAGTATAATCAATTACTGAACTGCAGATGAGAAAAACTGACACGAGATTAATGGGAATGATGGAACTAGTTTTTTTAATTTCCAAATATTGCTTAAATGAGGTTTCAAGATTGAGGAGCCAGTTATTAGAAGAGACTTCAAATGCTTCTTTTTTGAAAATGTTTGTTCACAAAGGTTCGTTGTACCAAAAACTGATACGAATCCACAAGCAAATTGCTTCTGATTTGGAAACTGTTTAGGCTGTAAAGATTTACATAAAACTGGATCAGATTTCCTTCTTTATACTTTTATTTTAGCATGTCATCTGATTGAAGATCAATAATTTTCATTTGAAATTGACTTGGGAAGTTTTCAACATTGCAGTCAAAAGAATTTTGAAACAATTTTATTTCATCTGTTTTTCCATCAAGATCAGAAAATCGTTTCTTACATTGCTTTTACAAGTCATTAACAATTTCTTTTGCAAATTCTGGAAATTCTGCTTCACTTTCTTCACGAAATTTTTCACAACATGGGAAATAAACCAAGTGAGAAACTGCTTGTCCTTCAAATAGTATAAATTTTGCCCTGAATGCCTTAGCATGCAGTAATAGATCACAAATCAAATTTGTTTCACTTTGCAACTTCAAATTCAGTTAATTCATATGGTTTGTCATGTCTGCAAAAAAAATGCCAATTTCCAAAGCCAGTCAGCGTTTGATGTAAGTGGTTTATGTCTATTATTCTCTGTGAAAAATTAATCAATTTCCTTTCAGAGCAGAAAGAACCGTGATAGAACCTTTCCATAACTAAGCTATCGAACTGCTGTATAATAAGGCAGGTCGACGAACTCGGAATAAGTTTTTCTTTGTCAGAAAATCACGAAACTGACGATGATTAAGCCCGTGAAATCGAATGAAATTCACTATTGAAACAACAGGTTTCAGAACGCAAGACATATCCGCAAATTTTCTGCACAATGCTTGCTAATGGATAACGCAATGCAGAAACCTAGGTTTTGAGATTCCGCCATCCTCTAAGCTTTTGTGATTTGCCCAACCAAACCTTTCTTCACCCCATACCTTAGTGGGTTTAGCATTTCTTTTTTATAATAATGATAAATAATAATAATAATAATAATAGTAATAATAATAATTCATCCCAGACATGTTCTTTCCTCCATCAATTGTCACGCATTGCAATTTCGTTCACTCCAGGTTATATTCTAATACATTTTTTTTTAATTCTTTGAAGATGTCTTCAGTTCCACTTCTGTGCATGTTATGCATTGATGTTAATACTTGTGTGACATTAAATTCGTCGTTGATAGGAAAGGAAACAAGGATGGAACCAGCAGAGGTCAGTCAGAGCAGAACAGAGAAGCAAGGGCAAGCACACACACAACTATCCTCAGAACCCCACAACCTATCACAACATCCCAACACAAACTACAATCCATACCCACAGCTTCCACCCAACCCCCAATCATAGAATCCCACAGTATGCTACCAGGTCTCCCACCCCCAAAGGCCCCCCAAACCACAGTATTGGAAAGGAAACTGAAGGTATGGTACACAAACGCTGATGGAATAACAAACAAGTGGGAGGAGTGGCACGAAAGAGTCAAAGAGACATCACCGGACATCATAGCGCTCACAGAAACCAAGCTTACAGGTATGATAACAGATGCCATCTTTCCAACGGCATACCAGATCCTGAGGAAAGACAGAAGGAACAGGGGGGGTGGAGGAGTGGCACTGCTGATCAAACACCGATGGAATTTTGATGAGCTGGAGAGAGGAGACAGCGGAGAAGAAAGTGATTACATAGCGGGAACGCTTCACTCTGGAGGTCCCAAGGTGGTAATTGCAGTGATGTATAACCCACCACAGAACAGCAGGAGACCAGGGCATGAGTATGACGAGAGCAATAGAGCGATGGTTGACACACTGGCTGCAGTGGCCAGAAGAGCTCATGCATGTAGGGCAAAGCTCCTGATCATGGGCGACTTTAACCACAAGGAGATCGACTGGGAGAACTTGGAGCCACATGGGGGCCAAGATACATGGAGGGCTAAGATGATGGAGGTGGTATTGGAAAACTTCATGTACCAACACGTAAGGGACACTACAAGAGAGAGGGAGGAGAGGATGAGCCAACAAGACTGGACTTAGTATCACCTTGAGCAGTGCAGATATTGAGGACATCACATATGAAAGACCCCTTTGGGCCAGCGATCATGTGGTTTTGAGCTTCGAATACACAGTAGAGCTACAAGTGGAGGGGGAAGCAGGAAGGCCAGGACAAATTAAACCAAACTACAGGAAAGGGGACTACACGGGAATGAGGAACTTCCTGAACGAGGTTCAGTGGGACAGAGAACTGGCAGGGAAGCCAGTTAATGAGATGATGGAATATGTAGCAACAATGTGCAAGGAGGCTGAAGAGAGGTTTGTACCCAAGGGAAACAGGAATAATGAAAAAGCCAGGATGAGCCCATGGTTCACCCAAAGGTGCAAGGAGGCAAAAACCAAGTGTGCTAGGAAATGGAAGAAATATAGAAGGCAAAGGACCCAGGAGAATAAGGAGAGCAGTCGTAGAGCCAGAAACGAATATACACAGATAAGAAGGGAGGCCCAACGACAATATGAAAACGACATAGCAGCGAAAGCCAAATCTGACCCGAAGCAGGTTATACAGCCACATCAGGAGGAAAACAACAGTCAAGGACCAAGTAATCAGGCTAAGGAAGGAAGGAGGAGAGACAACAAGAAATGACCGTGAAGTATGTGAGGAACTCAACAAGAGATTCAAAGAAGTGTTCACAGAGGAGACAGAAGGGGCTCCAGAGGGACGGAGAGGTGTGGCACATCACCAGGTGCTGGACACGGTACACACAACCGAGGAAGAAGTGAAGAGGCTTTTGAGTGAGCTAGATACCTCAAAGGCAATGGGGCCTGATAACATCTCTCCATGGGCCTGAGAGAGGGAGCAGAGGCGCTATGTGTACCCCTAACAACAATATTCAATACATCTATCGAAACAGGGAGATTGCCTGAGGCATGGAAGACAGCAAATGTAGTCCCAATCTTTAAAAAAGGAGACAGACATGAACCACTAAACTACAGACCAGTGTTACTGACATGCATAGTATGCAAAGTCATAGAGAAGATTGTCAGGAGAAGAGTGGTGGAACACCTAGAAAGGAATGATCTCATCAACAGCACCCAACATGGTTTCAGGGACGGGAAATCCTGTGTCACAAACCTACTGGAGTTCTATGACAAGGTGACAGCAGTAAGACAAGAGAGAGAGGGGTGGGTGGATTGCATTTTCTTGGACTGCAAGAAGGCGTTTGACACAGTACCACACAAGAGATTAGTGCAAAAACTGGACAACCAAGCAGGGATAACAGGGAAGGCACTGCAATGGATCAGGGAACATTTGTCAGGAAGACAGCAGCGAGTAATGGTACGTGGCGAGGTGTCAGAGTGGGCACCTGTGACCAGCGGGGTCCCACAGGGGTCAGTCCTAGGACCAGTGCTGTTTCTGGTATTTGTGAACGACATGACAGAAGGAATAAACTCTGAGGTGTCACTGTTTGCAGATGATGTGAAGTTGATGAGAAGACTTCATTCGATCGAAGACCAGGCAGAACTACAAAGGGATCTGGACAGGCTGCAGACCTGATCCAGCAATTGGCTCCTGGAGTTCAATCCCACCAAGTGGAAAGCCATGAAGATTGGGGAAGGGCAAAGAAGACCGCAGACGGAGTACAGTCTAGGGGGCCAGAGACTACAAACCTCACTCAAGGAAAAAGATCTTGGGGTGAGTATAACACCAGGCACATCTCCTGAAGCGCACATCAGCCAAATAACTGCTGCAGCATATGGGCGCCTGGCAAACCTCAGAACAGCATTCCGACATCTTAATAAGGAGTCGTTCAGGACCCTGTACACTGTGTACGTTAGGCCCATATTGGAGTATGCGGCACCAGTTTGGAACCCACACCTAGCCAAGCATGTAAAGAAACTAGAGAAAGTGCAAAGGTTTGCAACAAGACTAGTCCCAGAGTTAAGAGGTATGTCCTATGAGGAGAGGTTAAGGGAAATCAACCTGACGACACTGGAGGACAGGAGAGATAGGGGGGACATGATAACGACTTACAAAATACTGAGAGGAATTGACAAGGTGGACAAAGACAGGATGTTCCAGAGACTGGACACAGCAACACGGGGACACAGTTGGAAGCTGAAGACACAGATGAATCAAAGGGATGTTAGGAAGTATTTCTTCAGCCACAGAGTAGTCAGGAAGTGGAATAGTTTGGGAAGCGATGTAGTAGAGGCAGGATCCATACATAGCTTTAAGCAGAGGTACGATAAAGCTCATGGGTCAGGGAGAGTGACGTAGTAGCGACCAGTGAAGAGGCGGGGCCAGGAGCTTGGACTCGACCCTTGCAACCTCAACTAGGTGAGTACACACACACACACACACACACACACACACACACACACACACACACACACACACACACACACACACACAGATATATATATATATATATATATATTTATATATATATATATATATATATATATATATATATATATATATATATATATATATGTAAGTGTATATATATATGTAAGTGTGGGGGAGGTACGTGAGGCATTACGTAAAATGAAAGGGGGTAAAGCAGCTGGAACTGATGGGATCATGACAGAAATGTTAAAAGCAGGGGGGGGATATAGTGTTGGAGTGGTTGGTACTTTTGTTTAATAAATGTATGAAAGAGGGGAAGGTACCTAGGGATTGGCGGAGAGCATTTATAGTCCCTTTATATAAAGGGAAAGGGGACAAAAGAGACTGTAAAAATTATAGAGGAATAAGTTTACTGAGTATACCAGGAAAAGTGTACGGTAGGGTTATAATTGAAAGAATTAGAGGTAAGACAGAATGTAGGATTGCGGATGAGCAAGGAGGTTTCAGAGTGGGTAGGGGATGTGTAGATCAAGTGTTTACATTGAAGCATATATGTGAACAGTATTTAGATAAAGGTAGGGAAGTTTTTATTGCATTTATGGATTTAGAAAAGGCATATGATAGAGTGGATAGAGGAGCAATGTGGCAGATGTTGCAAGTATATGGAATAGATGGTAAGTTATTAAATGCTGTAAAGAGTTTTTATGAGGATAGTGAGGCTCAGGTTAGGGTGTGTAGAAGAGAGGGAGACTACTTCCCGGTAAAAGTAGGTCTTAGACAGGGATGTGTAATGTCACCATGGTTGTTTAATATATTTATAGATGGGGTTGTAAAGGAAGTAAATGCTAGGGTGTTCGGGAGAGGGGTGGGATTAAATTTTGGGGAATCAAATTCAGAATGGGAATTGACACAGTTACTTTTTGCTGATGATAGTGTGCTTATGGGAGATTCTAAAAAAAAATTGCAAAGGTTAGTGGATGAGTTTGGGAATGTGTGTAAAGGTAGAAAGTTGAAAGTGAACATAGAAAAGAGTAAGGTGATGAGGGTGTCAAATGATTTAGATAAAGAAAAATTGGATATCAAATTGGGGAGGAGTATGGAAGAAGTGAATGTTTTCAGATACTTGGGAGTTGACGTGTCGGCGGATGGATTTATGAAGGATGAGGTTAATCATAGAATTGATGAGGGAAAAAAGGTGAGTGGTGCATTGAGGTATATGTGGAGTCAAAAAACGTTATCTATGGAGGCAAAGAAGGGAATGTATGAAAGTATAGTAGTACCAACACTCTTATATGGGTGTGAAGCTTGGGTGGTAAATGCAGCAGCGAGGAGACGGTTGGAGGCAGTGGAGATGTCCTGTTTAAGGGCAATGTGTGGTGTAAATATTATGCAGAAAATTCGGAGTGTGGAAATTAGGAAAAGGTGTGGAGTTAATAAAAGTATTAGTCAGAGGGCAGAAGAGGGGTTATTGAGGTGGTTTGGTCATTTAGAGAGAATGGATCAAAGTAGAATGACATGGAAAGCATATAAATCTATAGGGGAAGGAAGGCGGGGTAGGGGTCGTCCTCGAAAGGGTTGGAGAGAGGGGGTAAAGGAGGTTTTGTGGGCAAGGGGCTTGGACTTCCAGCAAGCGTGCGTGAGCGTGTTAGATAGGAGTGAATGGAGACGAATGGTACTTGGGACCTGACGATCTGTTGGAGTGTGAGCAGGGTAATATTTAGTGAAGGGATTCAGGGAAACCGGTTATTTTCATATAGTCGGACTTGAGTCCTGGAAATGGGAAGTACAATGCCTGCACTTTAAAGGAGGGGTTTGGGATATTGGCAGTTTGGAGGGATATGTTGTGTATCTTTATATGTGTATGCTTCTAAACTGTTGTATTCTGAGCACCTCTGCAAAAACAGTGATAATGTGCGAGTGTGGTAAAAGTGTTGAATGATGAAAGTATTTTCTTTTTGGGGATTTTCTTTCTTTTTTGGGTCACCCTGCCTCGGTGGGAGACGGCCGACTTGTTGAAAAAAAAAAAATTATATATATATATATATATATATATATATATATATATATATATATATATATATATATATATATATATATATATATATGTGTGTGTGTGTGTGTGTGTGTGTGTGTGTGTGTGTGTGTGTGTGTGTGTGTGTGTGTGTGTGTATATATATATGTATATATATATTTATATAGGTAGTAGGTTGGTAGACAGCAACCACCCAGGGAAGTACTACCGTCCTGCCAGATGACTGTGAAACAAAAACCTGTAACTGTTTTGCATGATGGTAGGATTGCTGGTTTCTTTTTCTGTCTCATAAACACGCTAGATAACAGGGATATCTTGCTACTCCTACTTACACTTTGGTCACACTTCACAGACACGCACATGCATATATATATACATACATCTAGGTTTTTCTTCTTTTTCTAAATAGCTCTTGTTCTTCTTTATTTCTTCTATTGTCCATGGGGAAGTGGAAAAGAATCTTTCCTCCGTAAGCCATGCGTGTCGTATGAGGCGACTAAAATGCCGGGAGCAATGGGCTAGTAACCCCTTCTCCTGTAGACATTTACTAAAAAAGAGAAGAAGAAAAACTTTATAAAACTGGGATGCTTAAATGTGCGTGGATGTAGTGCGGATGACAAGAAACAGATGATTGCTGATGTTATGAATGAAAAGAAGTTGGATGTCCTGGCCCTAAGCGAAACAAAGCTGAAGGGGGTAGGAGAGTTTCAGTGGGGGGAAATAAATGGGATTAAATCTGGAGTATCTGAGAGAGTTAGAGCAAAGGAAGGGGTAGCAGTAATGTTAAATGTTCAGTTATGGAAGGAGAAAAGAGAATATGAATGTGTAAATTCAAAAATTATGTGGATTAAAGTAAAGGTTGGATGCGAGAAGTGGGTCATAATAAGCGTGTATGCACCTGGAGAAGAGAGGAATGCAGAGGAGAGAGAGAGATTTTGGGAGATGTTAAGTGAATGTATAGGAGCCTTTGAACCAAGTGAGAGAGTAATTGTGGTAGGGGACCTGAATGCTAAAGTAGGAGAAACTTTTAGAGAGGGTGTGGTAGGTAAGTTTGGGGTGCCAGGTGTAAATGATAATGGGAGCCCTTTGATTGAACTTTGTATAGAAAGGGGTTTAGTTATAGGTAATACATATTTTAAGAAAAAGAGGATAAATAAGTATACAAGATATGATGTAGGGCGAAATGACAGTAGTTTGTTGGATTATGTATTGGTAGATAAAAGACTGTTGAGTAGACTTCAGGATGTACATGTTTATAGAGGGGCCACAGATATATCAGATCACTTTCTAGTTGTAGCTACACTGAGAGTAAAAGGGTAAAAGGTAGATGGGATACAAGTAGAATAGAAGCATCAGGGAAGAGAGAGGTGAAGGTTTATAAACTAAAAGAGGAGGCAGTTAGGGTAAGATATAAACAGCTATTGGAGGATAGATGGGCTAATGAGAGCATAGGCAATGGGGTCGAAGAGGTATGGGGTAGGTTTAAAAATGTAGTGTTAGAGTGTTCAGCAGAAGTTTGTAGTTACAGGAAAGTGGGTGCAGGAGGGAAGAGGAGCGATTGGTGGAATGATAATGTAAAGAGAGTAGTAAGGGAGAAAAAGTTAGCATATGAGAAGCTTTTACAAAGTAGAAGTGATGCAAGGAGGGAAGAGTATATGGAGAAAAAGAGAGAGGTTAAGAGAGTGGTGAAGCAATGTAAAAAGAGAGCAAATGAGAGAGTGGGTGAGATGTTATCAACAAATTTTGTTGAAAATAAGAAAAAGTTTTGGAGTGAGATTAACAAGTTAAGAAAGCCTAGAGAACAAATGGATTTGTCAGTTAAAAATAGGAGAGGAGAGTTATTAAATGGAGAGTTAGAGGTATTGGGAAGATGGAGGGAATATTTTGAGGAATTGTTAAATGTTGATGAAGATAGGGAAGCTGTGATTTCGTGTATAGGGCAAGGAGGAATAACATCTTGTAGGAGTGAGGAAGAGCCAGTTGTGAGTGTGGGGGAAGTTCGTGAGGCAGTAGGTAAAATGAAAGGGGGTAAGGCAGCCGGGATTGATGGGATAAAGATAGAAATGTTAAAAGCAGGTGGGGATATAGTTTTGGAGTGGTTGGTGCAATTATTTAATAAATGTATGGAAGAGGGTAAGGTACCTAGGGATTGGCAGAGAGCATGCATAGTTCCTTTGTATAAAGGCAAAGGGGATAAAAGAGAGTGCAAAAATTATAGGGGGATAAGTCTGTTGAGTATACCTGGCAAAGTGTATGGTAGAGTTATAATTGAAAGAATTAAGAGTAAGACGGAGAATAGGATAGCAGATGAACAAGGAGGCTTTAGGAAAGGTAGGGGGTGTGTGGACCAGGTGTTTACAGTGAAACATATAAGTGAACAGTATTTAGATAAGGCTAAAGAGGTCTTTGTGGCATTTATGGATTTGGAAAAGGCGTATGACAGGGTGGATAGGGGGGCAGTGTGGCAGATGTTGCAAGTGTATGGTGTAGGAGGTAGGTTACTGAAAGCAGTGAAGAGTTTTTACGAGGATAGTGAGGCTCAAGTTAGAGTATGTAGGAAAGAGGGAAATTTTTTCCCAGTAAAAGTAGGCCTTAGACAAGGATGTGTGATGTCACCGTGGTTGTTTAATATATTTATAGATGGGGTTGTAAGAGAAGTAAATGCGAGGGTCTTGGCAAGAGGCGTGGAATTTAAAGATAAAGAATCACACACAAAGTGGGAGTTGTCACAGCTGCTCTTTGCTGATGACACTGTGCTCTTGGGAGATTCTGAAGAGAAGTTGCAGAGATTGGTGGATGAATTTGGTAGAGTGTGCAAAAGAAGAAAATTAAAGGTGAATACAGGAAAGAGTAAGGTTATGAGGATAACAAAAAGATTAGGTGATGAAAGATTGGATATCAGATTGGAGGGAAAGAGTATGGAGGAGGTGAACGTATTCAGATATTTGGGAGTGGACGTGTCAGCGGATGGGTCTATGAAAGATGAGGTGAATCATAGGATTGATGAGGGAAAAAGAGTGAGTGGTGCACTTAGGAGTCTGTGGAGACAGAACTTTGTCCTTGGAGGCAAAGAGGGGAATGTATGAGAATATAGTTTTACCAACGCTCTTATATGGGTGTGAAGCGTGGGTGATGAATGTTGCAGCGAGGAGAAGGCTGGAGGCAGTGGAGATGTCATGTCTGAGGGCAATGTGTGGTGTGAATATAATGCAGAGAATTCGTAGTTTGGAAGTTAGGAGGAGGTGCGGGATTACCAAAACTGTTGTCCAGAGGGCTGAGGAAGGGTTGTTGAGGTGGTTCGGACATGTAGAGAGAATGGAGCGAAACAGAATGACTTCAAGAGTGTATCAGTCTGTAGTGGAAGGAAGGCGGGGTAGGGGTCGGCCTAGGAAAGGTTGGAGGGAGGGGGTAAAGGAGGTTTTGTGTGCGAGGGGCTTGGACTTCCAGCAGGCATGCATGAGCGTGTTTGATAGGAGTGAATGGAGACAAATGGTTTTTAATACTTGACGTGCTGTTGGAGTGTGAGCAAAGTAACATTTATGAAGGGATTCAGGGAAACCGGCAGGCCGGACTTGAGTCCTGGAGATGGGAAGTACAGTGCCTGCACTCTGAAGGAGGGGTGTTAATGTTGCAGTTTAAAAACTGTAGTGTAAAGCACCCTTCTGGCAAGACAGTGATGGAGTGAATGATGGTGAAAGTTTTTCTTTTTCGGGCCACCCTGCCTTGGTGGGAATCGGCCAGTGTGATAATAAAAAAAAAAAAAAATTATATATATATATATATATATATATATATATATATATATATATATATATATATATATATATATCGGATCATTATTTAGTTGTAGCTACAGTTAGAGTAAGAGGTAGATGGGAAAAGAGGAAGGTGGCAACAACAAGTAAGAGGGAGGTGAAAGTATAAACTAAGGGAGGAGGAAGTTCGGGGGAGATATAAGCGACTATTGGCAGAAAGGTGGGCTAGTGCAAAGATGAGTAGTGGGGGGGTTGAAGAGGGTTGGAATAGTTTTAAAAATGCAGTATTAGAACGTGGGGCAGAAGTTTGTCGTTATAGGAGGGTGGGGCCAGGAGGAAAGAGGAGTGACTGGTGGAATGATGAAGTAAAGGGTGTGATAAAAGAGAAAAAGGTAGCTTATGAGAGGTTTTTACAAAGCAGAAGTGTTATAAGAAGAGCAGAGTATATGGAGAGTACAAGAAAGGTGAAGAGAGTGGTGAGAGAGTGCAAAAGGAGAGCAGATGATAGAGTGGGAGAGGCACTGTCAAGAAATTTTAATGAAAATAAGAAAATATTTTGGAGTGAGTTAAACAAGTTAAGAAAGCCTAGGGAAAGTATGGATTTGTCATTTAAAAACAGAGTATTGGAATTAGTAGATGGGGAAAGGGAGGTATTAGGTAGATGGCGAGAATATTTTGAGGAACTTTTAAATGTTGAGGAAGAAAGGGAGACGGTAATTTCATGCACTGGCCAGGGAGGTATACCATCTTTTAGGAGTGAAGAAGAACAGAATTTAAGTGTGGTGGAAGTACGTGAGGCATTACGTAGAATGAAAGGGGGTAAAGCAGCTGGAACTGATGGGATCATGACAGAAATGTTAAAAGAAGGGGGGATATAGTGTTGGAGTGGTTGGTACTTTTGTTTAATAAATGTATGAAAGAGGGGAAGGTACCTAGGGATTGGCGGAGAGCATGTATAGTCCCTTTATATAAAGGGAAAGGGGACAAAAGAGATTGTAAAAATTATAGAGGAATAAGCTTACTGAGTATACCAGGAAAAGTGTACGGTAGGGTTATAATTGAAAGAATTAGAGGTAAGACAGAATGTAGGATTGCGGATGAGCAGGGAGGCTTCAGTGGGTAGGGGATGTGTAGATCAAGTGTTTACATTGAAGCATATATGTGAACAGTATTTAGATAAAGGCAGGGAAGTTTTTATTGCATTTATGGATTTAGAAAAGGCATATGATAGAGTGGATAGAGGAGCAATGTGGCAGATGTTGCAAGTATGTGGAACAGGTGGTAAGTTACTAAATGCTGTTAAGAGTTTTTATGAGGATATTGAGGCTAAGGTTAGGGTGTGTAGAAGAGAGGGAAAATACTTCCCGGTAAAAGTAGGTCTTAGACAGGGATGTGTAATGTCACCATGGTTGTTTAATATATTTATAGATGGGTTGTAAAAGAAGTAAACGCTAGGGTGTTCGGGAGAGGGGTGGGGTTAAATTATGGGGAATCAAATTCAAAATGGGAATTGACACAGTTACTTTTTGCTGATGATACTGTACTTATGGGAGATTTTAAAGAAAAATTGCAAAGGTTAGTGAATGAGTTTGAGAATGTGTGTAAAGGTAGAAAGTTGAAAGTGAACATAGAAAAGAGTAAGGTGATGAGGGTATCAAATGATTTAGATAAAGAAAAATTAGATATCAAATTGGGGAGGAGGAGTATGGAAGAAGTGAATGTTTTCAGATACTTGGGAGTTGACGTGTCGGCGGATGGATTTATGAAGGATGAGGTTAATCATAGAATTGATGAGGGAAAAAAGGTGAGTGGTGCGTTGAGGTATATGTGGAGTCAAAAAACGTTATCTATGGAGGCAAAGAAGGGAATGTATGAAAGTATAGTAGTACCAACACTCTTATATGGATGTGAAGCTTGGGTGGTAAATGCAGCAGAGAGGAGACGGTTGGAGGCAGTGGAGATGTCCTGTCTAAGGGCAATGTGTGGTGTAAATATTATGCAGAAAATTCGGAGTGTGGAAATTAGGAGAAGGTGTGGAGTTAATAAAAGCATTAATCAGAGGGCAGAAGAGGGGTTGTTGAGGTGGTTTGGTCATTTAGAGAGAATGGATCAAAGTAGAATGACATGGAAAGCATATAAATCTATAGGGGAAGGAAGGAGGGGCAGGGGTCGTCCTCGAAAGGGTTGGAAAGAGCTGGTAAAGGAGGTTTTATGGGCGAGGGGCTTGGACTTCCAGCAAGCGTGCATGAGCGTGTTAGATAGGAGTGAATGGAGACGAATGATACTTGGGACCTGACGATCTGTTGGAGTGTGAGCAGGGTAATATTTAGTGAAGGGATTCAGGGAAACCGGTTATTTTCATATAGTCGGACTTAAGTCCTGGAAATGGGAAGTACAATGCCTGCACTTTAAAGGAGGGGTTTGGGATATTGGCAGTTTGGAGGGATATGTTGTGTATCTTTATACGTACATGTATGCTTCTAAACTGTTGTATTCTTAGCACCTCTGCAAAAACAGTGATAATGTGTGAGTGTGGTGAAAGTGTTGAATGATGATGAAAGTATTTTCTTTTTGGGGATTTTCTTTCTTTTTGGGGTCACCCTGCCTCGGTGGGAGACGGCCGACTTGTTGAAAAAAAAATATATATATATTTATATTATATATGTATATATATATATATATATATATATATATATATATATATATATATATATATATATATATATATATATATATATACATACATACATACATACATACACGTGCATACAAATACACACTTACGCAGACAATTTTTTGCATATTGTTGCACTATTTTTTTCCCGTTGAGGCAGAGAGGGTTGGGATTATGTGACACGGAGATACCTTCCTCAGATCAGGTTTTGAAGGGACGACTGAGTTTGAAGAAATGTAATTTATAGCTTGGGATGAGAAAGACTTGAAATCGTCCTAGGAAATTTATTAAAGTGATAAATCAGTCACCGTCATTAGGATATATTCAGTTTATTATGTATATTCATCTTATAGCTTAAATTATTAGTATGTCGGTGAACGCCTCAGTCTGCTCTGAAACATGGAAATATGCAACAATAACAACAAAAAAAGCTTTTACTCTTTCTTCTATATAAATAATATATAATCCATAAAACAGAAAACGTGATTTTTATTACATTAAAATATGTTTTCAATGTGTTGTTTTTCAACTGGCTTGTTATGGTTAGTACACTGTTGTCATGTTCCAGATATTGTTCCTGACGATGGTGATTAATTTGTCACCGAAACATGATAATGCACTTCAGTTGATGTTCTAAAAAGATCTGAAGTCATTCCCGTCTGCTGTGATTTACACGTCTAGTTACTTTTTTACTCTCGCACTTTTATAAGTGTCTGTCATCAAAGGGTCTCCACGCCTGCCAAGTGACCTAATTAAAGCCCCAGGAGTCACTGCATATCATATAATGTTGGGACAGCTGGGAGATGACCCCAATGGGGATTCATCACACTAACTTGATTGGGTTATCCTAAATTAACGCTGCATAATGTATAGAAAATGTCTTTAGCATCAGTGTACTCTCTGAACTATTGGCTAAAACCGTCTGTCGA
Source organism: Cherax quadricarinatus (assembly GCF_038502225.1). NCBI lineage: Eukaryota > Metazoa > Arthropoda > Malacostraca > Decapoda > Parastacidae > Cherax > Cherax quadricarinatus. Next base: position 17,447,971 of record NC_091328.1, read on the forward strand.
TTTTCTAAATTAAGAATGTTAGGTAAGGTTTCTAAGGAAAAGGGATAAATGCCTCCTAACGCTGATCTTAGTCACTTAGTGACCCGCCACTGGAGCATTTATGGTTATAAGACCGAGGCCTTTTCCTGGCTTGCCGCTGCACCCCTTTAACAATTAAAAATAACATCATTTGATGTTTCCTGAATGAAGCTTTGTCCTCACAATTATATTGGTAAACAAAATTGCTTAAAAATTAATAGCATTTGTATTCTTGTGAGTTACGCACGTCAATTCTAAATATTTTAAAACAGATTTAAATATTAATTGCTTTAGGCTGTATGACCCTTACAGGTTTAGCGCTTGTTTATTATTATAATACTTATTTTAGGATACGTTCCGTGAATATAAAAGTCTTAAATTTATGTATTGTTAACTGACAATCAAATTCTACGAACGGAAGGGAAACGTATGGCAGCTATGGATACACGTAATGTATGTCTCCTTATACCTGCTGCCCATATTCACCTAGCAGTAAATAGGTACCTAAGAGTTAGTAGACTGCTGTGGGTGGCAGCCTAGGTAACAAACGTTAAGTCTGGATTTTGAAATAAAGATAACGCAGACATTAACCGGTGAATTTAAATATATAAACATATAGACTGCACATAGTTGCGTGCTCTATATGCTTACATAATTTTTCTGGTGACCTTTAAGTTTTACCGAGAAATAGCTTACTGATCGACACCATGCCTAACCCTTCTAGGGTAGGGTAGGTGCCTGAGCCCGAGCCTTTAGCTCATAAGACTGTCATTCCCATTAACCCCCTTGTGGCGGGGATGGCAGACAAGAGAGGCCTAGCTTGTGGCTAGGCCTGGGGACAGTTAGTCCCAAAGATGAGGAGGTAAGACTTGTGCCTCCTCCCATGGGAGACTTAGGTCTCAGACATTCCCTAAAGAGGGAGCCAAGGCCGGGCCACCACTTGGAAAAGGCCCGGGCCGGGAGAATACCGGCTAATCTTTAATAATAATAATAATAATAATAATAATGTGGCAGATGTTGCAAGTGTATGGTGTAGGAGGTAGGTTACTGAAAGCAGTGAAGAGTTTTTACGAGGATAGTGAGGCTCAAGTTAGAGTATGTAGGAAAGAGGGAAATTATTTCCCAGTAAAAGTAGGCCTTAGACAAGGATGTGTGATGTCACCGTGGTTGTTTAATATATTTATAGATGGGGTTGTAAGAGAAGTAAATGCGAGGGTCTTGACAAGAGGCGTGGAGTTAAAAGATAAAGAATCACACATAAAGTGGGAGTTGTCACAGCTGCTCTTTGCTGATGACACTGTGCTCTTGGGAGATTCTGAAGAGAAGTTGCAGAGATTGGTGGATGAATTTGGTAGGGTGTGCAAAAGAAGAAAATTAAAGGTGAATACAGGAAAGAGTAAGGTTATGAGGATAACAAAAAGATTAGGTGATGAAAGATTGAATATCAGATTGGAGGGAGAGAGTATGGAGGAGGTGAATGTATTCAGATATTTGGGAGTGGACGTGTCAGCGGATGGGTCTATGAAAGATGAGGTGAATCATAGAATTGATGAGGGAAAAAGAGTGAGTGGTGCACTTAGGAGTCTGTGGAGACAAAGAACTTTGTCCTTGGAGGCAAAGAGGGGAATGTATGAGAGTCTAGTTTTACCAACGCTCTTATATGGATGTGAAGCGTGGGTGATGAATGTTGCAGCGAGGAGAAGGCTGGAGGCAGTGGAGATGTCATGTCTGAGGGCAATGTGTGGTGTGAATATAATGCAGAGATTTCGTAGTTTGGAAGTTAGGAGGAGTTGCGGGATTACCAAAACTGTTGTCAAGAGGGCTGAGGAAGGGTTGTTGAGGTGGTTCGGACATGTAGAGAGAATGGAGCGAAACAGAATGACTTCAAGAGTGTATCAGTCTGTAGTGGAAGGAAGGCGGGGTAGGGGTCGGCCTAGGAAAGGTTGGAGAGAGGGGGTAAAGGAGGTTTTGTGTGCGAGGGGCTTGGACTTCCAGCAGGTATGCATGAGCGTGTTTGATAGGAGTGAATGGAGACAAATGGTTTTTAATACTTGACGTGCTGTTGGAGTGTGAGCAAAGTAACATTTATGAAGGGGTTCAGGGAAACCGGCAGGCCGGACTTGAGTCCTGGAGATGGGAAGTACAGTGCCTGCACTCTGAAGGAGGGGTGTTAATGTTGCAGTTTAAAAACTGTAGTGTAAAGCACCCTTCTGGCAAGACAGTGATGGAGTGAATGATGGTGAAAGTTTTTCTTTTTCGGGCCACCCTGCCTTGGTGGGAATCGGCCAGTGTGATAATAAAAAAAAAATAGCTTACTGGCAGTACTTGTCCTGCTGCTTCTTACAACAATACAATGCCAACACCAATGTCACTGACAGTGCAAAATTAGCATAGTTGTGATGAATAAATTTTTCGTGAGGTGACCTCTTCTACACGTGCCCCACTCTTATCAATATTAATTAATTCATTGCTGCTGTGTGAGTCATAAGGGGTGTAGTGTTTTTCTGATATATTATTAATTCATTGCTCTCTTCGTCACCCTAAAACGACATCTTATGGTGTGATATTTGGTATGTTATGGGATGGACCGATAAGCCAGAAAACTTCGGTCAGTTGACCAAAAGCTACGCTGAGTGGGACATCATTATTATTATTATTATAATCAAAAAGAAGCGCTAAGCCACAAGGGCTATACAGTCCGAGTGGGACATCAGATGACTAAGACCAACGTCATGAAAAAATCCCCATTGGACTATCTCCATCTCTTTGATGAATGTAACACACGTGTAACGCTTGAGTATCTTTATTACAAATACATTTCAATAATAAAGGTACCCAGGTATTGCACGTCTTATCAGCCTGTCGTTATTATGTACCACAAATAATACGATACATTCCTCTCCACCGATCTTATGCTACTATTTATATTTAATGTGGTTATATTTTTTGTATTAATTTAATGTTTTCGAAAAAATCTTCGGAATTTCAGCTTTAAATTAAACGGAGTTACTTGTGTGTCTATTTATAAACATTAGAGTAGTGCCATAAAGTTCTAATGAACACTTGTTAATGAGTCAGTATTTCCTAATCATTAGTTCACTTGTTCAGTGTTACACGGCCCATGATGTAATCATTGCTTAACCTCAGAAAGGGACCTTTAAGTGATTGTCAATTTTTTTCTTGTTTCTCTTTTTTTCCCGTAGTTTGGTTGGCTAGGTGTCCTGTGGATTAGTTGGAAACGCTGTTACCTCACACTGAATGTCCGTGGTTCAATCCCGGGCCGGGTGGAAACGTTGGGTATGTTTCCTTACACCTGCTGTCCCTGTTCACATAGCAGTAAATACATACCTGGGCGTTAGCCGACTGGTGTGGGTCGCATCCTGGGGGGACAAGACTGAAGGACCCCAGTGGAAATACGACAGTCCTCGATTTCTCACTGGCTTCATCCGATCACCCTCAAATTTTCAAAGCTGGCGTACGATAACTAAATCAAGATTCTAGGAATAATTGTAAAGACGATTACCATCGACCAATCATCTTGAGCAACCTCCTGCAGATGAAGATGATTGGGTAACACCACAACCCTTCTATGTCTTCTAAGAAAATTATCGCCCCTAATTATGGAGATATCACGTATAACATTTCTACTTCCACATCTACTGATATAAATTAATGTGGCGGAACACTACCTTGAAAGAAGCTAACATCAAGTAATTCTTATGAGTTGTCCAGATAATTATCGCCTTGTCTTGTCGTTCAAATATTCGTTATGTAATCGCAAAAAAAAAGCAATTGCAACTTGTATATGTACTACCAATTCAGAGTTATGTACCTATATATCTGTTATATCTCTGTGACTCTGATGGGTTAGTATTATACCTCCTCAAGAGTTTTCTATTATTACACATACATTTTTTACATTGCACCAAAGTGGTTGGGCCACTTACCTTTTATATCCTACCTCACTCCCCCTCCCACCCTTTTCCAATATTTCTATCCTTACCCATCCTTCTTCTTTACTCATCTTACCAAAGACTGGTCATAAGAATAGAATAGAATAGGAATAATTGGCATGTGCAGGTGCCCTATGACCAGAGTTGTGGGACTCATTCCCAGAATCCTGGAATGGCTCCGATAACTTCCAAAACCCTCTGCTGTGTAGCTTCAAACGTTCAAAAAATTGCCTTTAATTCGACGGTGGCGGAGAGCGAAACTCAGTGTGTAGGTGCACATCTGCCAGTTGTACTTGTAAGTGCGAAATTTTAAATCCTGTTAAATAACGTTAAATATATTTCAGTCTGCCTCTTCTGAATGGCTTAAATATTTAATAGCTGATCCATCTTATAGATAGGATAGTACCTGTTAAGCTTAGTTTGTGTGAGGGCAAGTTTGTCATTACGCTATTTTTTTATATAAAACTTGGAATCAGAGTCTGCGATAACTGGAGAATACCTCTTCTGAACGGCTTTAAATTTTAAGCCCTAGTGTGTTTTCCAGAAAGAAAGGTTCGCGTTCTTGTTGGGCTCCATAAGTCCCAATTTGCCAGTTTTATTAAACAGTCATATTGATTTCCGTCTTATCGCTTCAAAATATTAACACTGATACATTCCATAAAAAGGATGACATACTATAAGGTAAGATGTTTGATCCAAATTTGAAATTTTAATGAGAGTGCCTTTTCAAACTTTAAGTGCTGATGAGCTTTATTATAAGGAATCTTGGGTTTTACTTTGACCTCTGCAAAATATAAATTGTCAGTTTTGTTAAAATGGTTTCCATGTAATAACTAGAAAATACCTCTTATGGTCAAACATTTTTGTATTGATGAATCTTAATTATAAGAATTTATTTTATTGCATTTAAACTTTGACCTTCCCAATTTGCCAATTTTATATTTTTTTTTATAAAATTGGACTGTCTTAAAAGTAAATTCAAAATATTTTTCTTAAAGGATTGTAGAGAATTTTAAATTGAATAGAACGTGTCTGTTTCTTACGTCTTAAATGGCATCAGCATCAGTTGATTGTAATAAAATAGTATTTTTATGAAAATTTTAGCAGGATTCTAATAATAATAAATAATGATTATAATAATAATTTAGAAGGATTCTTTTAAAAGAAATTCTTAAATCGCATCGAAAACTGCACTTCAGCTAAATGTAAGGAAACTGGTTCAAGATTCTCTTCATCCTATCCAAGGAAAACAGTTACTCCATTTTCCGGCATATAAGACGTGTCTTTTTTCCCACAGAAAGTATTGGAAAATCTTCCTGTGCCTTATATGCTCAGGGTCAGGGTCAAGGGTAAGTTTTGGGTTACGCTTTAGGGTAAATTAAGAGGGTAATTAACCCTTGAATATGATTACTGATTTACCGTTATGATACTTCTGTCGCGCGCCTTATATGCCGGAAATTACGATAATTAAAGTTGTGAAAAGTTTTTAATATATCTATTTTTATTTTGCAATAAAACTGTGTACGCTAATGTAACTTTGCTTAAATTTAGGTAATATAGGATAGTAAAATTTGCGTAACTTACCTAAGTATTTGCATAACTTCAGGTCACAACTGTTGTAACTTGATAATAGTTAATGGTCCAGGATGGACCGAAACGTCGTCTGAAGTTTCTTGTCTTAAACGTAGGTTACTGCAAAGGATTCATTTAACTTTGTTTTCTTTTCATAAAACGAAGCCTAATATTGAGTGTAGTTAAATACGATGGTGGCTCTGCGTTGCTAACCACAAAAAAAATATATATATAAATTTGGAACTGTATGAAAGCGTAATTTTGTTTACCAAGTAGTGGCCTAGAAAGTGTCTCCACGTAAAGTAGGGCAGCATTAGCTTGTGTAGACACAAGTGTGTGTGTGTGTGTAGTAGTAGTAGCAGTAGGTACCAGTCGTGAAAGGCACTTGTCGATAGACACTGGACCTGTTGCAGTATGATTATGAGTGTTTATATGGTGTGTGTGTGTGTGTTTCTAGGACATGTTACTGAGGTGACCCATTACGTAAGGTCATGCAGTTGTCCCAGCAGCTGGTCAAGAGGTTCAAAGGGTCTAAAAAAAAAAAAAAAGAAAGTTCTTCATATTGCGTGTGCTGCAGACTTAGATCTAAGCTCTATAGAGTCCCTATCATAAATTCTAAAACTACCCATATTCTGTGTGCTGTACTGCTAATTAAGATGATTCGAAGCACTGCCGTTTGTTTCTGTTTTCTTGTGAAATATCTCGATTGACCTTAGCCCACTTCATAAAGTCAGGGTGTTGTGTTACGATGATTGAAACACATTAAATGCTGTTAGTCAAACAGGCATTTCTATGTATGCGTATCTAAGCTCTCGTATGTCCAAGCTTATGTTTGGCTGTCTCACCAACACACTCGCCAATTTTTTCTTGGTTCCTTCAAGAAAAAGTCAGTTGAAGATTGAGACACTTATGCGGCATATGGGAATCTTTATTCAGGAAACGTTTCGTCACACAGTGGCTTCATCAGTCCAATACAAAGATTGATGGACTGAACACATCGACTCCAGGCTGAGGGACTGATTACCTCATACTCCTCCTCTCCTTACGCCTTCCTCTTTGTATTGGACTGATGAAGCCACTGTGGCGAAACGTTTCCTGAATAAAGATTCCCATATGCCGCATAAGTGTCTCAATCTTCAACTTGTCGGTTTTTCAAACCATTCATCACAAAAAAATCAGTTTAAATATCCACTTTTTTCCTGAGGAAGCCACCACTCTCATGGACTCCAGTGATGTCTCTGATAGTGAAGGATGGGTTATGTTACGTAAGATTCGTCAGGAAATGGGATAAATGTCTTCTGATGCTGGTCTTTGTTGCGATATTGGAAACATTGAGGGTAGTCTTGCGGAGTTCAGCAGGATTTTCAGGAACACTGGAGGTGACAAAGACGATAAATACATTATTGTTTCTCTGTCCTAGGCGTGGTCATTATCTTTGTAGCACTTCTACATTCTTCTTTGAAAACTTTAAAGGAAGTGCAACTTTGTGATCCGAAACATTAGAGATGCCTTCCTTGGATCAAGCCTGATTACTTCTTATTCCCAAGATGTTGTGTGACCCTTGCAGTTTTATCCCTTCTCATGAATGTAATAATTAAGTTGTGCACCCTAGTTGTATGTTAGGTTTAAAGCCGGTCAACTTTGACGTTCCCAGCCAGTGATAACTGACGTTGATTATGAAGATGAGCTGCGTATAGGTATACAGTCAGTAATGTAAAATCTTGTACACTGTCATAAATATCGCTTCTTTGTGATTACCTGCCCTAAGTGATACTACATTAATATACATATATTTATACATGATCAGGAATGATAAAACATTTCAGCTATAACAATTTACTTCACTCAGCTGATGTAACTAGGTGTTATCAAGACATACGTGAAGAACAGAGACCTGCTGTGTGCTCTCTCTCCTGTTATTTTTTTTACAATTTTTTATAAATTTTCCAACTGGTAATGGCAAAGGGAAATGAGGAAAATTAATCATTGGTTGTAACTATTTGTTCATTGTGTGCTGGTTTTTAAGAAGAAAATGAAATGTGGATAGAAGCAACGAGCCAAGAAGTATGACAGAGACTCGTGGAAGAACATAAATTTTTATTACGATGATTCCCGGTGCAATGCAGTATAATGAAGTCTTACGATGTTTCGTGCGTCTTTGTTATGTACCAAACTAAATATTATTGTAACCTGATATTTATCAGAGGTATGTGTTAGTCGCCTAAACATAGCTCTTACCTTCCGGGTAATCAACCGGGTTCACCCCTTTCACTCCTCACTTCGCCCTCACTTCCACCTGTTTACTCATCACTTTGTTTGCTCAATGTTCACCTCTCATTTCCTCTTGATGCTCCTCACCTAACTTTCACCCATTTACCTTCAAATCTAAACATACCTCTCTGAATGCAGATTCTCAGTTTTATACTCCAGCTATCACAACTTTGCTTGCTGCAGTGTTTGTAGGCTGGGTAAAACAGCAGTGAAAATAATCTAAGTTTATGGCCCGGAAATGAAAACAGAAAGTAATTAGTAACTTCACAGTTTTGCAGCATAGCATCCTGACTGCACAGAATTATAAGTCAATGTAGATTTGCCTCTTGTTGGTTTATTCACCAGGGAAGATGCACTTGTCAGAGGTCATTTTCCTCAGATAATCCATTCATTGATGATGGCACTCTGGCAGCGGGAGCTTTGCAACATAGCGTTGCCTAAGGTAACGTGAAGGTGGGTTGCCTATGACACTGTGGTGGGCCATGGCAGCAGCGACTCTTCTTCTAGAAGTCTACAACAGCTGTACTTATACTGAGGTGTTTATTCACTGCTAATTGAACAAGGGCAGCAGTTGTTGGAAGACTTGACCTGGAATCAAAACTGATCGCTTAGATATCAGTCACACTGCTCGCGCAGGTTTAAATTGTAAATATTAAAATTTCACTTTCGCCACGGACAAACAAGCACTAAGCGCCTTCCTGCACTTAGGGGTTCATATGATTTACTAAGGTCAGCAGTGAGTTAGCAGCAGGATAGACAGGGTCAGGTATTGATTTATTAACTTTGATTATAACTCTTTCACATTCAAGTTTTTTAAATTTTATGATTGTGATATTTCAGTGATTTGTGATATCTGTGATATGCTCCTTTCAATATATCTGTATATATTTTTTCATCAATATGCCATACACCACATTGTTTGGCTGCCCTGATGTATATGCCATATTACAAGGTTACAGCAAGAATTTTGCTTACCAAACTCACCGCGTCACACAGGATGCTTTTCCTGTCATAATCCATCACACAGGACGGGTTTCCAGAGTAATGAAACTTGTCAGCCAGAGCTGTGAGAGTTAAGCACAGTCATCAAGATATTGTCCAGCATGCCACTCTTGGCCCTGTTGCAATGCCACCTTCAAAGGTTTCCTTCCATCCCAAACTGGGCTTAGATTCCATTATTGACTGCTTAGTCAAACAGGCTATTGCTGCTGAGTAAGACACATGTGCAACAGTTGAGTATCTTTATTGTTGAAATGTTTCGCCTACGACGTACGCTTCATCAGTCAAATACTGAAAATGTGTTGTAGGTAGCAGAAATAGTTTGAGGTGGTCAGTCCCTCAGCCTGGAGAAGAGTTCAGTTCCATGGTCTGGAACGATGTAAAGCAGAAACAAGAGTGGAATCTAAATACAAGAGAGACTACAGCCAAAGATGAGAGAGAGAGACTAGAGCCAAGGATGAGAGAAAGAGAGAGAGACTAGAGTCAAGGATGAGAGAAAGAGAGAGAGACTAGAGTCAAGGATGAGAGAAAGAGAGAGAGAATAGAGCCAAGGATGAGAGAAAGAGAAAGAGACTAGAGCCAGTGATGAGAGAAAGAGACTAGAGCCAAGGATGAGAGAAAGAGACTTGAGCCAAGGATGAGAGAGAGAGACTTGAGCCAAGGATGAGAGAGAGAGACTTGAGCCAAGGATGAGAGAAAGAGACTTGAGCCAAGGATGAGAGAAAGAGAGAGAGACTAGAGCCAAGGATGAGAGAGAGAGAAACTAAAGTTAAGGATGTGAAAAAGAAGAGAGATGATATTGGTGAGAGGGAGGAAGGAAAGGGATGGTATTGGTGAAAGGGATGAAGGAGAGGGATGGTGTTGGTGAGAGGAAGGAGAGGGATGGTGTTAGTGAGAGGGATAACGAAAGGGATGGTGTTGGTGAGAGGGAGGAAGAAGAGGGATGGTGTTGGTGAAAGGGATGAAGGAGAGGGGTGGTGTTGGTGAGAGGGAGGAAGAAGAGAGATTGTGTTGGTGAAAGGGATGGTGCTGGTTAGAAGAAGGAGAGGGATGGAACTGGTGAGAGGGAGAAAGTAGAGGGATGGTGATTGTGAGAGGGAGGAAAGAGAGGGATGGAACTGGTGAGAGGGAGAAAGTAGAGGGATGGTGATGGTGAGAGGGAGGAAAGAGAGGGATGGCGCTAGTGAGAAGGAAGGAGAGGGATGGTGCTAGTGAGAGGGAAGGAGAGGAATGGTGCTAGTGAGAGGAAAGGAGAGGGATGGTGCTAGTGAGAAGGAAGGAGAGGGATGGTGCTAGTGATAGGGAAGGAGAGGGATGGTGCTAGTGAGAGGAAAGGAGAGGGATGGTGCTAGTGAGAAGGAAAGAGAGGAATGGTGCTAGTGAGAGGGAAGGAGAGGGATGGTGCTAGTGAGAGGAAAGGAGAGGGATGATGCTAGTGAGAAGGAAGGAGAAGAATGGTGCTAGTGTGAAGGAAGGAGAGGGATGGTGCTAGTGAGAGGAAGGAGATGGATGGTGTTGGTGAGAGGAAGGAGAGGGATGGTGTTAGTGAGAGGGATGAACGAAAGGGATGGTGTTGGTGAGAGGGAGGAAGAAGAGGGATGGTGTTGGTGAAAGGGATGAAGGAGAGGGGTGGTGTTGGTGAGAGGGAGGAAGAAGAGAGATTGTGTTGGTGAAAGGGATGGTGCTGGTTAGAGGAAGGAGAGGGATGGAACTGGTGAGAGGGAGAAAGTAGAGGGATGGTGATGGTGAGAGGGAGGAAAGAGAGGGATGGAACTGGTGAGAGGGAGAAAGTAGAGGGATGGTGATGGTGAGAGGGAGGAAAGAGAGGGATGGCGCTAGTGAGAAGGAAGGAGAGGGATGGTGCTAGTGAGAGGGAAGGAGAGGAATGGTGCTAGTGAGAGGAAAGGAGAGGGATGGTGCTAGTGAGAAGGAAGGAGAGGGATGGTGCTAGTGATAGGGAAGGAGAGGGATGGTGCTAGTGAGAGGAAAGGAGAGGGATGGTGCTAGTGAAAAGGAAAGAGAGGAATGGTGCTAGTGAGAGGGAAGGAGAGGGATGGTGTTAGTGAGAGGAAATGAGAGGGATGATGCTAGTGAGAAGGAAGGAGAAGAATGGTGCTAGTGTGAAGGAAGGAGAGGGATGGTGCTAGTGAGAGGGAAGGAGAGGGGTGGTGCTAGTGAGAAGGAAGGAGAGGGATGGTGCTAGTGAGAGGGAAGGAGAGGAATGGTGCTAGTGAGAAGGAAGGAGAGAGATGGTGCTAGTGAGAGGGAAGGAGAGGAATGGTGCTAGTGAGAGGGAAGGAGAGGGATGGTGCTAGTGAGAGGGAAGGAGAGGGATGGTGCTAGTGATAGGGAAGGAGAGGGAAGGTGCTAGTGAGCGGGAAGGGGAGGGATGGTGCTAGTGAGAGGGAAGGAGAAGGATGGTGCTAGTGAGAGGGAAGGAGAGGGATGGTGCTAGTGATAGGGAAGGAGAGGGATGGTGCTAGTGATAGGGAAGGAGAGGGATGGTGCTAGTGAGAGGGAAGGAGAAGGATGGTGCTAGTGAGAGGGAAGGAGAGGAATGGTGCTAGTGAGAGGGAAGGAGAGGGATGGTGCTAGTGAGAGGGATGGTGCTAGTGAGAGGGATGGTGCTGAGAGGGATGGTGCTAGTGAGAGGGAAGGAGAGGGATGGTGCTAGTGATAGGGAAGGAGAGGGATGGTGCTAGTGATAGGGAAGGAGAGGGATGGTGCTAGTGAGAGGGAAGGAGAAGGATGGTGCTAGTGAGAGGGAAGGAGAGGGATGGTGCTAGTGATAGGGAAGGAGAGGGATGGTGCTAGTGATAGGGAAGGAGAGGGATGGTGCTAGTGAGAGGGAAGGAGAAGGATGGTGCTAGTGAGAGGGAAGGAGAGGAATGGTGCTAGTGAGAAGGAAGGAGAGGGATGGTGCTAGTGAGAGGGAAGGAACGTATTGATTGACGTCTTGATCCAAGTATTGACCACTGGTGGTCTCACCAAACCTTCCCATCCATCCATCTCCCTCTTCCTCCTCTCATCCCACTTTCCCACTCATTTTTCCTCTCCCTCCATTTCCCCACAATTCCCTCTCTCATTTCCTCTTTCCGCCCCCATTCATTTCTCCTTCATACTCTCCCCATCCTTCCCTTCCTCCCTCTCCTTGTACCACTGCTTCCCTACCTTCGTTATTTCACTTGCCTTTCCCCGCATATTGCCACCATTGATGCTGCAATCATCACTGCAGGAGTTCACAGTGGTACACTCAGGTACACAGTGGTACCCGAAGGTAGGCAGTGGTACCCGTAGGCGCTCAATGGTTCACGAGAGTCCACCAGTGTACCTCTAGAAATGTGAACAATCACATTTTTGAAGTACATGCATTGTGTTGAGGGTGGAGTTGTGAACAGTGTACTCACCTAATTGTGGTTGCAGGGATCGAGTCATAGCTCCTGGCCCCGAGTGTGTTCAGGGTGGTGTGAATAGTGTTCAGGGTTCTTTTGAGGTGTGAACAATGTTTGCAGGGTTCGTTTGAACATGGTGTTCAAGGTGTGAACAATAGAAGAATTACACTGTACCTACTCTTCAAGAAGGGTTCCTTCATTCCAGTAAATGGCTCTTGAGCCAAGGAATTGGCGCTACCATTAACATACCTGTTGAGCTCCCATTCTGTAGACGAAGTATAACTCTGTAGGGTTTATCTTTCCCTTTTTTTTTTTTTTTTTTTTTTAGATTTTGCCTTCGAAGCGGCTAGTTTATTGTGCACCCCATATTCATCCTGTTGATGGTTGTAGCTGGTTTATTGTGCACCCCATATTCATCCTGTTGATGGTAGTAGCTGGTTTATTGTGCACCCCATATTCATCCTGTTGATGGTAGTAGCTGGTTTATTGTGCACCCCATATTCATCCTGTTGATGGTAGTAGCTGGTTTATTGTGCACCCCATATTCATCCTGTTGATGGTTGTAGCTGGTTTATTGTGCACCCTATATTCATCCTGTTGATGGTAGTAGCTGGTTTATTGTGCACCCCATATTCATCCTGTTGATGGTTGTAGCTGGTTTATTGTGCACCCTATATTCATCCTGTTGATGGTAGTAGCTGGTTTATTGTGCACCCCATATTCATCCTGTTGATGGTTGTAGCTGGTTTATTGTGCACCCCATATTCATCCTGTTGATGGTAGTAGCTGGTTTATTGTGCACCCCATATTCATCCTGTTGATGGTAGTAGCTGGTTTATTGTGCACCCCATATTCATCCTGTTGATGGTAGTAGCTGGTTTATTGTGCACCCCATATTCATCCTGTTGATGGTAGTAGCTGGTTTATTGTGCACCCCATATTCATCCTGTTGATGGTTGTAGCTGGTTTATTGTGCACCCTATATTCATCCTGTGGATGGTTGTAGCTGGTTTATTGTGTACCCCATAACTATCCTGCTGTCTCTCTCCCACCTTCACGCTTCTTTACTCTACATCCTGCTATCTCACCCTCACCTTACCTTCACACTGTACATATCTTGCTGTCTAACATCCACTTCCCCTTCCCTACGCTCTGCACTCCCGCTGCCGTGTGGGGGCGTGATGGCTGACGTAGCTACTATTAATATTCTAGGCTGTCATAGGGGATCAGAGGTTCTTCTTTACCTTAGTGGGAGTTCCGCTGGGCTGATGGAGGGAGTGAGATTGAGGTGTTGGGGAAGAGAGCTGTTAGTCTGTGAAATCTTTGTACTCAGAATTGTTTTTGCAGGAATCGAAACTCAGGACTGACCTTCCCTCATAATCCTCATGTGTCCTACTCTTTTCTGTGACTGAAAAAGTTCAGCGTCCTGTACTATTTCCTTTTCAATTTAGGCTTGATCTGAGACCAGAACGCAGCTCCTTGTTAAGCTAGGTATGCAACACAGCCTGGTTGACCAGGCAAGCACCCGAAGCCTGGCCGAAGACCGGGCTGCTGGAGTTATACGACTCTCGAAACTCATCAGAGGCATCTCAGAAGTGAAATAACGTAGTTTGCTTCCACCTCGTCTTCACCCAACTCGTTCCACCGATTCCCCACTCCTTAAGAGCCAAAAAGCATTTCCTAACTCCACTGTGTATCCTTTTGTCTGTTTGCATTGACATAAGTTAATGGTAAACATCACAATCTGTAGACTCAGGCCCATGAACACGGTTGTAATATTACATCTCATTATGTTGTTGTTAATTAAGCAAATAATAAAAAGCTAGAAGTCAGGTCAAGGCAGTGGGAGGGGAAGAGAGGGTCAAGATCAGGTCAAATGATGTGAGTTTGTAGATAATGTTCGGGGAAGTTTAAGATGGTAATCACCTAATTGTGGTTGCAGGGGTCGAGACTCAGCTCCTGTCCCTCCTTTTCACTGATCACTACTAGGTCCTCTCTCTCCCTCTGTGTGTGTGTGTGTGTGTGTGTGTGTGTGTGTGTGTGTGTGTGTGTGTGTGTGTATACTCACCTCTAGGTGGTGACAGGGTCGACTCACAGCTCCAGGCCCCCGCCTTTTCAGGTGTATGTGTGTGTGAGAGTGTATGTGTGTGAGTGTGTGTCTGTGTTAATTACCAGCGATCAAAGGTACTTATCGGTAGACACTGGGCCTGTTTGAATATGTGGGTTTGATTGTGTACGTTTGTGTATTTGTATGTCTGTGTGTGTATATTGTCAGTCTGTCCATCCCCTCCACTAATAATGGAGGTTAGAAATGGGGAATGGGATGGAGGACAAAGAGAGAAGGGGGGAATAAATGTATAGGAGAAGAGGGACAGACTGGTGGTTGATACCCTATCACCACTAATACCACTACCACTAATCTGCCACAACTACTGACGGTAAGAGTATCGTGACAATGCGCTGATGGTAAGAGTGTTCCTGCGCTGATGGTACTCATGTAACTCACCTAATTGTGGTTGCAGGGGTCGAGTCACACCTCCTGGCCCCGCCTCTTCACTGGTCGCTGCTAGGTCTACTCTCTTCCTGCTCCATGAGCCTGATCATACCTCTTCTTAAAACTATGTATGGATCCTCCACTACATCATTTTCCAGACTTCTACTTCCTGACAACTCTATGGCTGGAAAAATACTTCCTGTCATCTCTGTGACTCATCTGAGTTTTCACCTTTTAGTTGTGCCCCCATGTTTCTGTGTCCCATCTCTGGAACATCTTGTCTCTATCCATCTTGTCAATTCCTCTCAGCATTTTATATGTCGTTATCTGTGTGTGTGTGTGTGTGTGTGTGTTTTGATCGTCGTAGTCGCATGGTTTACATCTCTGTCTTTGTCTGATATGAGAATGAGGAACAGTATAGGGGCACAAAAAGTAGCCCAAAAAGAAAAACAAAAGTTTCTCTTTAACTTTAGAAATTATATAAGAGAAAGGGTTACTAACCCATTGCTCCTGGCATGTTAGTCGCCTCTTACGACACGCATGGCTTACGATGGAAGAATTCTGTTCCACTTCCTCAGGATATATATATATATGTGAGGTGTGGGCTAGGCCCTTTATATGCCTTCCTTTGATGCATTACTTTCATTGTTCCTTGATAATGTGAGTAGTCACGAAAGCGCTTGGAATTTCTCTATTCTTTCACAGTGGTTGTTTTGCATATATATATATATATATATATATATATATATATATATATATATATATATATATATATATATATATATATATATATATATATATATATATATATATATATATATATATATATATATATATATATATATATATATATATATATATATATATATATATATCGGGACAGAGTTGGAAGTTAAAGGAAACATTTAGTCTTACACTGATCTGGAAGCTGAATGATTGTGATGAAGAAATGGAGAGATTCCATACTTAGTTTTCAGAGCAAGTACGGGAGGACCCATGAGGCTAGAAGTGAATGTGTAAAGCGGCAAATCAAGGGGCGGGGAGCCAAGAACTACAGCTCGACTCTTGTAACCACATATAGGTAACGCGCGCGCACATACACACACCCACACACACACACACACACACACACACACACACACACACACACACACACACACACACACACACACACACACACACACACACACACACACACACACACCTAGAGACATACAGTAGTATAAACATATCCCAAACAGAGTATATCTTGGTGATAAAAGTTAAGACAACACGGAGGAGAAAACTAAACAAACATGATTATCAAAGTTTTGTCAGCGGGCAAGAAGAAAAGCACGAGAAAATATCAGCTGATTTCCACGTTGTTAACCACTTCAGAGAAAAAAGCACGAGAATTTTTTTAATAGGAAAAGTTTTCATGAGCGGCGGCCAGTGATGGTAACTAGTGCCTCACCTACATGTTTTGCCATTATATATGCCTTGATGCTGGTAGTGGGCTATATTTCCAAGGAATTCGAGCTATGGACAAGACCTGAATACCTCTCACCTACCTGGCGCTGTATGATTCTTGTGGGTTTAGCAGTTCCATGTGAAAATAATTATAATATGCTTTAATGATATCTTCTCTCTGAGCTTCCAACAAAGAACTGGAGGGGTCATACAGTGCCTGGGGGAATGGCAGGCAATCAGCTTCGATTCAAAGAATGGGAGAAGTCCAGTTGTTTGCGTCAAGAGCCCCTCACCAGCATCAAGAAACCTCCCTTGATGTCAGACTGCTGTATTCTCTTATATATATATATATATATATATATATATATATATATATATATATATATATATATATATATATATATATATATATATATATATGCAATAAGATCACAGTAAACAGGTGATTTCAGAATATGCAAAACAACCACTCTGAAAGAATAGAGAAATTCCAAGCGCTTTCGTGACTACTCACATTATCAAGGAACTATATATATATATATATATATATATATATATATATATATATATATATATATATATATATATATATATATATATATAATAAACTTTTTACTGATGATACTGTGCTTATGGGAGATTCTAAAGAAAGATTGCAAAGGTTAGTGGGCGAGTTTGGGAGAATGTAGAAAGTTGGAAGTGAACAAAGTGAACATAGAAAAGAGTAACGTAATGAGGGTATCAAATGTTTTAGATAAAGAAA
Source organism: Cherax quadricarinatus (assembly GCF_038502225.1). Classification (NCBI taxonomy): domain Eukaryota; kingdom Metazoa; phylum Arthropoda; class Malacostraca; order Decapoda; family Parastacidae; genus Cherax; species Cherax quadricarinatus. The sequence goes on from NC_091328.1 coordinate 17,464,882, forward strand.
AATTGGATATCAAATTGGAGAGGAGTATGGAAGAAGTGAATGTTTTCAGATAATTGGAAGTTGACTTGTCAGCGGATGGATTTATGAATAATGAGGTTAACCATAGAATTGATGAAGGAAAAAAGGTGAGTGGTGCGTTGCGGTATATTTGGAGACAAAAAAACGTTGTCTATGGAAGCAAAGAAGGGAATGTATGAAAGTATAGTGGTACCAACACTCTTATATGGGTGTGAAGCTTGGGTTGTAAATGCTGCAGCGAGGAGACGGTTGGAGGCAGTGGAGATGTCCTGTCTAAGCGCAATGTGTGCTGTAAATATTATGCAGAAAATTCGGAGTGTGGAAATTAGGAGAAGGTGTGGAGTTAATAAAAGTATTAGTCAGAGGGCAGAAGAGGGGTTGTTGAGGTGGTTTGGTCATTTAGAGAGAATGGATCAAAGTAGAATGACATGGAGAGCGTATAAATCTGTAGGGGAAGGAAGGCGGGGTAGGGGTCGTCCGCGAAAAGCTTGGAGGGCGGGGTAAAGGAGGTTTTGTGGGCGAGGGGCTTGGACTTCCAGCAAGCGTGCGTGAGCGTGGTAGATAGGAGTGAATGGGGACGAATGGCATTTGGGACCTGAGAAGCTGTTGGAGTGTGAACAGGGAAATATTTAGTGAAGGGATTCAGGGAAACCGGATATTTTTATATAGCCGGACTTGAGTCCTCCTGGAAATGGGAAGTACAGTGCCTGCACTTTAAAGGAGGGGTTTGGTATATTGGCAGTTTGGAGGGATATGTTATATATCTTTATACATATATGGTTCTAGACTGTTGTGTTCTGAGCACCTCTGCAAAAACAGTGATTATGTATGAGTGAGGTGGAAGTGTTGAATGATAATGAAAGTATTTTCTTTTTGGGGATTTTCTTTCTTTCTTTGGGTCACCTGCCTCGGTGGGAGACGGCCGACTTGTTAATATATATATATATATATATATATATATATATATATATATATATATATATATATATATATATATATATATATATATATATATATATATGTCAGCATAGTTGCTGATCCCTGTGTTATATAGCATAGCATATAGTATCATCCATGTGCTTTAGATAGGAGATCCCTTTTAAGCCTGTGACTGTTGTGTGACGTCACAGGATGCGCATGTGCACGTTCGTACCTCTGGCCCGGTCTCAGACGGCATGTAGACCTAGACAGGCTAAGACAGGCAGAGGCTGGGCTCCACGTTCATCATCACAGTCTGACAATATATGTTACCATCCAACAAGTTTGTCTACCTTCAACCCTCGATATCTCCATTAAGAACCCCTACGATAAATGGTGCCAGCAGTGTGGGCGTAAAATTTATACTTACGCCGATGTACGGAGATTTCTTTCGACCAGCAAGATGGCCATTTCGTGTTACCAGTAGGCCGACCTAGCCAGCCTGCTACCTCAAGTCAGCTACTCTCTCAAGCTCCTACCAGCTTCTACACCATTCACTGGTCAGTCTCTTTGTATTAGTGTTTATCTGCTTATTTGCATCACTCCCGAGGGGTTGGCCCGAGTTTGCAAAATAAGCCAGCTTCCAGTCTGTGGTGAGGGAGCCCAGTCGAGCCTAGTCTACTTCATCCAATTCCTTTGCCTGCCAAGCCAGCTTTCCACCCCTGCTGTGCTCATCGTGTGAAGTTATCAAGCTATTCTGTGTGAAGGGTTAAGATAAGCCAGCTAGCAACTAACCCAGGTGTCTTACCCCAGTACTCAAGCAAGCCACGTGAGTAGTCTTCATCGCTTGTGATTCAAGCTCCAAGCCATCCTGAGTGCTCTTTTTTTCATCCTTGTGGTGTTGTGGTATTTCGTGGGTGTATTTTATTAGAATATCTTCGCAGCAGTGTGGCTGTTCTCAGTGAGGCTTATGCCGTTCAACCCATAGGCCCAACACCCACTCACCACGTGTGTCGCACCATTGCCGGTCTTAGCCCTGTTTACCCACAAACCCAACCACTATCACTGTTGTGGTACTCACCCAACCTCCGCCAGTGTTTTGGGTACACAACTCCGGGTTCCAGTGGCATATTTTAAGGACCACATAGGGGGTCAAGAGCTAGAGTGTGTCTTCGACAGTGGTGCCACTGTTTAAAGCCTCCTGTGTGAGTTCATCGTCGATGTAAGCGCAATTCTACGATCACATGTGCAGAGGACAGCAGCAAGACGACATAAACAATCCTCCAACCTTCCACCATCAACTTCATTCTTCACCAAGTCGTTACAGCTATAATTAATATTTTTTTTTTCATAGAGACATTTGTGAGTGTTGAGACATTTCTTTTGTGTTTCCAGTGATTTTTCTCTTAGTGACATTCAGTGACTCTTGATCAGACTCAGTGTTTGTTTGCAATAATCTTTTTATCTCCTTAATTCAGTGTTAATTTTCGTGCATTATCTTATGTCTGTTGTGTTGTGTGTCTTTTTATACACTTGAAGTAAGTACCTTAGTGTTTTTCCTTTGTTGTGTGTGCAACATATGAGCAGTATAGAACTTGTGTTTATACTTCAGAATCACCTTGTGTTCTCAGTAGTCCAGTGAAGTATTTCAGTAATTTATCAGCTTTATTCTGCATCACAACTCAGTGTTGTCTGTTATAATTTTTCTTCCCAGCATTTGTGTATTTTTGTTTTGTTCCCTGTGTGTTGAACATTCTTGTGCTCATATTCTTTCATTTAGCCAGTGTCTAATTTGTCTTATTTCCACAGACAATAGTGCCATTGTTTTGTTCAAGCAAGATAATTATTATCTTATCAAAGTTTTCACACATCAAGTTTCATTGCAAGAAAATTCTAGTATTGTGTTTATGTTGATGTGTTGTGTTCTGCATCACTGTAAGTGTTCAAGCTTTTTTGTTCTGTGTTTTAGCACCTATTATTTTTCTTGTTTCATTGAACAAATTCACTCTTACTGCAATTTTTAAGTTCTTCTTTTAGAGTAAATTGTTCTTTTGCTTGTTAAGTGTTGTTTAAGTTGCAGTTAAGAGTTAAAGTGTTCATTCCTTGATATATTTCTTTTCTTGTGTGTGTAATAATTTTTTTTTTTATTGCACATTGACTCATTTTGCAATAATTCTTTTGCAAATATTGTGTTGCCACTAAAGTTTTTCTTGCAGAGATTCTATGCAGTGTTTTTTTGATTAGCAATTATTTGCAATATTGCTACAGTTTATTTCAGTGCAGTTTCTTATGCTCTGCTCTGTGCATAATATTTTATTCTTCTGTGCCATTTTATTTTATTCAAGCTTTATTGAGTCCATTTCATCATTTTGTTGTGTATTTTCCTGTTGCATTGAAAGTAAAGACAACTCACTGCGCCATTCATTCAATTTAAAGTGAAAGTTGAGCAAATCAGATTTAAGTAAAGTACAAGTTCTCTTGATTTTCAAAGTGTTGTTCATTCAGTTGCATATTTTTCTTGTGTGAGTTCTTTACTTACTGTGTGACCTGTCAATTTTTAATTACTTATGCAGAATAGTTAAGCATTTTTTTCCCCATTTAAGTCCACTGTGTTGTGTGTTCCTCAGCTACATTTTCTTTTGTTTCTCTAAAGTCTTGTTTTACAGTTTGCAAATATGTCTCAAGTTTTCTCAAGCGATGCCTCAGCACAGGCTGCTAGTACAACCATTAATGCGTCAGCCCAAAATTCGAGTAACTCCTTATCAAACAATAGATATACTCAGACTTCTAGCCTGCGTAATTTCAGTCGTGATCCGTATGATGCTATGCCATTGTTCAATGGTAATCCAGACAACCTTGAAGGTTGGTTTACCGCAGTTAGAGCCAGAGCTGATGCTTCAGTTGATGGTCTCCCATCTGAGAGTTGTTTGATCAGTATCGGAAAGGAGAGTCATCCCGTTCTCCAGCTGCCTTACATGTATTTAACTTAATTCGTATGAAGGATTTCCAAGATCTGACCAGGTGGCAAGATTATGAACAGTTAATTCGCAATTATCTTGAACCGGTGCGAGAAACCGATCCGTTCGTTGTTCTCAAAGAATTAGTTTGCACAGCTCCGAGACCAGAAGAGTCATTAGATGAGTTTGCTCTTCGTCTTAATTACCTAATGTCCTCATTCGTTAAAGCAGGTCAAAATTCAAAGTACCTTAAAGATAACGATAAACCAGCCCTTGATGGGTTTGCCAAATTAGCTGCATTTGGAGTTATTAAACAACTAATGCCACCGACATCTATGTATGTGTACAATTCAAGTCCGCTAGATGCTACTATGGGACCGCTTGCAGCTCTAATCCATGTACGAAATTTGTGTCCCGAGGGAACCTTCCCTTATCGTAAGTCTATGCCAAACACCTTGTCCACTCCTGTACTTCCTCTAGTTTGTGCTACTACCAAAACTCCCAACCTTAATCACTCGCGTCCATCATCCAAAGCAAGTGTTAAGAGCCATCATTCCCGTAGCACCCGTAGTATGTACAGTACCCACAGTCAAAGAGTTTGCTACAATTGTGGTTACCGTGGCCATATCACTATTAATTGTCATGACAATCACCCTAAGAAGCGTCGTACTGATGATGAGTACGAGTCAGATCTTCCCTACTGTACTTATCATAGAATTCATGGACATGACACTTCTGAGTGCAATGCTCTCTACAACCTGCAGTACTCTAGATCTTTCCGTGGCCGTTCCAACCGCAGAGCCAGGAGAGGAAACAGACGTCGTGGTTCACAAACTAACCAGAACCAGGCTCATTCTTCTAATTCGGGGGAATCCGAGCGCCCAAGTCTACTCATCCAGTTGTGACAGTAGTAGGTGATAACGAGTACACCATCCCAGTCCAGAATTCCTACGAAGCCTTAGCCAGCCTTGAGATTGACAGCCCTGCTGTTGATGCTGCTTTACACATCTCTGACGTAGAGGAATTTGGGGATGAAGTAGAAAACGCCTTCTCCGATGACAACCCACCTTTCTGTTTGCATATAACTCCTAATGAAACGATTGGTCCATTAGTACAAGCTTCTGTCCATAATGCGCCTGTTCATGTGTTCATGGACTCTGGTGCGCAAGTTAATATCATTAGGTCTAGCTTGTTTAAAGAGAAGCAGTTATGACGTGTCCTCCTCGTTGAACCAACTACTGTAACCTCCCTTAGTGGAGTAGCTGGTTCCCTTCTGCGAGTCCGAGGTCAGACTTCACTCACCTTTACTATCCAAGGCAGAGACTTTACTGCTGCTTTTCTTGTTGTTGACCAGATTACTTTCCCTGGTGACCTTCTACTGGGATTTGCTTCCATGCGAGACTTACGCATTGTGCTCGACCCGTACCGATGGCATGCCCAAATTGACGACTTGATCGTTCCATTCTGGGGTTACCAGCTTGGATCAGAAATCTGTCATACTGCTGCAGAGTATGATGTACGCATTAAGTCCTTACAAGCCAATGCATTCTCCAGTAGCGTACCCAAGCGGTCAGGCACTGGTAATTCTGTCACTCCCATCAGTGTTCCACCTACACCTTCAGATATGCAAGATAGTGTATTGCCTCAAGTGTCCGAGGACACTCAGACTGCCTTGAGTGCTCTGCCTATCCCTGCAATTGTCAGCTGTTTGTTATTAACTGATTAGTTTTTCAGAATTTTTTTTTTTTTCGTATTCACGTTCCCTCCATATTCTGAGAATTTGACAGTAATGATCTGAGTGTGCACCAGATGCCTTTGCTGTTAATTTCACCTTGTATATATATATTTATTCTTCCTCAGAATCCGTAGAGTGCATGAATACAGATCGATCGATCAATTCCATCCATATTGTACAATGATTTGATCTTATAGTTTGTAATGCATTACGTTAAAAGTGATTACATTAATACCCATTACGTAAAACTCATTTTGTTAACATCCATTATGATACCATCCATTAGTTCTAAGTTATATATGAATTTGTTATTGTATAGAATAAGCCCAGAACCGCCTGCCTGTTCAGCCTATAAGATAATAGTGTATGTCGAGACGACATATGCAACATGACCGAGCTGTCAGCATAGTTGCTGATCCCTGTGTTATATAGCATAGCATATAGTATCATCCATGTGCTTTAGATAGGAGATCCCTTTTAGGCCTGTGACTGTTGTGTGATGTCACGGGATGCGCATGTGCACGTTCATACCTCTGCCCCGGTCTCAGACGGAGTGTAGACCTAGACAGGCTAAGACAGGCAGAGGCTGGGCTCCACGTTCATCATCACAGTCTGACAATATATGTTACCATCCAACAAGTGTGTCTACCTTCAACCACCATTTATCGTAGGGGTTCTTAATGGAGATATCGAGGGTTGAAGGTAGACACACTTGTTGGATGGTAACATATATTGTCAGACTGTGATGATGAACGTGGAGCCCAGCCTCTGCCTGTCTTAGCCTGTCTAGGTCTACACGCCGTCTGAGACCGGGGCAGAGGTACGAACGTGCACATGGGCATCCCGTGACGTCACACAACAGTCACAGGCCTAAAAGGGATCTCCTATCTAAAGCACATGGATGATACTATATGCTATGCTATATAACACAGGGATCAACAACTATGCTGACATATATATATATATATATATATATATATATATATATATATATATATATATATATATATATATATATATATATATATATACCGTAACATAAATAGGATGGTGGACAAGCACTTAGGTTGATCACATATAAGGAAATATTTGTTAGACTAAAGGCCTATGAAGTGCACGTAGGTCATTAAGACAATGGTGCACATAATTACTGACAAATAGGTATACTTTCATCACATAAATAGTAGTTGTAGTAACTCTCGGTGTAGCTTGCGTCGTATTTATACTCAACTCGACGCACTCACACACACAATACTAGGAGATGCGAGCTGTGAGATGACAATTAGTAAAGATATGCAGCAGTAGAGGACCTGTATTATCTCGACGTTTCACCATTCAGTGTATATACCTGGTTATTATTAGTATATCTATGTATGACCCCTACTAATGCAGCACCCTACTAATTTGTAACGTTCAATGCCTATCAGCTGCACGAGAATTCTAGATATTTGAGGCTAAGGTTTACCTGTATACTAAAATATTAAGATAGAGAGTTACACCCTAAGTTATATTCTCACAGCTTACAAATACAGTATTTAAGAAATTATTTCACGTAACCAAGCGAAAGATACGGTCGACAGCTGGCTCCAGCTTCACCCTGTTCCATATATGTATGTTTCTTAACTGAAGTACAGACCTATAAATTATATATAGTGCTGTGTTCCTTCAAGTAGATAACTTGAGCACTGGTAGTGAAAAGAGACCAGCTACACTCCACGGTCTACCAATGTACAGTAGAGTGTGCATATTAAGTATAAATAAGGTTTGGGCAGCTACATCGAGAATTGCATATCTGTAAAAAGAGGCCTTAGTAGGCCGTTCGCGGCACTTGTGTTTTATGGAGAAGAGTGATTGCTAGACGTTATTAAAATCTTAAATGGTATTACCAAACAATAGTATATATTTATACAAGGGTTCTGAGGGCACATAAATGTTACAGGCATACGCTTGTATTATATTATGCAGATCTGACATAGACTATTTCCATTGCGGTCCTGTTAGTAAAATACTCCCACCACACAAAAACACTGCTAGGTTCACAGAATATTACCTGATGTGGGATAACAGTTGTTTAATTGTAAAATGAATGCAGGAAATGTTGGGCTACTCCTGTAAACATTTAAATGTAACAAAAATACGTGGACCGATAAAAACAAGATAGTGGTTGGCCTCCGTAGCTGCGGGACGGAGTGAACGAGCGGCCACCAGCACCCACTTGCTGTTCCTCTGTTCTTGATAGTGTGGCTGGTAGAGGTTGTTGCTCCGCCACACCCCTCACACACACACCCATGAATAACCACTCGTGAAGATTTGATCATTCGTCATTTGATCCCAACTACTACCCTATACTGTATATTTGTGTGGATATTTTTAAAATCTTCATTTGAATAATACGACCGAAGATGCATTTAAATACTGATGAACAGTAATTTAGGGACTAGAACCGTGAATTGAATGTATTCTGGTATTTGGGAGTGGACTTGTCAGCAGATGGGTCTATGAAAGATGAGGTGAATCATAGAATTGATGAGGAGAAAAAGGTGAGTGGAGCAATGAGGAGTCTGTGGAGACAAAGAACGTTATTCGTGGAAACAAAGAGGGAAATGTATGAGAGTATAGTGGCACCAATGCTCTTATATGGGTGTGAAGCATGGGTGAGTGTTGCAACAAGGAGAGCGCTGGAGGCAGTGGAAATGTCCTGGCTGAGGGCAATGTGTGGTGTAAATATAATGCAGAGAATCAGTAACTTGGATATTAGAAGGAGGTGCAGGGTTTCTAAATTTATTATCCAGAAGGGAGAGGAGGGTTTGTTGAGGTGGTTCGGGCATTTAGAGAGGACGAAACAAAGTACAGTGTACAGTGCCTGCGCTCTGAAGGAGGGGTGTTGATATGTTGCAGTTTTATAACTGTAGTGTAGGTGCACCTCTGGCAAGACAGTGACGGAGTGAATGATGATGAAAGTGTGTTTTTCTTTTTCGGGTCACCCTGCCTTGGTGGAAAACGGCCGATGTGTTAATGAAAAATAAAAAAAACTATGGCTAATCCTTGTGGCAGTCCCAGTGCTGTGCCGCTCAAACACAGAGGTTATAATAGGATAATTTTACAATCACCACTTCTCACATGGGTGACGCTGCTGCCTCATCACCTTCCCCTTCCCAGAAGCTGTCCTGGTACATCTATTCTCATACCACTTGAGGTCATAAGATACAGTCAAAAACCGTCTACCAGCCAGAGCATGACAAGATGTAGTCTGTTATCTAAATCACCCCAATTTGAGGTGCTTGTTTAAACTATGCAGTGCCAAGGATCTCATTAATTACTGATATATCTCCGACGATAACTCAGTCCACCTTTTGAATAGGTGCTATATTTCTTACGGATATTCATTATGATTTTTGTTTATTAGTCACATTAATATAATATTGCCATTAAGCATTTATTTTGTCACTTATATTTTAGGATCAAGATCTTTTTTTTCACTTATGTTGCAAATTAACGTTATAAACATATGGGTCGGCGTGTAGATTCTCGACGGGATTTTGAGTGACTGCCCAGAAAAGGTTAAGAAAACCACTGGACCAGAAAAATGGCCTTTGACTCGAACCGTGATACATTCGAATAGCAGGTCCAGCGTTATACCATTCAGTTGTTTCCAAATAAAAATGATAAATTAGTGGGTTAAGAAGTGAGTTAATGGAGAATACACATTCGTTTGAATGATATGGGATCCTATAAGTTAAGGTGGGTTGTATACTATAATAATATTAAAATATTGGTAAAAATCGGTAATTTAATAAACATATATTAAAATCTATCTTAGAACTCCAGCTTTAACTCTGTATATTGAAGTAAGGTTGACTTATGTTTGCTGGATAATAGTGGTTAGGTTTACTTTAATAGTATTGGGTATGTTAGTAAAAACAGCTATATAGATTCATGTTGAAAACTATTGCAGAATACTGAATACTGAGCTTAACAGTACGTATTTGAAGGGTTAAGTTAGATTTAGTATTGAAATATTTTAAACTCTGGGACTTAACTCTGTCTATGGGTGTTAGAAGAGGTCTAGTTATCATGGGACAGGTTAAGTTACAATGTGTAAGTAAGTTTATTCAGGTATACACAAATACAGTTACATAGAATTATCATACATAGCAGCATATGTGTAGAGAACCTAGGATAACCCAAAAAAGTCAGAGTGACTTATTTCCATTGGATACTCTACTGTGAAGAAATGAATTAAGTGTATTTATGTAGGGCATATATTTGATTTGTTTGTTTTCAACCTAGGGTAAAGACAATAAAAAGAGGTCGAGAATTGTCTTTAATTATAGGGCTACAATTTATTTTAAAGCAATCCCCTGAGGGAACTAGGGTTCCCTCAAGGAATTGCTTTGCTGACGGTGAAGGACTCTTGATCCAAAGAACTAGACTTGTCTTACGATTCCTTGGGTCCCATATGAATACTTCTTATTCCCCAGGTACCATGTGACTCCTACAGGTTTAGCGCTACCCATTAATGAAAAAAAAAAAACCTACAGCTTGAGTGAAAAGAGTAACTGGAGATAGTACGGTAAGGGTTAAATGTATAGATAGACGAAGGGGTTGAATTAGCAAAGCAAAGCAACAAGTTAGTTTATAAAGAGGGAAGCTTATCAGTGAATACTTATACATAGTCTTGTATGAGAAGACTTAGCTTAGTGTGTCATGAGTAGGATATACTGGAATGAAATATTCCCCAAGGCGCTGTATGACCACTGCTGGTTTACTTTCCCCATTAAATAAATAAACAAAAGATTAAAAATCTCAATAAATATATAGAAGCCTGACTTTAAATACATACAAAAATATAGTTTACAGTAGGTTGAGTAGAATATACTATAATAATATTAGGAATATTAATAAAATCTCAATAAATTTATATGCTTTTTATTATTTAAAACCTCTTTTAACATCGACACCATGCCTAACCCTTCTAGGGTAGGGTAGGTGCCTGAGCCCGAGCTTACAGCTCACAAGACTGTCATACCCATTAGCCCCCTTGTGGCGGGGATGACGGACCAGAGAGGCCTAGCTTGTGACTAGGCCTGGGGACAGTTGGTCCCAAAGATGAGGAGGTACTTGTGCCTCCTCCCATGGGAGACTTAGGTCTCAGACAGTCCCTAAAGAGGGAGCCAAGGCCGGGCCACCACTTGGAAAAGGCCTGGGCCGGGAGAATACCGGCGAATCTTTAATAATAATAACCTCTTTAAAAAAAAAAAACTCTTTAGATCATCGAATTTAACTCCATATTGAGGGCTAGGTTAGGTCTGGTTGGATGGAGTATGAGAATGGCGAGAATAGTGGCACATTTTTGACAGATCTTATTGGGCCACTAGGCTTGGTGCAGTGTTCCTCTATTATTTTCCTAGAAGTAATCAGCATCATAACCTCCGTAACCTGAAAGCATGAGCTGACCAGAACACCTTATGAGCAACACCTCGCTAGCCACATACAAGGTGCACCGCTTTTTGTTTGGCTCTTCTTCTACGTGTCTTTGCCAGCCCACCACTACCTTGAACAGTTGTTTACGCTCCTTACTTACTTGCTTACGTGCCCAGAGGCACAGTTAGGCCCGTGTTTACATACAAACGTTCTTGAGACCAAGGGTGAGCTGATATTTTTGCTAACGTACTTGTTAACACGGAAGATGTTACACTTTTTTTTAGGCCATAAGAGGGATGGGAAGAAAAGGGAAGGAGGAAGGACTGGGGATAGGGTAAATAAGTGGAAAAGGTAGTGGGTAAACAGGAAGAGAGAGGTAATAAGGTTAAGTGACAAACTTGGGACCATATCAAGGCTGAAGGCTACGGACAAGTTACTACCTGGAACCTGGCCTCCAAGTAGGAGGGATATTTTCATACACATTACAGTTTGTTGTTAAATGTTAGGGTTACGTAGATTTCCCTATATTTACGCTAAGTTAACAACCAGTAACGAAATAAAAACGAGATTCGTGTCTTAGTCATATGATGACCCTTAGGTCATCATATGACCCTTTTGGTCATCTGACCGAAGCCTTCCGCTGGCTTACCGGTCCACCCCTTTAAAAATTCTGGTTATTATTACAACCATTTATTATTGTTATTATATAATGTCATCTGTTGTATCAAGGCCCAAGCGTGGGTCACTGCTACTGATGGGGGGACCTCAATATCACTACCTGTCAACTCTCCAAACCTAGCTGCCAGGAATCCCAAGAAACCTTGCATTAAAGTACCAAGAATTTCTTTAACCTTGTTATTCTACTCTTATTTCCAGGAGATGCTACTTACTGAGGCAGCAAAAACTATATATCTTGAACAGTTAGCTCCCCGTACTTAGTAAATATCGGATATAGATTTCATCGGCACTAAAACTCTCCTCCCTTGTCCATGGGTACCATAATGTCCCACCTCCCAAGATGGCTCAACGTATTCTTATTTTTCTTTTACTACGTTAATTTCCTAAGGTGGTTCATAATTTCTTAATTCTTCCTGTACAGTAAATATTCGAATGTTATTTTGCTTATTTCAGTTTAAGTTAGGATTGATTACCGCGATACGTCTGACAATGAAGTGTTTAAAACACGGGGAAACGCTCAACTCTGAGCGAGTTTCACTCGTGGTGCGAGAATGTGCTGAGTCGCAGATTTCTTCTTTACTACCATACCATAAGACTGCCATCCCCACGAGCCCCTTTGAGGCGGGGTAGATGGCAGACCAGAGGCCTAGCTTCTCCCTACGAGCCCCGTGAGGGCGGGGAATGTGGCTAGGCCTGGAGACACTTGGTCCCGAAGATGAGGAGGTACTTGTACCTCCTCCCATGGGAGACTTAAGTCTCGAGACACTCCCCAGATAGGGAGCCAAGGCCGGGTCACCACTACTTGGAAAAGACCCGGGCCGGGAGAATACCCGGCGAATAAAAAAAAAAAAAAAAAAAAAACTACCATACCAACACCCCCTCCCATAGTACCAATATCTGATACTTAGATATTCACATATGTAATGGTGTACAGTGTTCTTGTTTTTCTATCATAATTTACATTCTGATCTTTCAGCTTAGACTGGAGCTACCCTCCGTTTCAATGGATCACACCTGATTATTCCCCATTTCCCAGGCTCTATGACCCAAATGGGTTTAATGCTTACCCAGTAATTTTATTTTAATTCCTTGTTACAAGTAACTATCTCAGTCTCATTCTAGTAATTGCATAAGCAAACTCAAGTGTAAGTTCTGTGTCCACACATCTAAATTTAACAGCTTTCTGGGCTTTTCAGTGTCTGCAAATTCTCTTCTATCAGATCTTATCATCTCAAGTAGAATGGTTTAACGGCGGGAGAAGAGAGCAGTGTCGAATTCATGTCATTGCTTCCCACTTAAAGACTGGACCAGTCATACCTTGATAATGTTCGAGCATTGAGCGAAACGTCTAAAAATCTGTGTTGAACATGTAGCTTAATTGTCAGTTATCTCGGCCAGTGTATTGTGACTTATTCTTCACGCGAATAGATCTTATTATCACTGTTGTCAAGCTTGCTGATACTTATTAAAAAAATTCTTGATTTGTACAGCAATTTGGTTTCTTTTAATTTGTGTTACAAAGTTCCTACTGTTAACTGTGCATAAGGAGCCAACTTGAAAGTCACAAAAGAGCGCTCCTTTCGTGTGTTAAAGTGCTCTAGTTACCAGCTGCAACGCAGCAAACTTAATTAAAATTAAGTAAATTGTTTAATCTACTGCAGAGTAGTGTGGGTGTGTGTGTGTGTATGAGTGTATGTCCTCGCCTGTATGTGGTTGCAGGGGTCGATTCACAGCTCCTGTGTTTGTGTGTGCGTGCATGCGTTTGTGTGTGTGTGTGTGTGCGTGTGTGTATGTGTGTGTGTGTACTCACCTATTTGTACTCACCTATTTGTAGTTGCAGGGGTCGAGTCATAGCTCCTGGCCCCGCCTCTTCACTGATTGCTACTAGGTCCTCTCTCTCCCTGCTCCATGAGCTTTATCATACCTCGCTTTAAAACTATGTATGGTTCCCGCCTCCACTACGCCACTTTCTAGGCTATTCCACGGCTTGACTACTCTATAACTGAAGAAATACTTCCTAACATCCCTTTGATTCATCTGAGTCTTCAACTTCCAATTGTGACCTCTTGTGTCTGTGTCCCTTCTCTGGAACATCCCGTCTTTGTCCACCTCGTCTATTCCGCGCAGTATTTTATATGTCGTTATCATGTCTTCCCTGACCCTCCTGGCCTCCAGTGTCATCAGGCCGATTTCCCTCAACCTTTCTTCGTAGGACAATCCCCGTAGCTCTGGGACTAGTCTTGTTGCAAACCTTTGCACTTTCTCTAATTTCTTGACGTGCTTGACTAGGTGTGGATTCCAAACTGGTGCTGCATACTCCAGTATGGGCCTGACGTAAATGGTATAGAGTCTTGAACGACTCCTTACTGAGGTATCGGAATGCTATCCGTAGGTTTGCCAGGCGCCCGTATGCTGCAGCAGTTATCTGATTGATGTACGCCTCAGGAGATATGCTCGGTGTTATACTCACCCCCAGATCTTTTTCCTTGAGTGAGGTTTGCAGACTTTGGCCATCTAAACTATATTGTGTCTGCGGTCTTCTTTGCCCTTCCCCAATCTTCATGACTTTGCATTTGGCGGGGTTAAACTCAAGGAGCCAGTTGCTGGACCAGGCTTGTAGCCTGTCAAGGTCTCTTTGTAGTCCTGCCTGATCCTCATCCGATTTGATTCTTCTCATTAACTTCACATCGTCCGCAAACAAGGACACATCTGAGTCTATCCCTTCTGTTATGTCATTCACATATACCAAGAACAGCACAGGTCCTAGGACTGACCCCTGTGGAACCCCGCTTGTCACAGGCGCCCACTTTGACACCTCATCACGTACCATGACTCGTTGTTGCCTCCCTGTAAGGTATTCTCTTGTCCATTGCAGTGCCTTTCCTGTTATGTGTGCCTGATCCTCTAGCTTTTGCAGTAACCTCTTGCGAGGAACTGTGTCGAAGGCCTTCTTGCAGTCCAAAAAAAAAATGCAGTCGATCCACCCCTCTCTCTCTTGTCTTACTTCTGTCACCTTGTCATAAAACTCTAATAGGTTTGTGACACAGGATTTTCCCTCCCTGAAACCATGCTCGTTGTCAATTATATATCATGTGGGAGTTCGATACGTGGATTAGGGAAGAAATACTCACGTAGGCTGTTATTACGTATAATTACTGTTATGTGGACAGAGCCTGCAGCCGTTACCTATCTCCTTGGTTACACTCGTAATACTGACTGGCCGTCTGCCCAGCACCCAGTGGGGTCTTTTGAAATAGTGTCAGCTCAGCACAATATGAAAGACCGTGACTCAGGCGAGACGGTTGGTCGTTGAGTCAATGGACGGTTACTGGTAACTGGTTACTACTGAGACTGGTAACTGGTTACTACTACTGAGAGCTCGGCGACGCTAACGTATGTCGTCCCGACATACAACTAATACAAACTAGAGATGGCAGGTATACGGCTTGGGCTGATTCTATACAATGTCAAAGTACACAACATGAAACATTATATATACATAAGTAGAACATTGGAATGAAAGCTTACGTAACTGAAACTGTAATACAATACAAGGTATACTATAGTACAACTTAAAACTCAACAAATGAAAAACGAACTCAACATTGAGATTACAAGTGATAAAAACAAAAATTTTGATCGATCGATCTGTATTCATGTGATCTACGGATTCTGAGGAAGGAATATATACAAAGAAAGAGTGTTTAACAGAAAGGCAGATTCGGTGCACGCAAATCTAGACTGTTAACTCTCAGAATGCGGAGAGAACATGAACACAAAAAAAAAAATTCTTGAATACTGATAAGTTGATACTGTAATTATTCATCTATACAGGTTATTTACATTTAACCCCAACTCTGCTAGGGTAAGATTGGCATATGCAGAATGGGTGTCATCTCTGGGAGGATCAAACTCTGTAGCATTGGCTAACTCATGCTGTATTTGAGGCAAATCTGAATTGGAAGTTACAAATGATACTTGAGGATTTCTCAATACCTGTCGTGTACGTAGGGAATAACGACATTCAGGTTGATCATCTGACTGAGTATCAGAGGAAGAGAGTACAGGATCAGGAGGATTGTCAGAGTCTGTCACATTAGTCTGGGTTGGAACATCATTATCATCACATACTAACTTCATATGATCCAAATGCGATTCTTTATACTGACCAGTACTAATCTCTCTAACCTTATACTTATTACCAGTGATATGTTCAACTACGCGATAAGGACCAACAAACCTTTGATCAAGCTTTGGCATTGCAGACGTTTTGTTAAAGTTAATCAGCATAACTCTCGAACCTACTTTGATTTTGGATGGCTTTACTCGAGTATTTGCGACTCTTGTAAATTCAGCTGTTGATTTATGAAGTGTTTCACGGATTCTTCTAAAAACACTTTGAGCTAAGCTGGTACGAGTTGCTACGAAATCATCAGGGTTGTAATTTGGTTTCGGATTAGAATATAACAACTCATAAGGCAAACGTTTATCTACACCATACAGTGCATAATGTGGAGTGTCACCTATAGAAACATTGTAAGCAGAATTTATAGCACACTGCACATCAGGTATAACTTCATCCCAAGTTTCACTATTGGGATTGATAGTGGCTCTCAAGACATCAAGTACTTTCTTATTGGTTCGTTCCGCTAACCCATTGCTGGCAGGATGATGAGGAACAATGGTGGATTTAGAGATCTTGTACAAGGTGCACAAATTTTCAAGAATTTCATTACAGAATTCACCTCCATTATCTGTTACTAGGGACTTAGGGGTGGTATGCCTGCAGATAATGCGTTCTTTAAACGCTTTAGCTACTGTCTCGGCAGTCTTATCTGCAATAGGAACTAACTCACAATATCTGGTGAAATGGTCTACCATAACACACAGATGTTTGTTACCTTGGAGGGAACATTGGAAATTAGTTAACAAATCTAGCGCAACTCTTTCCCAAGGTTCGCTAGTAGTTGGATACACTTGGATTGGATTAGGACCATTAGCATTGCCTTTATGTTGCATGCAGACACTACATTTCCTAACATACTCAGAAATATCAGTTGCCATACGAGGCCAAAAGTATTTCAATCTGGCTTGTTTTACTGAACGATCCATACCAGGGTGTGCAACACCTGGTACATCGTGAACTAGCTGTAAGGCTACATTCACTAGTGACTGTGGAATTACTAACTGGTATACTCTTCTGCTAGGAGTACCCAACTCGGCTGTTCGATACAGTAATTCTTGGTTCATGAGAAAGTCACTGATGGGTGCTGGTGGCTTCACATTCAGAATAAGATCTTCCTGGAGCAGGAATCGAATCACACCAGACCACATGGGATCTGTTCGTTGAGCATTCTTTACATCTTCAGCACTAAATGGAGGGTCTGCAGTTACTATACTAACATGTCGCGATAAGGCATCTGCGACTACATTTGACTTGCCAGGTAAATGCTCAAAGGTGGGATTGAACTCTTGGATAGTCAAAGTCCATCTAGCTAACCTTCCAGTAGGTTGTTTGTTCTGGAATAAGGGTATCAGTGGAGCATGATCTGTCAAGACATGAACAGAGTACTGATAAATAATGTCTCGGAAGTGCTTTAAAGACCATACTATTGCTAAAGCTTCTTGCTCAGTTACTGTATAATTACGTTCAGCCTTCGTAAGGACTCGGCTAGCAAATGCAACTGCGTTGTACTTGCCATCGGTCTTCTGAGCTAGTACGGCACCTATGCCAATTGAACTAGCATCAGTTGTCAGATAGAAGGGCTTAGAAAAATCTGGAAATTTCAAAATTGGAGCAGAAGTTAGCTTTTCTTTTAGAGTTTGGAATGCTCTTTCTTGACGGAAGGTCCAAACAAAAGGAGCATCTTTCTTAAGCAACTCAGTTAGAGGAGCCGCTATGGAAGAAAAATTGGCAATGAAAGATCTATAAAAACCTGCTAAGCCCACAAAGGATCTTACGGCATCAGCAGTTTTGGGAGTTGGAAAATTTAGTACTGCAGTTACTTTACTTTGGTCAGTCGTAACCCCTCTAGGAGTGACTACGTGACCAAGAAACTTAATTTCTGATCTGAAAAATTGACATTTTGACAGTTTGATCTTTAAATTGGCTTCTTCAAGCTTACCAAGTACTACATCAAGTCTTTTCAAGTGTGTATCCACGTCTTTAGACATGACGATTACGTCATCTAAGTACACCATAAGTGCATTACCTATGAGACCTCTAAAAATATTAGTCATGAGCCTTGAGAACGTGATAGGGGAAGATCGTAATCCAAATGCCATACGGAGGAAGTGATAATGACCTGTAGGAGTGGAGAATGCAGTTAGCTCTTGGCTGTCCTCGTGAAGAGGGACTTGCCAAAACCCTTGTAACAAATCTAGGGTTGAAAAGACTTTGTTATCTCCGATATTACGTAAAAGATCACCCAGTACAGGGAGTGGAAAGCGATCTGGAATGGTTTTCGCGTTTAGCTTCCTAAAGTCAATTACTGGACGCCAAGTACCATCCTTCTTAGGTACTAGTATCAAGGGTGCATTCCAAGGTGAATTGCTAGGTGCAATAACTCCATCATCAAGCATTTGATTGATCAATTCTTCTGCGACAGCAACTTGTGAATGAGGCATTCTGTACGCAGGTATGTAGATAGGTCTAGTACCAGGTTCAAGTGGAATACGATGGGACAATAAGTTCGTTATACCCATCTTCTCACCTGGTAAAGCAATGGCTTTACGACGTTTGTTCAACAGAGTCAACAAACGCTTGACTTCATCTGGGAAGTCAGTGGGAGCTAAGTCTTTCTCCTCAACTGGTGGAACAGATTGATCCAGTGCAGTGGATGAGGTCTCCCCGGCAGAAATAGCACCGACCCACTGGTCAGGTGACAACTCATCCTCTACCTGAACAGGGTAAGGATAGTGAACAAGGTCAACAAGATTGGTATTTGCTCTAAGGCGAACACTGTGACCAGAAGTGTTGGCCAGGTAGAAATGGATCTTACTATCTCTTACAACATGTAAGGATGGTTCAACAAATAGACCTTTTACTTTGCAGGAATCACTGTCAACTAGGATGTTATCACCATCTGGAACACTAGGAACAACTACAGACACTCTAGTGAGAGCACTAGCCGCAACAGAAACGTCTTTCTGCAGACGGCATGTGACATCAACAAGAGATGGCATTACTAGTTGCAAGTAATTGTTTTCCGACAAGGCGTCCCCTGTGGAGAAACTACTACTCGAACTAGCAGGCATTGCAGGAATAGGTTGAGCACTCAAGGCAATCTGAGCGTCCTCGGACACTTGAGGCATCGGACTATCCTGCAATTCTGAAGGTATAGGTGGAACACTGATGGGAGTGACAGAATTACCAGTGCCTGACCGCTTGGGTACGCTACTGGAGAATGCATTAGCTTGTAAGGACTTAATCCGTACATCATACTCTGCAGCAGTATAACAAATTTCGGATCCAAGCTGGTAACCCCAGAATGGAACGATCAAGTCGTCAATTTGTGCATGCCATCGATAAGGGTCGAGCACAATGCGTAAGTCTCGCATGGAAGCAAATCCCAGTAGAAGGTCACCAGGGAAAGTAATCTGGTCAACAACAAGAAAAGCAGCAGTAAAGTCTCTACCTTGGATAGAAAAGGTTAGGGAAGTCCGACCTCGGACACGCAGGTGAGAACCAGATACTCCACTAAGGGAGGACACAGGAGTCGGTTCTACGAGAAGGACATGTCGTAACTTCTTATCCTTAAACAAACTAGACCTAATAATATTGATTTGCGCACCAGAGTCCATGAACAATTGAACGGGCGCATTATAAACAGATGCCTGCACTATAGGGCCTATGGTTGCATTGGAAGTTATGTGCAAACAAAAAGGTGGATTGTCATCAGAAAAGACTTGTTCTACTCCATCCCCAAAATCATCTATGTCAGAAACATGTGAAGCAACATCATCAGCAGGGTTGGCATGCTCAAGACTGCTTAAGGCTTCAAAGGAGTTGTGAACGGGGATGGTGTACTCATTATCACCTACTGTCACCATGGGACGGTTTGACTGGGGCGCTCGAATTCCCCCGAATTGGAAGAACGAGCCTGGTTCTGGTTAGTTTGAGAATTGAATGAATGAGCCTGGTTCTGGTTATTTTGAGAACCACGAGATCTGTTTCCTCGACGGGTTCTGCGGTTGGAACGACCACAGAAAGATCTAGAGTACTGAAGGTTATAGAGAGCATTACACTCAGATGTGTCATGTCCATGCATTCTATGATAAGTACAGTAGGGAAGATCTGAGTACTCATCATCAGTACGACGTCTCTTAGGGTAACTATCAGGACAATTAATTGCAATATGGCCACGGAAACCACAGTCGTAACAATTCCGCCGACTATGGTTACTGAATGTACTATGAATACTACGAGGTGTATAACGACTCTGTACACTGGTTCTTGGTGATCTCTGAGATGGTTGACGACTACGATTTGTCTCTGTGGCGCAAACAAGAGGTGGTGCAGACTGAGGCATATGTGTGACATTACTTTTAATACAAGGAAAAGTACCCTGGGGGCACAAGGAACGTACATGATTTAAGGCTGTAAGTGGTTCCATCGTTACAGTTGGAGGATGCGCCTCATAAGCACACACAGAAGCAGGCGGCATTAGTTCTTTAATTGCTCCAAAAGCTGCTATTTTAGCAATTGATTCTGTAAATGGTTTAGCCTCTTCAGGGAGAAAAGATGATGATTGGACAGCATTGATAAATGATGATAAAAGTTTGTCTAATCTAACAGCAAATGCACTCAACGATTCAGTACTCATGGGTGTAGCATTCACTAGTTCCCTAAGAACGACATATGGATCAGCTGTTTTTACTGGGACAAGGAAAGAACGAATCAGTTCCTCATATTGTGACCACTTAGTAAGATTCCTGAAGTCTCGCATATCAAGGAGATCAACAACGTGAACAGCAGCAGGAGATCGATAAAGAGCTTCTTTAGCAATTCTGATAAGGCTTTCCTCTGAAGGAGGACCTTCACCTAGGGCACTAGCACGAGAATGAATGGCTGCAAACCATGCTTCAAGACTATGTACATGGCCATTGAATAAAGGTAACGTATCAAGGGAATCACGAGTATAACTATAATATCTCGGTGTCTGGGTCGGTCTTTCAGTCGGTAAGGAACTGTGAGGACTGATGACAGGACCAGCAGTAGCCTGAGAGGTCTGAGTGTCAACATTCACTAAAGTATCACTTGACGGTATGTGAGACATAATGGCAAAGTAACACGAGAACAATTAAGGCAAAAATAATGAACAATAAAAATGATATAAAATTCTAGAATTGAAATGAAAAGATATACAACTAATTCTGCAGAATAATATCTAAATACACTGCAAGAGGAAGGAAAACTCAATTTAAAGGACTATTGACCAAGGAAAAAAAAATTTACATTGAAATATACAAGTAAAAATATTACTGGAGACTGAATTAAATGCAAAATGAGCTGTCTTTACTCTTGCTAATAAAGAAATTAATTAATTAAATTTTTTAAATCAATGTGAAAGTGTAAAATAAAATTATTAAATTGTTAACTGGGAATTTTAAATATTTTCTAAGAATGCATAGACAAAATTAAAATATAATTCACAAAATATCAATAAAAGAAAATAATTCACTGCAGAACAAGTTCAACAAAATAATTCACTTCAGAACAAGTGCAACAAAATAAAGTATAGAAATAATCACTGCAGTAATAAAGTGTCACTGGGAAAACTCAGGTAAAATAATGAATTAAAATTATGAAGAGAAAAAAAAAATAAACTGATTGAACACTTTAACTCTTAATTGTAAATTAGACAAAACAATTTACTCAAACAGAGTAAGAAAAACACTTTACGTTAAAAGTAATTGAAATTACATCAAGAGTGAATTTGTTCAAGAATTATAAAATATGAATAAAAACACAGGAACAAAACAGGTAATATAACACTTACAGTTTCGGGGCACACTTCATTATAATATATTCTTACAACAAAATCCTGCTGTGACTGATACAACAAAATCTTGCTGTGACTGATACGACAAAATCTTGCTGTGACTGATACGACAAAAATTTGCTGGTTAAAATAATGGTATACAGTCTGCAAAAAAATTAGAGGAATGAGACACTGCTGGCATACGAAAAAAAAGACACACATAGAAATAAATGGAAAATGTGGTACACTGGGGTGAATATCACTGCATGAAATACAATGACAATACAATAAAAAAAAATGAATCACTTCACACAGAGTGACTGACTGGTACACGACACAATAATACTTACTACAGACGAGTAGCATAAGAAAAACACAGAATAAAAATATAAGATAAGTGAAAACACTGAAAAATATTGTAAAAAATACTGAGTCAAAGAATACTGCGTTTACACTGAAAAACACAAGGTTTAGAGTACACAAGCAATTTACTATAAATATCTCACACACGCAAATGTCTTTAAATGCAAGAAAAATGTCTCAAGAAAATTATCACTGGAGTCTGGAGTAGTAGACGGGCGGTGAGTACTGGTGATGGGGCGAAGATATTGTCCTGTGGGCGGGCGGTGTTTCCTCTTCCACTCACACTGTTGTCGTGAAGAAATGTGCGTTCTAGGCGAACTCACATAACTGGCTTTATCGGTGGCACCAGCTACAATCTCTTGACCAATTATGTGAGCCAAAACAGTACTAGGACCCGGTACAAGGGTGCAAACAACCACAGGTAGATGAGGTGTCTAGTGGTGGAAGAGAGTGGTGGTGGTGGGGTGGTGTGAGTAGAGGGGGGGTGTGACTCTGCTGGCGCTCACTGGCGCGGACTCCCACTCTACCCACGAAGGTGGCTTAACCCACTCTATGCCACAGGAATGGTGAAAACCACTCTTAGCATCCAACAGGGAGCACAAAGCGATATAGACAATACCTCAGAGGAACTTGGCTTACTTCTTACTGCGTGGCTTACTTCTCTCTCTCAGCTGGGTTAGAAGCTGGGTTGGCTGACTGGCTTACCCCACGAGAATGGCTGACTGGAAGACGTGTAACGATGCACAAAGCACGGAGGAGCAGTTGGATGACAGGAGACAGGCTGGATGATAGGCTGACTGGCGTTCACTTCCACAGTCTGGCTTACTGACTGGCTTAATTGCAAAATCCGGGTCAACCCCTCGGAGATTGAAGCAGTTAGCACACGAACTAAGCCAGGAAGCTTGAAACGGCTGCAACAGGCTTGCAGGATGAAGTTGTGAGGGTATAAGCGGCTGGCTGGAGGGTGTGAGGGGAGGGCGGTTCTGGCTGGAGATTCACCTTTGACCCTGCCGGCTACTCACAACAGTCTTCAAACGCCTTGAATTACCCTTAAAAACGTAAATCCACGCTCCACACCGCTGTACACCATTTATCATGTGGGAGTTCGATACGTGGATTAGGGAAGAAATACTCACGTAGGCTGTTATTACGTATAATTACTGTTATGTGGACAGAGCCCGCAGCCGTTACCTATCTCCTTGGTTACACTCGTAATACTGCCTGGCCGTCTGCCCAGCACCCAGTGGGGTCTTTTGAAATAGTGTCAGCTCAGCACAATATGAAAGACCGTGACTCAGGCGAGACGGTTGGTCGTTGAGTCAATGGACGGTTACTGGTAACTGGTTACTACTGAGACTGGTAACTGGTTACTACTACTGAGATATACACTTGTTTCTTTCCAGGTGCTCCACCACTCTCCTCCTGATGATCTCCATGACCTTGCATACTATACACGTTAGTGATACAGGTCTGTAGTTTAGTGCCTCATGTCTGTCTCCCTTTTTAAAAATTGGGACTACATTTGCCATCTTCCATACCTCAGGGAGTTGCCCAGTTTCAAATGATGTGTTGAAGATCTTCGTTAATGGTACACACAATGTCTCTGCTCCCTCTTTAAGGACCCATGGAGAGATGTCTGGTCCCACCGCCTTTGAGGTGTCAAGTTCGCATAGCAGCTTCTTCACCTCCTCCTTGGTTATATGTACCTCATCCAGCACTTGCTGGTGCACCCCCCTGCTCTGATTTCCTGGAGTCCTACTGGTTTCCACTGTAAATACTTCTTTAAATCTTGTGTTGAGCTCCTGACATACCTCCCGGTCGTTTCTTGTGAATTCCCCATCACCCTTCCTCAGTCTGATTACCTGGTCCTTGACTGTTGTTTTCCTCCTGATGTGGCTGTACAACAGCTTCGGGTCAGTCTTGACTTTCGATGCTATGTCATTTTCGTATTGCCGCTGAGCCTCCCTTCTTATCTGTGCATATTCGTTTCTGGCTCTTTGGCTAATCTCTTTATTTTCCTGAGTTCTCTGTCTTCTGTACCTTTTCCATTCTCTAGTACACCTAGTTTTTGCCTCCCTACACCTTTGGGTGAACCAAGGACTCATTCTGTTCTTCCCATTATTTCTGTTTCCCTTGGGAACAAACCTCTCCTCTGCCTCCTTGCATTTTGTTGCCACATAGTCCATTTCTTGTACTGGTTTTCCTGTCAGTTCCCTCTCCCACTGAATGTCTTGAAAGAAGTTCCTCAAGCCTGAGTAGTTCCCCCTTTTGTAGTTTGGTTTTTCCCACCCTATTCCTGCTGCTCTCTCCACTTGGAGCTCAACTATGTAGTCGAAGCACAGAACCACATGATCACTAGCTCCCAGGGGCCTTTCATACATGATATCCTCGATGTCAGAACTACTCAAGGTGAATACAAGGTCCAGTCTTGCTGGTTCATCCTCTCCTCTCTCTCTGGTAGTGTTTCTAACATGTTGATGCATGAGGTTTTCCAGTACCAAATCCATCATCTTGGCTCTCCATGTTTCGGGACCCCCATGGGGCTCCAGGTTTTCCCAGTCAATCTCCTTGTGATTGAAATCACCCATAACTAGTAACTTTGCTCCCCCCATGTGTTCTCTCCTGGCCACCTCGGCTAGTGTGTCGACCATTGCTCTGTTGCTCTCATCGTATTCTTCTCTTGGCCTCCTGCAGTTCTGTGGTGGGTTGTACATTACTGCAATTATCACCTTATGTCCCTCAGACTGGATTGTTCCTACTAAGTAGTTCCTTTCGCCCGTACCATCCATTCCTTCCATTTTCTCAAACCCCCACTGGTTTTTAATGAGCAGTGCAACTCCTCCTCCCTCTCTCCTCCCTCTGTCTTTCCTGAGGATTTGATATCCAGATGGAAAGATTGAATCTGTTATTATTCTGGTGAGTTTTGTTTCTGTGAGTGCTATTATGTCTGGGGATGTCTCTTTGATTCTTTCGTGCCACTCTTCATACTTATTTGTTATTCCATCTGCATTTGTATACCACACCTTCAACTTCTTTTCTAAGATTTTGGTCTGGGAGGTGTATTGGGGTTGGGGAAGTGGGAGACCTGATAAGGAACTGTGGGTGGTTGCTGTGGGGGTGGAGTTTGTAATGCAGTGGGTGGGGGCATTGGATGTGACATGGGTGTTTTGGTTTAGAGTGTTTGGTTGCACTGGGGTTGACCTGGTTGAGAGGCTTCTATAGGAAGTTGTGAGGGAGGCTGTATTTGATCTTCCTGTGTCTGTGATCTCCTGTCTGTCTTCTCCATCCCCTCTCTTTCCTCCTTTCGCCTTTGTACCATCTCTCTCTGTTTCTTCCTTTCTGCTTGTGTTCTGTCGTGGTCGAGATACACCTTCCTGTATGTTGGCATGTCCCTTAATCGTGCTTTCTCCTGCAGGATCCTGTTCTGAGTCGATTCTGCCTTGAAGGTCACTTTCACTGGCCGGGTTCTTTTTTTTACAAACCCCCCTATTCTCCGAAAAATTTTCAGCTGGGTCATGTCGTCTTCTCCTATTGCTTTCATGATGCTTTCAATTGCTTTTTTCCCCTTGTTTTCTTGCTTCATATGTTTCCCCTTCAACTTCCTGGAGCCCATACACAAAGACTGACCTCACCCTTTCATGTTCCCACTGCATATCCCTGTGTATCCCCTCATTCAATTTGATTTCCTCCATTGCAGCTTTCCTTTCTTCAGTTTCACTAGCTAATGTACTTGGGCTCAGTGGCCTGTCATTTTCCCTTCTCGGCTTTCCCTGGGATCTGATGTGGTCTATTAGGGCCTCCACATATAGCTTAGCTCTTTCATTTACTACAGTCTCCACTGATTGAGCTTCTACATGCAGTTTTGCTCCTTCTTTCCCTACAGTCCCCTTATTTGTGACTGAGGTAGCAGTCTCTGTTGTCAATCCCAAAATGTTCTTTAGTTCTTTAGACTGTTTCAGATTTTTCAGTTCCTCTTCTAAACTCTGTATCCTGGCCTCTGCTGCTATGACTTGCACCTCCCACTTCCTGCTTTCCATGTCTATCCTCTCTTCCATTCTCATGCTAAGTTCTTCTAGTTTCTTTTCCCATTCATGTTCCCTTTTTGTGAGCTCTGCTGCCCAATCTTCCTTTGCAGTTTCCTCCTTCTGTCCCTTGGTTTTGTTGCTCTCTGGCAACCCATTTTTGTTTTATCCTGATTGCCTCAGAGTGGGAAACCTATGTAATTCTGTATGTTAGGTTAGTCTTGTGTATGTCAGAGTGTGGGGGGGGGGGAGGTAGAGGAGGAACTGTGGCTATGTGGGAGAGTAGTGGGGAGGGGGAGTGGGAAGGAGAGTGAAGCAAGTAGGTGAGTGGGAGAGGGAGAGGGGGAAGGAGGGAGAGGTGGGGAGGGGGAGGGTGAAAGAGGGAGGGGAGGGATCAGGTGAAGGAGTGAGATGTCAGTGGGGGAGGGGGGGGAGTGTATGTGTGAGTCTGGCAATGTTATCATGTGGGAGTTCGATACGTGGATAGGGTAAAGTAATACTCACGTAGGGTGGTAGTACGTATAATTACAGATAATGTGGGGAGCGCCCTTACAGCCTGCCTCTCTCCTCACTCTCGTATCACTGACTAGCCACAGTAAAATTAACCTAACTTATCCACAAAGGATCTTACAGCATCAGCAGTTTTGGGTGTTGGAAAATTTAGTAATTTTATTTTCTACTTTTTACATTGATTTAAAATTATATTAATTAATTTCTTTATTAGCAAGAGTAAAGACAGCTCATTTTGCATTTAATTCAGTCTCCAGTAATATTTTTACTTGTATATTTCAATGTAATTTTTTTTTCTTGGCCAATAGTCCTTTACTTTGAGTTGTCCTTCCTCTTGCAGTGTATCTTAGACATTTTTTTTATTACTTCTGCAGAATTAGTTGCATCTCTTTTATTTCAATTCTAGCATTTTGTATCATTTTTATTGTTCAATTTTTGCCTTATTTGTTCTTGTGCAACTTTGCCATTATGTCTCACATACCGTCAAGTGATACGAGAGTGAGGAGAGAGGCAGACTGTAAGGGCGCTCCCCACATTATCTGTAATTATACGTACTACCAGCCTACGTGAGTATTACTTTACCCTATCCACGTATCGAACTCCCACTTGATAATGTGTCTGTGTGTGTGTTATGTGTGTGTTGTATGTTGTGTGTGTGTGAGTGATATGTGTGTGTGTGTGTGAGTGATGTGTGTGTGTGTGTGTGTGTGTGTGTGTGGGTGTGTGTGGGTGTGTGTGGGTGTGTGTGGGTGGGTGTGGGTGGGTGTGGGTGTGTGTGGGTGTGCGTGGGTGTGCGTGCACACACTAGGCTACGCTACTCTTTTGAAGATTATAAAAAAAATTTTCACAATCAATTCCTTATTAATATACACTAATATATACTATATAATATTAATTGTGTACACTTGTGTTTGTGTGTACACTTGTGTTTGTGTGTGTTTACTAGCTTGTCGTTCTTTGAAAAAGAGGGAGGGGGGTCACGTTAACACTATTTGTTATTGTTCTTGGTTCACCGGTACTCTCCCGGCCCAGATCTTCGCACACTACGCTACTTTACTTTTTGAAGATTATAGGATTATTTTTTCTCACTCAATTCCTTATTAATATATACTAATGTTTATTATAATAATAATTACGGGTGCACACGTGTGTTTGTATGTGCGTACTTGTTTACTAGCTTGTCGCTGTCGGGGGGGGGGGTTCACTAGACTACACGACTCTTCTGGAGTTTACCTGGAGATATTTAGATAATTTACTAAACATTATCAGGGTTACTACTATCTATCTCCTGGTACTGAAATAGGGAGAGAGTGATGGTATAGCAACAACCAGCAGGGCGAGACACTGAGACTTTAGACACTAACCAAAATTAACCACAAATAGGCAAGTGATGTCGTCTGCACAACAATGGAGGTTCCTGCTGGTCGGCTGCTATCAACTCCTTCAATTTTGTAACTCCTTCAGGAACTTTATCATGCATTCAAGTTTTTCTTTTCTTTTCTTTTAAGACTTGGTATTCCCTCTTTTTTCTTTAGTACAGTATTATGGTCATAAGTCTGATGATGTTAGCTACATTCACAACACCAACAGCTGGGGATTGACTAATTTTTTCTTACTTTCAGTATTTACTTAATCACTCTTTTATGACCTTATCACTACACTGCTGTTATAACCAACTAACATATGTATTTGTTAATATTTCAGATCACACCGTTAACCCAATTAACTGTTTGGATATTTTGTGTCAACACTGTGGCCAGCAGCCTGATCAGCTGACTGCTACCCTCCCTCACTCACTATTCATTCAAATTTAAATTGTAAAATTCTTGATCTTATCACATTATTCGCACTCTTGAAAGCTATTACACTCTTGTAGGTATGTTCACTGATTCACTCACGTACGATGACCGCTAATAATATCTTAGGACAGCCACTAGAACGCTAAATCCTGGGAGCACTATTCAGCGATACTGCTTTACGTGTGTGTGTGTGTGTGTGTGTGTGTGTGTGTGTGTGTGTGTGTGTGTGTGTGTGTGTGTGTGTGTGTGTGCGTGCGTGCGTGCGTGCGTGCGTGTGTGCGTGCGTTTGTGTGCGTGCGTGCGTGGCGCATAAATGTGTCAAATATTAAAATCACCCATAATGACAATTTCAGTGTTATTTAGTATCAAATTAAATCTGCCAGCATTCTATCTCACCTCACGTATGTACGAAGCAAATGACCTATATTTTGTAGTTATGTGAATTGTTGATAGCATGTCATAAGGCAACATCTGTATCCGATATTAATTCCATCAGCATTATAGAAGCTAACATGGCAACTCTAGGATGGGATCTTCACTTATGTGAGCATTGGATGTTGTTTCATTTTATATACGAAACACTTGAACCGTTCGGTTATTCAGCGCTTTACATATATTCCTTATCTAACATTATCAAACTTTCGTAGTCACTTAACTTGCTACCGCCATGACCTACGCACTCTCCTATTACACGAATCATAACCACAAAGCAGGTAAATCTCTTCAAAATATTTTTCTCACTTCGCAGTTCTTATTCATAATTCGTTGTGCAGTCGTCTGTGTCATTAAATTTAGACGAAAGGGAAAATATCCCTATCATTTATGCCAAAAGAGAAATATGGTTTTTAGGTAAAAATCGTGTAGGATATACCTTTGATGAGTTTCGAGAGTTTTTCCCACCAGGCCTTGGACCTGGTGGGAAGAACTGCTCACCTTCCAAAGAAGACATCCCTACTCCTAGGCAGAAACCATTAAAACTTCACTAGCTCGTTAAGGTGACCCAACGCTGAGAACCGAGGTGGAAGGGGGAATGGTGCGAACACTGGCTAGGACAACATGGTGAAGATGAAATAGGATCCTCACCAGTACAAGTATACAAGAAAACCTCTGTAACCGTTGCATAAGACATTTGACAGTCTCTGACACGATGGCTTAGTGTTCAAACTCACTGACCTCCCCTACCATAATTGGATGTTCCTGAGAGTGATATACAATTTCTTAACCAACAGACGCATCATTCCCGCCTCTAATTAGCTACAGAACAACAGAGGTATTCAAGAGGCTTGGCAGACGGTGCAGCATACTTACAGTGAAGAACAGGGGACAGCTGAGTACACAGAGAGAGTTCAGTAAGCGTAAAGGGACCACGACTCGTCAACATCCACCATTTATGCGTAAGGGGGATTACCGACAGATCCCTGGCTGTCTAAAGAGGGAGATCGACAAATTCCTCATATCATTTTCTGATCAGCCGGGCTGTGGTGCATACTTCGGACAGCGGGCGGCGGGTAGCAAGTCTGGTGGATCAAGACAGCAACCAGGAGACCTAGACTGGGACCTCCGGAATTGACTACTGGTAGGAAATTAACAGACTGTTGTACTCTACAAAATACGTCAATGACAAGGTGAACTTAGGAAAAACTCGTCATTTTAAGCTTTTTAAGCTTCCACAATCCCCGGCACACATCAAGAACACCTCTGCAAGATAAAGATACGCCAGATACTAGAATGTTAATGCATACCTCTACCACTTACACCCAAATCCAATACGTTCCAACTTGAGTCCAGAACAGGACCCACCGTTTCATTTCTGACACCGAGATGAGAGACAGTTCGAATGGAAAATCACATTTTGCACCAGATTATCGCAATCAGCGTCAGAAGCGTTAGCTGTATAGAATGAACGCCCTCTACCCACTTGAGAAAGCCCACCCCAGCCGATAAACACCAGACTAGATGGTCCGTGAATCCTTATACAGAACCCACAGGATGAATTTGTAACAAGGAGTACGATTTTACATTCATAAGGATAACTTTCCGAGGTCATGGGTACTGAGTGATCTATCTTTAGATATTGCAGACTGGATAACATATGAACCAGCCTACGTACAAAACAGATAAATCCATAGACTCCAGGTAAGCTGTTGTGACGCCCACAAACATCTGAACACGTCGGCACCAAGATCTCTGAAGGTTAGGTTAGGTTAGGTAAGGTTCGTCAGGAAACAGGACAAATGTTTCCTGACGCGGGTCTTAGTCAGATGATGACCCGCCTTTGGAGCTTTTGGTCATCTGACCGAGGCCTTCCGCTGGCTTACCGGTCCACCCCTTTAAAAATTATGGTCATTTATAACCAGTCTGTCTATATACCTTAATAATATCTCTGAAGGTAGAACACTGAGCCAGTTGAAGGCAGAACGCCGTGCCCAGAAAGTACCAGTGAGCCACCTGCGCGCAACAAACCTGAGCTACGAACTCTACATCATGAAAAAGCGTCTCGCACGTACCGCACGAGTATGCATGTTGACACCCTAACTGTATAAATGTGTAACATTTCTGGGCAGTTTGGTATACATCTTACTTACCTAATATCAATTAAAAATCAGAAGTAGTTGGGCCACTTAAATTTGATCCCTCCTTCTTTCTCCACACTGCTGTGTCCTTCCCCCCTCCCCCCCCCTCCCTACCAGGGCTCTGGTCAGAGTTCGATTCGAGGCGAGCTTGGGATAGGATTCTCGCCTCTGTCAGCATTGGAGACGACAGCATAGCGAGACTGGTATAGGATTTTCCCTACTGTGAGGAAAATTATTGTTATCCTGCTTCAGCTAGTATGAAGATTACTAACTGGCTTGTCGGAAATGCCAAGTTGCTCACAAATGTCTGGGCAACCAGGAAGCCAAACTAAATCATGGGCAGTCGACACTGGAGACACAGTAACAGTAGTACCAAATCCATTATTCACAGAATTCGTTAAACGTTTAAAAAGAAAGAGACCAATCGAATGGAGAAATCTACGTTAATCTTCCTTCCGGGTGAGTGATACTGAGAAGTCATTGTGCCAAGACACGAGCCAGGAATGAATGCAGATATTACAGGTTTCCCTGTCTGGGACAGAAAGGCTTTGGTTACCTCAGTGAAGCGCACATCACCTCGCCATTATACTTAATTATTATTGAGAACTCTGTATGAAAATAATTCCCTAGAAATGTCTCCTCACATTCTTCTAAAGTACAGGCGAAGTTATATGTGTTGTAAAAGATCTGAGCCGAATTTAATAAGATAGATGTTTTCCATGATAATTTATTATTATAATTACATTTATGGGGAGCGCTAAATCAGTAGGGGTCACACAGCGTCTAGACTAAAGGAACTAGAGGCAACCGAATTCGTTCTAAGGGAAGTTTAGGTCAAGGTCAGTTCCTTGGATCAAGAACCCCTCATCGACATCAAGGAACCAACCTTGAGTGGCCACGATCATTTATGTAATGCATGTATAAAAAACTGGTATAATGCAGACAAACCACTTTTTTGAGGGGGAGGGGGCACTATAAAACCCGGTTAAGAGAACACAAAACTAGTCACATATCCAGGATGAGTAAGCCAAACAGCATTTTGTTTTACGTGGAAATATTTCCCCCAGCTGCAGTTATAATACGCATTCTGCGATTCATCCTTGAGCATGCATCAGCATCAAGGTAGAGAGGTGGAAGGACAGAAGCAGTGACACTTGGGAAGCGAATGATAGCAACAAACGTAGAAGAGTAAATGAGGCAGCAGCAGCAGCAGCAGTGTGGTGGCTGCCCACATGTGCTCCTCACTCCTCCCTTCAACCTCAGTCCACCGCCAGCCCTCACAGTGAGAGCACGGTTACATACTATACCTTGCTGTAGCACCACTCTGTTGTGTGCATAGTTTGCACTGTCGTTCTCGAACACGAGAAAAGCACGTTGCAAGAGAGGTATTTGATTGAATCCTTTCGAACATATTCGACGGACTTAAATGTTTTTCAACTACGCTCGACAACTATATTTCTACTATGAACTGAATCAAGCTTAGTTAAAACCAACAGGAATCGTAGTCTATAAGGACTTATATTTCAGAAAATACATAGAAGCAGACAAGTCGCTGCTCCACTTTCAAGAGACAGGAAAGACAGCAACAGGTTGCTGTCAGTCCACAGAACTAACGAGATCATTCAAGAAGAGGGTACACGTATACATCTTAACCATGGAGGTGAGACATTATTATTTATATAATTTGGTAGTGTAAACCGTTGCATATATCGTTGAAAGGCTTCATCTCGACAGGAATGAAGACAAAGAATTTTGCTGGGGAATCGTTATGCTCATGTACGATCTTCACTGTTATTTGTAAGTTTTAGCGTTTACAGTATTTACATATAATTACTCTTTAAACGTTGGAACAATAAAGGTTGTTCTGCTATGTCTTCATACTGTATATACCCTATATTACATGGTTGTATATACCCATATACCTCCATGATATACACCTTGGTGTAAATACCCTATGTATCACGTTTTGAATTTAATTCTCAAGTATTGAATTCAAGATAAACTCATATTGTCCACTATTTTTTTTTATTTTTATTGCATATACAGTCCTTAATAGGTATCCAAGTAAATGTGTAGGACAACCTAGGATATTACTACAAGTCTTTGAAAGGATCAAATGGTGTACGATTAGGGTTTAGCACTTCCCATTGATCAGTATAGCCTAAAAGATTAACATCCTTTAATTCACTACACCATCTTACTTTATATAAATCTTTTTTAAGAGATGAAGTTGCTTGAGCAACAAGTACATGAGCGTGTTTACCTTCAGGCCGCCTGATCACGTGTTCAACAGCTGAACCCCGCTGAGGCTAGTGCATATACACACGTGTGTACCTGAGGTGTGTACTGTACGTATATCTACGAGGATGTATACATCTGTGTTACATATGCAGTATTTGTATACGTTTATCTCAGTGTATATACACTTAAGATGCATATATTATGGATTGATATTCAGTCTGTGGCTCAAGTGAAGTTGATTGGATTTAAACTTTTAAGTTTTTCCTAGTCTCACACTCCCCAAGATTGGTGTTATATGATATCACCATCAACCTTTCATTTGTATGTGGGTCATTAAGGCTGCAGTTCATGTGTACGATAATATGGCCACTTGAATCTCTTTAGAGTTAGGTAAACTGTTTACACGAACATGTGCAACTCTCGGTGTGTATACCCTCCAATAGTGTTGAATATATAGTCATGGATCTTTAGCGATATGATGCATATAATAAGTCACTTTGGCTTTTGGAGGATATCCTAGGTTATTTATACGTTACTATGTATGATAATTGTATTTTTGTGTACCTGTACCTAAATAAACTTACTAATGTCTTGTAAGGCTCGATAATGAATGTCAATAATTCTTGGGGAATATCCCAGCGCACCTGGCATATTTCTTTGTTTTCACAAAAGAATTAGCATAATTCTTTACTTGTATATAGTATTGAAGACCTTTGAATGTGTAGTTTCATGTTCAGTACTGCCAGCGTTGTAAGATATATATACTATAAGTATACTGAGTTAACTTTATTCTCTTTAATGGATGAAAGCGTTCTCAATGTTAATTTACAGTCAGTTAGTATTAAACCTAGCAGATTGACTGATAGCATTATTTTATCAATGGATGGCATGCAGGAGTGTTATGTAATACTCTGGTATGGGTGACATAGGGCGCGGCACAGTTGGGGCATGTGAACACTGAATGATCATGGCCGGCATCCGGAGGTTGCTCAAGGCTTCCCTGGCCAACACCTCGCCCAGCTAACCAGCCACGGCGTCTCGACGATTGCAACGTTTATTCTAGGTTTATTTACCCTAACTCAAAAAAAACCCAGCTAGGTTTATTCCAATGGGGATCCTCCCGATGCATCCTGCAACTGTCGACAAGTATATGAGAATTTACTGCTATGCAAACGGAGGAGGGACAGAAGGTATAAGATGACTTAAGTATACGTATCACCTTGGCTATAGTTTAAAACTTTAGTGCACCCGCACACTTCATGTCCAGGATACTTTTAATCCCAAATAATGACGGCCCTACATTTTTCGATGGTTAGGACATTGCATTCATAAATTATGTACTGTAAATACTCAACATCCTGCTTTCCGTGTTTTTTCTGGTGGATACTACTGAATTACTCGTTCGATTTTTTTTTCAAAGTTATCTTTGTTTATTTTTGTTGCTTGGGGTACAAAGATGATACAATGACATCTAAATACCAGAGGAAGTGACTTCCTGACTAAGAGATAACTGTAACTGGACTAGTAATTCCTGTCAACTGTGCTAGTTACTCCTTTCAGTTTGGCTGGCAACTGTCAGTTGGGATAGTAACTTCTGCCAACCGGGCTAGTAACTAATGTCACCTGGGCTAGTATATAGCTCCTGTTAACTGGGCTAGCATATAGCTTCTGTTGACTGCTAGTAACTCCTATCAGGCTAGTGATGCCGAAGGACTTGGTTCAAGGTATTGGAGCCAGTTTGGATTGAGTCTGATTATCTCCTCTTACCAAGGCATATAACCCCAACGGGTTTAGCAATTCGCCATGAAAAAAAATTAACTGGGCTAGTAATAACTATAAAATGAGCTAGTGCCTTCTGTGAGCTGGGCTAGCAACATTGTAAATTGGGCTAGTAACTCATGACAGCTTATTTATCTCACTCTTTCACTTTCAGTATAATAATAATAACATGAATATACCCCTCAAGAGAGGTTCTTTAATGTTGGTGAAGGGCTTTTGATCCAAGAAACTAAACTTATCTTCCCCTTCCTTGCATTGAATCTGATTGCCTCCCATTCCTAGGCGCTGTATGACCCCTACAGGTTTAGCGCTTCTCCATAATGTAATAAGGGAACGCTAACCCCTTATGGGGTCATACAGCGTCAGGGAAATGGGGAAGCAGTCGGGTTCGATCCAGAGAAGGGAAAAAAAAGTTGTGTTCCATGGCTCAAGAGCCCCTCACCAGCACCAAGGAACCTCCATTGAGGGGTCAGTTTCAGTATTAAGGGTTGAACCCATTTTGTAGCTGATAGGTCTTTAGTGTTATGAAATGTTTTGTCTGCCTGGAGGGTATTCTGGGGATCAGCGCCCCCGCGGCCCGGTCCATGACCAGGCCTCCCGGTGGATCATGGTCTGATCAACGAGGCTGCAACTGCTGGCCGCACGCAATCCAACGTACGAACCACAGCCCGGCTGATCCGGCAGTTGTAGAATTTAAAAGTATCGACTGCCGCTAAAGTCTTAATCCCTCTCTTGCCTTGGATCAAACGTGATTACCTCCCATTTCCCGTTGTTGTATGATCCCTATGGGAATCATATAGGGGAACAATGACAGCAGATATTAAGGAAACTTAGGTACCTAGTTACTACGTTGAACAAGAAGAGCAAGTATAAGTCTTTACTTTTTTATATAAATCGAAGTAATTTGTAAGCCTTATTGTGCACGCTTAGGCAGGAACCTATTGGTTCTGAACCGAACGCTCTTACCACAATGCCGAACTCTTCGAACACCCAATTACGGTTCTCCCTCCCTCCCCTCCCATTCTCAGGAACCTTGAGTGGGGACGTATGTTCACGTGTGCAGCTTATGGCAAAAGAGAGAGCACACTTTCACTAGAGTAGAAAGGTATAAAAATACCAACAGTCACTTGGGTAAATGGGCACACTGAGGCTTGACACAGCTCCTGGCGGCCGAAACGTAGCCTAAAAATAAAGTATTCAGGACGTTGCAGTGTCCATTTACCTACTACACTGTTTCATCACGTAGGCACCCAGCCAGATGGCACGTCCTCTTGCTTACTTTCCTGCGGACTCTGCTGTTTATTTTCGTGCTTGAGCAGTAAACTCCGGCTGTTTTTAGTTCTTGGCGCAAATGTATTGGGTGAATTGCACTTTAAGAACAGTTTTTGTGTGTTAGTGAGCAATAAGCCCTTGGGATGGGGTTCAGTTAGATTTGATGCTGTTTAGGTATGTATTGTCCAGACAGACAAATATATACATAGTGAGCAGTTCTTAGCTATTTTACAAAATATCCAGAACTCACCATGAGGAGGGAGCCCCTATAAAAGAGGATGAGAATAAAATAGCATTACTAGGTCTAGGCAGTTTTAGCAGCCTGTTCTGTAGCCTAATAATTTTTAAGCATTATATATAGAAAATAAAATAAAAATAAGCACTTTCAAGTTTAGACTGATAAAAATTTTACACAGTTGCAAGTAATGGTGTATAAATAAAAACTTTGTTACCTCGAGGACCCCAATAGAAATAAGTTTCTTTGCCTTCGTTGACTTAGCCATGTTATAAAACCGTTGTAAAAGTTTCAAAATATATAGGCGTAAATAAAAACTTGATGCCCGTGAAAGGCTTTTGATGCAAGGAATTGGATCAGTAATCATTCTACACTTCCTCGGATCGAATCTGATGGCCTCCCATTCCCCATATACTATTTAAACCCTATGGGTTTAGCGCTTCCCCATCAATGACTTAACTGTTAGCTTTTATCAAGACTGACTATATTAGCAGCTTCTCCAGTCAGAGCTTGCAATTTCCTCGGAATTTCCGTTCGTTCACTTTTATCCGAGCTAACATACTAGGGAAACTTATTTGTTATTCTTGATTAGGTTAGGTTAACGTGCATTAATCAGTGTTTACATACAATTAACAACCTACAATAAAGAAATTAAAAAATAATTGAGCCAACGTAACAGGTACGTCTAGCAGAGCGGGGAGCTTCGTAATATCTTGAGTGTTCGTTTTCCTCTGAATGCGACAGGTGGAGAAGCTGGATGAGACAATCTCTTAGGACACAAAGAATAACGCATGTGTCACAATATCTCGACAGAATATGTGAAGTCTTATTGTGGTTTTTATCTTCTGCTGCCAGTTGTAAGGTAACAAGAGCTGCAAGACAACTAGCATGAATTTAAAGAAATTGGTACCTTTTTTTTTTTGCAATAAAGGTTAAAATCCTTAACAGTAGTTTTAGTTGATGATTTTTTCTTAAATTACGGTTAAATGCCAAGAATGGCTTTAGTTGAATGTATTTCTACACGTATTGCATTATTTAATGGTAATAAACAACATTATTATTATTATTTTAATTATTTGTAAAAACCGCTTGACTTTGTAAAACCCTACAAACGGTCAGATGTACTAGGAATCATTCCGTTTGTTGGGGACCAGTTTGGCGGGGAAGAGATATTACAGACTGCTGTATGACTAGTGGGTTTAGCGCTTCGTTTTGATAATAATAATAATAATAATAATAATAATAATAATAATAATAATAATAATAATAATAATACAAACTCAAGATTTGAGAAAACTGTAGGGAACGGAATGAAAAATAAAAGGGAGTAACGGGAAACCTTTTATAACTACATTTCGTCCAAGGCGAAACTAATGGCATAGCAAGAGTGTATAGCATACCATAAGGCGGATGTAATACTGTCAGGGAGACCGTCAAAGACCTTTAGACAAAACAAATACGCCTACACAATGAATATCACTTGCAGCATATGCAAAGTCCTACATTCTCGCACCATGGCCTGAGAGCACAACAGTTACACCACGAGAACTACAGAATAAGGCACTCTGATTCGTACAATGAACGTAATAAACCTCTTTGTCCATAATAAAACCCAGACCCGCCCGCTGCTATCAATATCTGACCTCACCTTTGATTTTTCTCCGAGCATGACTCCAGGGTGCTCTTTTGAGCTATAAAGTGATGTATTTATTTATTCCAATTTCTGCATGTTTGATAAAGCCCAGCCTTGGGTGGAACCTTTGGTTGCAGGTTTACGTGCTACAAGTGTCTGTTTCCATTTTTCGGCGTTAATGTTTTGCTTTGGGAGGGAACATGAAGAAATGAAGTGCACAACGTCAAATATTAAAAAATAACCGAGATGCAGGAAAGGTAACGACAACTACAGAGGGGGACCTCACTCGACACTGCAGGTTGTTGGTGTAATAGAAGGAACAACAATAGTAAACATGGACTAGATGCAAAGCTAACAATGAGACTAAGGAAGTGGGCGTTGTAAACGTAATCGTATGGACGGTGGTGAAACAAGCTACAGTATTATTTATATATGTCGTGCCGAATATATATATATATATATATATATATATATATATATATATATATATATATATATATATATATATATATATACATGTATATATATATATATATATATATATATATATATATATATATATATATATATATATATATATTATATATATATATATATATATATATATATATATATATATATATATATATATATATATATATATATATATATGTGTGTGTGTGTAATCGAAGTGTATCATGATGTCTGTGCACTTTAAGAAAGAAAGCTGAGGAGTGAGTGATAGTGATTTTTTTCTTGTCACCCGGCCTTGGAAACACCCGACATATACATATTAAACAAGTTTAAAACAAGTATGGTATGCAATGTATGTAATCAGTAGATAAGAGAATTCTTAAAGAATACAAAGAAAAACTAGTAAACCATTATATAGTATAGTTTCTGTTGCACGAAAATAGATT
This sequence comes from Cherax quadricarinatus, assembly GCF_038502225.1. Classification (NCBI taxonomy): domain Eukaryota; kingdom Metazoa; phylum Arthropoda; class Malacostraca; order Decapoda; family Parastacidae; genus Cherax; species Cherax quadricarinatus. The sequence goes on from NC_091328.1 coordinate 17,503,921, forward strand.
AAGAGCCCTGCTTTTGCTTTCTTTATCAAGACGCAAAGGCGGATGGTAGGGTTACAGATTAGTGGAACAACTGATAAAGATGACTAGCAGGATGGCTTGAGTGGGAATAGTCGGATTATTAAAACTTGTCTCGCATGGGCCAGTAGGGCTGTTTATGTCCTTGTCATTTCTTATATGCTTATGTTTTTTATACAAGTGTTGCGAAGACAATGAATATCCATAGATGAAAAATGGT